>NC_081861.1:28190166-28499004 GCF_963259705.1 Myotis daubentonii | reverse complement strand
TCTCACTCATCTTCCTACTTAAGTGGTCCTTCATTCTGCATACTACATCTTTTCCCCCTTTGCTGCCATTAAAATAATAGTGTGAAGAAGTGTGTGTGTGTGCAAGAGAGAGAGAGAGAGAGAGAGAGAGAGAGAGAGAGAGAGAGAGAAGGAGAAAGAGGGAGAGAGAGAGAGAGAGAGAGAGAGAGAGAGAGAGAGAGAGAGAGCAAATCAAAGAAAGTCAGTGCTTCCACAGTTGTCTGGAGCTTTCCAGCTCCTGCTTCTGAGGTCTCTAATCCACCACTTGACAAAAAACAGGGTTCTGCTTTCAGCTTGGTCATCTTGATAAGAAAAGGAACGCATAAAGCTCAAATGAGAAAATGAGCAGCTGCTTGGACTTGAATCCTTCAACAGAGTCCCTCAGAGTCGAACAAACCACCACACGCCTCTTCTCCCCCTGCTGATATTTTGGAGACTTTTATGTGGTGATGCTAATAGAGGCCATAGCAAAGTAAAGAAGGCAGGGATCTAAAAAGCTCTATCTGAAGTTTTGAGCTACATTTATAAAAAAGCATAGACAAGGAAACATTCCACTTTGCTTCAGAGGGCCCAGGAACCTTAAAAAATATGTGCTGAACCTCATCCAAGGACCCTGCTTCCATTTTCCCTCCAGGAACTATGGAAAAATGGGAGTCTTCACTTGCCTTGAATAAACACTTAAAGAAGAAAGGAAGCAATGACTAGCCAAGTAGTCTTTAAAAAGAAATATTAGGTTACCATTTAGACTCTCTAAACCAGTGGTTCTCAGCCTTCCTAATGCTGCAACCCTTTAATACAGTTCCTCATGTTGTGGAACCATTTTATGGTTTCCCCAATCATAAAATTATTTTCGTTGCTACTTCATAACTGTAATTTTGCTACTGTTATGAATCGTAATGTAAATATCTGATATGCAGGGTGTATTTTCATTGTTACAAATTGAACATAAAGCATAGTGATTAATCACAAAAATAATGTGTAATTATATATGTGTTTTCCGATGGTCTTAGGCGACCCTTGTGAAAGGATCGTTCGACTCCCAAAGGGGTCGCGACACACAGGTTGAGTACCGCTGCTCTAAACTTAAAACCAATGACCAGGGCCTATCTCAAATGTTACCTCCTTCATGAAGTTCTTCATCATTCTCCCAGCCTAGAGCTATCCCTCTCCCCTCAATTCTTGTTTCTCATCTCTGTGAATTTAAAAATACATAGCACCTGAAGAGCAGCAGGGCACATTTCATCTCTGGCTATAGCCACAAGGTCATTAATGATGATTAATTGAGACAGCATAGGCAAACCAGAACATAGGTACTGAGAACCAAAATCATATACCCCACACAGCTTACTGTCTGCTTTAACATGCATCTACTGTTCCTCCATTGTCATCAGTATGACTTTACCATTTGCAAAGACCCTTGCCCACCAATATCAAAGTTGCAAATAGTTTTACTGTTTATTCCAGTAACTCAATAGAAAGCATCCACTGACAGTTTATACCCTTAGACTTTTGAACTTCTTGTCTCCAAATCTCTGTCCTGCCATGCCTACCTGTTCAAACCCATTTCATCTCATGATCTTAACCAATCCTAGTCAAGTCCCCACTTCCCACTGGGAAATCCTTGAAGTCTCAATGTCCCAGGCTTCCCCATCCTCTCCTAAAATTATTAGATTCTGTCAATATGGAGTTCTCCCTTCAAGTGGTAAACTGTAAACTCAGAAAGCTTTTTCTTGGCAACATGTTGTCCCAGTGATATTTTGGGGAGCCAGTATTCCACATACCCATTCTATGAATATTAAATCAAATAATGAATTCATGGGGTGAAGTGATGGGTTGGGTTTGGATTTGGCAGGCATAAGGTAATTGTAAAAAGGGGTTCTTACTTTGAGGTTGAATTTGAAGCCACTGAAAGGGATTTGGATTTGATTGTTTTTATGTCCCTATTTCATAATTATACTTTTATGCATTTTTCACTTTTCCATGCCTTTGACTGGACACATGAGAACACATGTAACAGGGCCCACATACCTTAGTGCAGGGGCTAATTTAAAGCCAACACTACAGTGGAATTGCTGCTTTCTTTTCCTTAGAGTCTACTTGTTTGTGCTCAATAAGCTAAACACCTGTGGAATTTGGGGACCCACCTACTATGCTTGCTTCTCTGAGAAGCTGTAGGGTAACTGTGCAGGCATCAGCCGGGCATGTCAGACACAATATAAGTATAGAGAAGGAAAGAAAAATAGATTCATGACAGCAAGTCCATCAATAATACATTGATTTACTGAGTGACTCCTGACAAAGGTCAGAATTCATGAGAATTTCCTTGGGAACTTGCAATTTTCTCACTGACAGAGACTATGAGTTGTATTAGGCATTTTCTACTGCAGCTGTTTTCAGTAATTTCCAGTGCATTTTTTTCATTTATGCTGAGGGATGACATATTTAGCAATTTCCAAACACTGAGGGAGAGGGATATTTCCCATAGAGAATCATGAAATTTGTGCCACAAAATACTTGTCCAAGCTCCTCGTTTTCAAATGAAGAAAATAAGCCCATGGAGAAATGACAATATACATACTGTCAAAGCACACATCCTAATGGCTAAGACCTGAACTCAGATTCTAGGTGGAATTTTTCCAAGGCACAACGGGGATTTCCATTTATGTCTTCTGGATATGTGAAAGCAAACAAAGCACATATCTAGAAGGAACCAATAAGTTCTCAACTTATAGATGCTTATGCTGGCTATTTACTTCCTTGCTGAGGGCTGGAAAAACATGAACAGAAGCTGAATGAACCAGCAGAATGAGTTATGGGAAAAGTAGAATTTCTTTGGTATGGGAAAAATGAGGCTGTGCTCAAGAATACTAGGCATGTCCTAACTAATGCACTACAGTGGTTTGCTGCCAAGTAATTGATTTTCAGTGTTACAGTTTTTTGTTTTTTTGTTTCATTATAAAAAGGGGGTTAGAAATGATGGCAGCTACCAGAGGGAGACGTTTACTCCTCTGAGATACTTTCATCTCTGGCTATAGCCACAGGGTCATTAATGATGATTAATTGAGACAGCATAGGCAAACCAACTTAATTTATATTAAGAAATCAAGAATGACAGCCCGGCCGGTATGGCTCAGCAATTGAGCATCAACCTATGAACCAGGAGGTTGCAGTTTGATTCCCAGTCAGGGCACATGTCTAGGTTGTGGTTCAATCCCCAGTGGGGGGTGGGGGTGGGGATGAGGGTGCAGGAGGCAGCTGATCAATGAATCTCATCATTGATGTTTCTCTTTTTCCTTCTCCCTTCCTCTCTCTGAAATCAATAACAATATATTAAAAAAAGAAATCAGGAATGACAGTGATAAAACAGAAAATGTGCTCATATACTTTTAAATAGATAATGTAACAATCAGTTTGACATATTCCATTTATAATGTGTAGAATAGCCCAGTTAAATAAATGATAACAACAAAGAAAAAGAAATTCAAATGCATGGCTACTATTATCTCTTAATTACTTCAAATATTCCATTTTTTGTAACTAATGCCTTTTCTTTTGTCCCCAGCCCCCATCTTACCCAAGGCTATTTACATATGTTTAAACCAGGTGTTTCCATATATACATAGCTATTACCTAGAATCTAGGTGATCATAGCCTATCTCCCCTTTGTTACTTTTATAACACCTTGCTTCTGCACTTTTCTCTTCCACCCTAGCCTTTCTAAAACATTTTTTGAGGGCATGCAACATTGTGTGCCTTTAGCAATTCCTCATTCACTCATTTAAGCCTCAGAAGCAAGCGATTTTGCCATCTAGCTTCTGAAAGAGGCAATGCCTTTTAGCCATCACAGAAAATAAAGCAGAATTAAAGTTAAAATGTGTTCCTTCAATGTCACCACAATTCTTGCCAACTGATGGTCATTTAGGTCCTTGCCATACTGTAATGTTAGATGTTAATGCATTATGAGTAAAAACACCTTGGGTTACCCATGTCAGCATTTTCTGCCAGTCAGATATACTAGACCCATGGTCAGCAAACTGCGGCTCGCGAACCACACGAGGCTCTGGCCCCTTGGCCCCTTGAGTGTGGCTCTTCCACAAAATACCACGTGCGGGCGCGCGTACAGTGCAATTGAAACTTCGTGGCCCATGCGCAGAAGTCGGTTTTTGGCCTGGACGAGTCTATTTTGAAGAAGTACCTTTGATATTTGGCTCTGTTGACTAATGAGTTTGCCGACCACTGTACTAGACGAACAACAAAATATAGGTATAATTATTTGAAGATGAGAAGCAAGCCCTGACCAGTGTGATTCAGTTGGTTGGAGAGTCTTCCGGTACACCGAAAGGTTGCAGATTCAATTCCTGGACAGGGAACATACTTAAGTCTCGGGTTTGATTCCCGGTCAGGGCACACATGGAAGGCTACCAACTGATGTTCTCTCTTCTCTCTTCTCTCTTCTCTCTCTCTCTCTCTCTCTCTCTCTCTCTCTCTCTCTCTCTCTCCCCCTCTCTCTCTAAAATCAATGGGATTGTCCTCAGGTCAGGCTAAAAGACAAAAAAAAGAAAATGAGAAGAAATATTAAGAGAAAGATAGAAAGAAATACATAGAAAGCCATGCTCTTCTACTTAACATAAAAGACAAGGTGTCTGGTGACTGCTTCCCTACTAGACAACTCTGAGAATTGGGAACTAACCCTCTTCCTTTCACTGAACCTATTTCATCTAGTACAGCATTGTGCAATAGAACTTGCTGCAGAGATAGAAATGCACTATATCTGTGCTATCTAATATGGTAGCCACATGTGGCTACTGAACACTTGAATACAGCTAATGAGACTGAGGACCAAAATTTTAATTGCATTTAATTTAATTTCAATAGCTGCAAGTAGCTATTAGCTACCATATTGGACAGCTTAGCTCTATAAATATGGTGGTTATAAGCATAGCTAAATACCTTGCCAGTTCTGGAAATTCTATTGTGATATCTAATTCTATGTGGCTCATACTGTAGGTTGGCTAACCCAACTCCCATCCACAACACTTCCCTTTCCATCTGCACTTCCAGAGTGTTGAGGACATTTGACCCAGCTGTCAATAGATAACAGCAGGAGTCTACTGAGTTTGTGAACCTGATAAAGAAGAGAGATGCCTGATAAGATCTGTTTTGCCATTCAACATTAACTCTTTCCCTTTTTACCATTTGACTACAAATATGACAGCTGGAATAAGGAAGCCTTCCTTATTATCTCATGAGACAACAATATGAAGATGAACACTGCAATAAAGCTTTATTAGTTCCAGGAGACAAGTATGAATATGAAATAGAAGAACTGAAGAGTAGAAAGATTTCTTAAGAACATGGTTCCTTGAAGATGTTATTGAGCCACTGCAGTAACCATCATATTTATCTAAGCTAATGTAGTTCTGCTTTGTTACTTGCAGTCAGAAGCCCAGGACCACTGGATGTTGAATACCCTGAGGTTTAAGTCCAAAGGTTGAAAGAGGGAAAGTTTTTTAGATTAGTTGATTAGAAAGCTAAAAGTTCAAGATGGCAGAATAAGCCCTAACTGGTTTGGCTCAGCGGATAGAGCGTCAGCCTGCGGACTGAAGGGTTCCAGGTTCAATTCCGGTCAAGGGCATGTACCTGGCTTGCAGGCACATCCCCAGTATGGGATGTGCAAGAGGCAGCTGAATCGATGTTTCTCTCTCATCGATGTTTCTAACTCTGTATTCCTCTCCCTCTCCCTTCCTCTCTGTAAAAAATCAATAAAATATATTTTAAAAAGATGGCAGAATAAATGACAGATCATAAGAGCATGGATCCTTAATGATCTGAAGCTACTTACACAAGAAGTGAATTTACTACCAACACACTTTTTATGATGTGACTTTATAACTGGGATCGTATACAGCAAAACTTTTTGTTACATATAATCAAACATGCCTAAAATGATATTTAGGTTTAATCACTAGTTCCATATTCATGTTAGGAAGAAGCTTTAAATAGAAATTTTGACAGCCCAAGATATAGTGTTATGTTAAAAATGAAATAATTAAACTCCTGCTTATTTAAGCTACTACAGTTACTTCCAGTAAATGGTTTCCTGACATTGCTTGTCTCTATTTTACATTCAAGTTTGCTTTTAGTATGAAATAGATGGGATTTTGAGTCAATGATAGAGTGGTAAAAATAGAGAGATGAAATTGTAGAAATGAGTAATCAGCATTAACAAGGGTTAGGCAGTGGGAAAGCATGGAGCAAGTTGCAAGAGCAGTTAATATCTCCTTTGGATGAAGAGTTTGGTGCTATGACTCACTAGGATGGACCAAGGTGGGGTCTCAGAGATGGAGGATGAAAAAAAATGCTATGAGGACGGAGTTTGAGTTCAAGAGAGACTGCACTAGAGCAGTGGTTCTCAACCTTCCTAATGCTGCGACCCTTTAATACAGTTCATGTTGTGGTGACCCCCAACCATAAAATTATTTTTGTTGCTACTTCATAACTGTAATTTTGCTACTGTTATGAATCCTAATGTAAATATCTGATATGTATTTTCATTTTTACAAATTGAACATAATTAAAGCATAGTGATTAATCACAAAAAATAATATGTAATTATATATGTATTTTCCGATGGTCTTAGGAGACCCCTGTGAAAGGGTCGTTCGACTCCCAAAGGGGTTGTGACCCACAGGTTGAGAACCACTGCACTAGACAATTGGTTATGTATTTAGAGAGCTCAGATAACACACATGGGAGGGATCGCGGATGACTTTCATTATCACAAGTGGCAGCTGATGCCATATGTGTGACCGATTGAACACAGTAGGTCTAAATGTTTATGCTTCAGAAGCACTTGAAGAGCTCACTTTAAAGTGAAGGAAAAGAAGTGAATGTGTCTGCAACTACAAAAAAATATGGGAAAAATGATGTTTATTCCTGTTAAAGACATCACAAAATGAATTTTACGATTTGGGAAAGAAGTCCCTCCATAGATATCACTGGGAACTTTGACTTGATTGTCTTTGGATAATTTTAAGTTGGAAAGAGAGTATGTGATTCTAGCCCAGAGGTTATTTATACAAAAATTTCCAGGAAAATCAGGGAGGCTGCCATGTGCATTTCAACTGAGTAGATCAGGAATAGAATGTAATGAACTATTACTGATTTGTCAGTAGGCAGGCAATCAGAGCACTGCTTGCCAATCACGGTAACCCATAACCCCAGTCCACCAAGACTGGTGCAGGGAATGCATATGAGAACCATATGGGGAATATCAGATCACCCTGAGTCTAAGCATCTCTTCTTACAATGTGGACAAAGCGGAGCACCGGTAACTGCCTCCTCTTGCCAAATAGAAAGGGCATTTTTGTGTCAGGGGAGAGCCAAGACTCAGGAAACTAGAGAAAGTTGAGCTGTGAAATAGAATGAAAGAGAATACTATATGTGAAATTAAGTGCCATCACATGATTTCTCAGTAACATGCCATACATTTTCTTTCTTGCTTAAAAGCTACTTTGAATTGCCTTTCTTCCTGACACCTCCAATTGAAAGCATCTCCATTAATGTGTGTACAGTACTTGGTTCAGAATATATGGTCACTGTAAGAGGCCAATAACATGGATACGTTAAGAAAGTAAAGCATTAACCATGAATGTAGTATGGGCTCACATCTTCTTAAAATATGCATAGAAAAATATAGAGGGCGAATATTTTCTTATTTTTAATCAGGCATTTATAAACAAGAGTGCATACATTAATTACATAAAACATCATATTGTCATTAGCAGCAGCAAAGGAGAAAACAGGGATGGTGAAGCAGATGCTCCAAGTGGATGCAAAGGTTGAATTGTGTTTTTCTCCTTAAATGAAAAAAAAAGTCATTTGTGAGTCCTGACTTGAAGCAGGAACAAGATTCCTCGGGAGCTCATGAGCCTGGGAGACGTGAGTGAACTCAGTGCCCACAGTACAGGGGTTTCTCGGAAAACACCAGCTGTGAATACTCCCGTTACACTCAATATCATACTTGTACATGGGGGGGGGGGGTCAGAAACCCTTTTATTACCTGGTAGTTATCTCATTTCCTGGGTAGAGGGCTATTATTTTCTAGTGCTGATATAAAACAGACTCAGACTTGAGATAAGCAAAAAGTAAGATTAATCTCATGTGAAAATTCAGGAGCCAGGTCAATGATCCTTTCTGAATGTAAATAAATCTCACCTCCATCTGCATGCCAGTGAACTTCTCTGAGGTTGGTAAATGCAAGAACTTAAGAACTCTTGGTGTGGATGAGACATAAAAGATCCTTAGCCTCACAGCCAAGTTTGTCAGATAAGAACACTCAGGTCAGAGAGGTTTTAAGTTTCTGAGCCAAGACTAGAACCCAAAGCTCCTACCTAGGTACTTACCTAAATGCAGAGTCTCCTACCTAATTACAGTCTCTTCCTTTCCAGTCTATTCATTAAATGAAAGGAAAGGCAACATTCCAGGGATGAGAATGAGCACAAAGTCCCAGAGTCCAAGGAGTTGTGCTAGGGTGGAGGAGAGAGTTGGGGTAATGAGGATATTTGTTATTTTAGTAGCTAAACTCTGCTGGATAAACTCCAAGAACTTCTTATCCTCATTTCTGTTTTCTAGTAGACAGAATTAGGGTCCGTTCCAGGGGCTACGTTTCCTACATGTGGGCAAGTGATTAAAACCTTCCAAAGATTCAAAAGTAGTGACTCATTTAGACTTCTCACGACAGCATTTAACTCTTGAACTATAGGTGGGACTGACCGGGTGGGAGTGTCATTGGTCTCATAGCCCAAATTAATTTTTTCCACCTCCCTTTTTCACTTTCTTTTCATTTTCCCTCCTGAGTTTTAATGATGCAAACAACACTGAGGTACCATATCATCTCCCATACCTAAACTGAAATAGATTCACATAATAGTTTTACAGCACTGAGCATTCAAGTCACAATTGCTATCTGATTTGCCTTGCTCTATCTTAATGGCCAACAGAAAATACTATCAGAAACCTTTTTAGGAAAGCAGAGACCATCTTAACATAATAATAGCATCTTAACAATTCACTGGAAAGCACTACTGGCTCAGCAGCTGGTTTTAAGACTCTGTTCTTTGCCAAACTTCTGACACACTTTTTCCTTCTTACTGCCCATAATGAACCTTATTCTCTTAATTTATTACTCAGAATCTGAATGACTTAAGAATTAAAGACCATCTATTTGGGTAAATTATTTGGTTAATAATGCCTATTGATATAACCTAAATAATCATATCAAACCTTACCCTTGAAATCCTAGTCCCACATTCTACCCCATTCAACCTAGCCCACAGAATAACTGGTTCTTAGCAACTGTCATTAAACTACAATGTTAACAACAAAATTACAGGTGTTACTTATCAGTCAAGACATCTGTTACAGTCCTAGAAGACAACCACAGAGATGGCTGCTGTTTACATACAGATGGCTAAAGTTCCTGCTTCAAAGATGGCCCTCAAGTACAGCAGTAGCTAGTTGGGGAGCTCAGGTACTAATGACATCCTTAAAAGAATGCATTTGAAATTTTCAAGAGACATGCTTATGAAAACTTGGAAATGCAAAAAAAAAAAAAAAAAAAAAAAGCCTAAAGTCTCAATGATTGATTGCATACCCAAGTTTGCATTTACTGAACATGGGGAGGGGATATGGGAAAAATACTGCTTGCACTAAGTTTTTAAAAGAAATGATGTGTAGTAGTTGGTAGGGTTTGGGGGAAAAGGATATAATTAATTACACATAACACTAGTCTCTTGACTGAATCAGGGGTACCCTAGCTCTCAGAATGTTGCCAGTGAGCGATTGTAGTTGTACAGAAGCAGCAATGGCCTTTGCAGTGGAAGTCATTACATTAGGTGTCAAGTGATGTAAATCACAACAAAGAATGCAAACCCCCACCCGCAGACCAAGATTAGAGTCAGCCATGGAGTTGAATTATTATGTGAAATGCCTTTCTGCTATTAAAACACAAAGCGACAAGCCAAATGGCTCTTTCAACAATTTTAAATGCCAAACTTCCACACAGAGAATTTCTTTATCTGTGCTTTACATGTAGGCAATACTCGAGCTATTGCTCCCACTGAGCCCCTCCATGGTTAGGGAAAGACAAATGGAGGATGTCTTAGTAGGCTCAGGCTGCCATAACAAATACCACAGACTGGGTGGCTTAAAAACCAGAAATTTATTTTCTCACAGTTCTGGAAGCACAGCTTGGCTTCTGGTGAGACCTCTCTCTTCCTGGCTTGAAGATGGTTGCCCTCTCACTGTGTTCTCACAGGCCTTTCCTCATGGTGAGTGTACAGAGAGAGAAAGAGATCTCTTTCTTTTTCTCTTTTTATAAGGCCACCAATCCTATCTGATTAGGACCCCACCCTTATGACTTTATTTAAATTACTAGAGGCCTGGTGCATGAAATTTGTACACTGGGGTGGGGTGGTGGTATCCCTTGCCCAGCGTGCACCCTCTCGAATCTGGGACCCCTCGGGGGATGTATGACTGCCGGTTTAGGCCCGATCCCACAGGGGCCATCAGGCCAGCAGTCGGACATCCCTCTCACAATCCAGGACTGCTGGCTCCTAACCGCTTGCCTGCCTGCCTGCCGGATTGCCCCTAACCTCTTCTTCCTGCCAGCCTGATTAACACCTAACTGATCCCCTGCCAGCCCGATGGCCCCCAACTGCCCTCCCCTGCCAGCCTTGTAACCCCCAACTGCCCTCCCGTGACAGCCTGATGGGCCCCAACTGCCCTCCCCTGCTGGTCTGGTTGCCCCCAACTGCCCTCCCCTGCAGGCCTGATCTCACCCCCAAAGGCCCTCCCCTGCAGGCCTGATCTCATCCCTAATTGCCCTCCTCTGGTGGAAAATTTAGTTCTGATTGGTCGGTTTCTATGCCAGTCAACGTCAAAAGCTCTGCCTCCTAGGCAGCCATTGGCTCCTCACAGTTCACCTGGGTTTGGTTCTGATTGGTTGGTTCCTATGTCAGTCAGCATAAAAAGCTCCGCCTCCTAGGCAGCCATTGACTCCTCACAGTTGACCCAGATTTGATTCTGATTGGTCAGTTTCTATGCCAGTCAGCATCTCTGGGCCTATCAATGGGGCCTGATCAGAAAGGCGGGGCTGATCAGCAGCCTCGGTGGAGGCCTGGAGAGAAATGGAGGCGAGGCTGCTGGAGAGAAGGTGGAAAGAAGGAGAGAGGCAAGTGCTGATCAACAGCTGCCACAGAAGCTATGGATCAGACCCTACTTCTCTCTTCAGGCCTCTCTCTGGGCCTGATTTGCAGCCCCCTCAGCAGTCAGTGCTGGGTCGCCATAGCAACCCAGAGCTCACTGCAGGACTGACTTCCGGTTGGTTGAGCCTCTGGTCATGACAGACCCAGGGTTTTTATATATTAGACTAGGGGCCCGGTGCACGAAATTTGTGCACTGGGTGTGTGTGTGTGGGGGGGGGGAGTGTCCCTCAGCCCAGCCTGCCCCCTCTCACATACTGGGAGCCCTCAGGCGTTGACCCCATCACCCTCCAATCGCAGGGGACCCTCATTTTCCCCCATCACTGGTTCTGCCCCCAGCCCAGGCCTGATGCCTCGGCCAGAGGCGTAGACCCCCATCACCCTCCGATCGCCTGATTGGCCCCTTGCCCAGGCCTGATGCGTCCGCCAGAGGTGTCAGGCTTGGACAGGGGTTCCCCATCTCCCCCCGATCACTGGCTCTGATCCCCGCCCAGGCCTGAGGCCACTGGCCCAGGAATCATGCCTGGGCAGGGGACCCCCATCTCCCTCTGATCGCTTGCTCCACCCCCCGCCCAAGCCTGATGCCTCTGACCCGGGCTTCAGGCCTGGGCAAGGGGACCATCATATCCCCCCAATCGCCGTCTCCGCCCCCCGCCCAGGCCTGATGCCTCGGCCAGAGGAGTTGACCCTCATCACCCTCCGATCACCAATCACCGGATTGGCCCCTTGACCAGGCCTGAGGCCTCCGGCAGAGGTGTCAGGCCTGGGCAGGGGACCCCCAGCTCCCCGCGGTTGCAGGCTTCGCCCCTGCCCAGGCCTAATGCCTCTGGCCTAGGCATCCGGCCCGGGCAGCGGGGACCTGCAGTGACAGTGGGGGGCACCGCAATCGCGCAGGCTCCGCCCCTGCCCCTGCAGGACGCCTCTGCCTGAGGCGTCCGGCCCGGGCAGCGGGGACCCGCAGCTGCAGTGGCCCCGCGATCGTGGGCTCCGCTTTAGGCCCAGGTAAGGGACCCCTAGCTCCTGGGACTGCCAGCTTCGACCGTGCCCAGCTCCCATCGCTGGCTCCACCCCTACTTCCTGCTATCACTGGCCAGGGCGGAAAAGGCACCTGATTCTCCGATCATGGCTGGGGGGCAGGGCAAAGGCGGCCCCAGGGCCGCCTTTGCCCTGCCCCCCAGCTCTTAGCTCCCCCCTGGGTTTCTGATCACTGTCAGTGGTAGGGGGCTTCTTCCTGCTTTCCCTTTCACCTCCCTGCATTGTGCCTACATATGCAAATTAACTGCCATCTTGTTGGCAGTTAACTGCCAATCTTAGTTGGCAGTTAATTTGCATATAGCCCTGATTAGCCAATGAAAAGGGTAGCGTCGTACACCAATTACCATTTTTCTCTTTTATTAGTGTAGATATTACCTTCTTAAAAGCCCTATCACCAAATACAGTCACATTGGGGGTTGGGACTTCAACGTATGAATTTTTTTGTGGCGGACACAATTAAGTCCATAGCAAAGGTGGTGTCCTTTGGAGATGTGAGCATGATTTTTTTCCCTGATAAGATCTGTTCACTGTACATGGGAATAATCAACAGAATCTAATAAGCAACTATGGTGTAATTGGGGTCCTGCAGCTATGTATGAAAGACATTGTTCATGCAGAAGAAAAGTAACCAGTAATATTTGGTAGCAATTTTTAGAGTATGACTAATGAATGCTAGCAGTAGAATTCAGGTGCCATTAAACCGTAGACACATAGGCTCTCCTTCCCAAATATCTGAACACTCCCATTTTCTACCTCTTCTCTCCACATCCCTTGCTGCCAACAGGGAAGGTGTGGTGGCAACTGGTTTGGGCCTTTTTTTCCTTTCTGCCTGAACCTCTTACCATTCCTCACCCTCACTCCTTTCTGATCCATATTAACTTATTTTCTGAGATTCCTAGGAAGAGACAAATAAGGACTTTCATTTTATCAGGCACTAGCCTAGCAGCCCAATGACTCAGAGGCAGAGGTTAGCAATGAGAATGTGGTATTTGAAATTGCATATAATCATAGGGTTTGAATTAGGTGAGTCATTTTTATTGTAAATTTTAAAAAACACCCAGAAGTGATTTTCTTTTTTGTACTTGGGATGCACTGAATTATTAGATACTATTATGATTGCTATGATTATATGCAATCCTTCTACCTTTTACTGACCACCAAGGCTCATTTCCCTTAAGGGAAAATAAAAGGCAAGTTGGTTTGAATCTCGATAAATTTTGCCTCAATTCTTTTGAACACCTGTATTAATTCAAACATGTTCCCGATATTAGTGAGTGACAATTAAATATAGCTTTCAAGTGCATTCACTGGTCTGGCTAAGCCATGCTTTATGTTATCTTTGTCCCACTTTCTATTGCAATCATACCAGACTGGAAACTGATCCCTAAACTTACCGAGACGTTTCATGAGCTTGCTTGGCTCTGCAGAGACGCCTGTATCCTTCAGTGAACCCCTAATCACGATTCATTTAAATGTTTATAATTTAAATGAACTTTATTTTAGAAACTTTTAGAGTTAATGCCCATTGGATCAGTAGTGATACTCTGCTTTTATTTCTGATATTAGTAATTTGTGGCTTCTCTTTTCTATCTTGATTACTCTGGCTACTTGTTTCTTAACTTTACTAGTATTGCACTTTTCAGAGAAGTGGAGTTTGGTTTCCTTGATTTTTTTCTCTCTATTATTTTCCTGTTTTTAATTTTACTGATTTCTTCTCTAATTTCTATTGTCTCTATTTTTTCTTATGTTTGCTTTAGGCTCAAAATAGTCTTCTTTTTCTAGTTTCTTAAGGTGTACACTTAGATTAATTGATATTAAATCTTTCCTCTTTTCTAATATGTACATTTAATACTATAATTTTTCCTTTAAGTACTGTTTCTGCTGCATCTCCACCAATTCTGATAAGTTGTATTCCTTTTTTGTTCAGTTCAAATATATTTTTAATTTCACTTGAGACATCTTCTTTGATCCATGTGTTATTTGGAAATATGTTGATTAATCTCCAAATATTTTGTGACTTTCCAGCTATTTTCTATTACTGATTTTGTTTAATTTTATGTGGCCCAAGTAAATACTTTACATGATTTCTATTCATTTTAATTTGTTTAGGTGATTTTTATGGTTAAGAGCATTATCTATATAGGTGAATGTTTCATGTGAGTTTGAGAATATGAACTCTGCTGTTGTTGGATGGAGTAATCTATAAATGTCAGTTAGGTCATATTGACTGATGGTATTTTTCCGGTCAACTTATACTCTTACTGATTTCCTACCTGCTAGATCTATCAATTAATGAAAGAGGGACATTGAAACCATCAATTATAATAGTGGATTTGTCTATTTCTCCTTGAAGTTCTATCAGTTTTGCCTTACATACTATGACAGATGGTTGTTAGGTGCAAGCGTGTTAAGGATTGTGATATCTTCTTGGAGAACTGACTCCTTTTTATCATTATGGAATACTCCCCCTGCTTTTTGGAATACTCCCTTTAAAAAAAATATTTTTTTATTGATATCAGAGAGAAAGGGAGAGGGAGGGAGAGAGAGAAACATCAGTGATGAGAGAGAATCATTGATCGGCTGTCTCCTACATGCCCCACACTGGGAATAGAGCCCACAACCTGGGCATGTGCCCTGACCAGGAATCAAACCATGACCTCCTGGTTCATAGGTCGATGTTCAACCACTGAACCACACCAGCTGGGCTGGAATACTCCCTTTTATCCCTGATAATTTTTCTTGTTCTTAAGTCTACTTAGTCTGAAAATAATTACCGCCCTGGCCTGTGTGGCTCAGGTGGTTGGAGCATTGTCTCATACACCAGAAGGTGGCGGGTTCGATTCCCAGTCAGGGCACATGCTTGGGTTGTGGGTTTGAACCCTGGTCCAAGCAAGTGTGGGAGGCAGCCAATTGATGTTTCTCACAGCAATGTTTCTCTCTCTCTCTCTCTCTCTCTCTCTCTCTCTGTCAAATCAATAAAAATATGTTTATAACAAAAATAATAGTTACTTCAGCTTTCTTTTGTTTGGTGTTAGCACCTTTCACCATTCCTTTACTTATGAACTAATTGAATATTTATATTTGAAGTGGCTATCTTATAGAAAACATATAGTTGGATCTCACATTTTCATGTGCTCTGAAGATGTTTTGAATTGATATATTTAGATCATTTACATTTAAAGTATTGATATAGATGGATTTCTATTCACCGTTCTTATTCTTTTTTTCTTCCTCTCTATTCTGCCTTCTCTGGTTTTAATTGAGCATTTTATATGATTCCATTTTATTTATTCTCTTTGCATATCAACAATGCTTAAAAGAAAACTTAGCGAGTCCCCTACAATATGTGTTTACAACCAATCTAATTTAATCTTTTTTTTTTTTAAAAAAAAGTATGTTTTTATTGATTTTCAGAGATAGAGGAAAAAGGAAGAGATAGAAACATTGATTGGCTGCCTCCGGCATGCACCCTACCGGGGAAGGAGCCTAAAACCTGGGAATGTGTCCTGGGCTATGAAACCAGTGACCTCTTGGTGCATGGGTTGATGCTCAATTACTAAGCCACACCAGCTGGGATAATTTCACCTTCTACTAGTATTAACACCATACTGTTTCACAAGTAGTGTAAGTACTTTATTATAGAGTATTCCCAATTCCAAACTCCTATCCTTTACTACATTGTTGTCAATGGTTTCCCTTATCTGTAATCATGTAATATTCTTTACTTTTATTTGAACAGTTACTTATTAAATACATAAATAAAATTTAAAAAATTACTTTACCTTCATTTATTCCTTTTCCCATACGCTTTCTTTTTTATGTAAATCTTATTTTCTACTTAAATCATTTTCATTATTCCTGAAGAACTTATTTTAATATTCCTTATAGGGCAGGTCAGCTAGCAATATGAGACTAAGAAATTAAGAAACTTCTCAGACTTACTTATATAAGTTGAGTCTCATGCACTGCATTTTAGCGGGAAGTATCATGACTCACCCAGCATTTCAGAAGATGTGAAGAAAAAGGAACCCTCTTGAACTTCTGGTTAGAATGAAGACTGGTGCAGCCACTGTGGAAAACAGTATGACATTTTCTCAAAAAATTAAAAATGGAATTACTATTTGACCCAGTAATACCACTTCTAGGAATATAGCCCAAGAAAATAGAAACACCAATCAGACAGGATATATGCACCCCTATGTTCATAGCAGCACAATTTACAATAGTTAAGATTTAGAACCCCCATTTGACCCTGTGATCCCACTTCTAGGAATATATCCCAAGAAACCAGAAACACCAATCAGAAAGGATATATGCACCCCTATGTTCATAGCAGCACAATTCACCATAGCTAAGATCTGGAAACAGCCTAAGTGCCCATCAGTAGATGAATGGATTAGAAAACTGTGGTACATCTACATGATGGAATACTATGCTGCTGTAAAAAAGAAGGAACTCTTACCTTTTGCAACGGCATGGATGAAACTGGAGAGCATTATGCTAAGTGAAATAAGCCAATCAATGAAGGAAAAATATCACATGATCTCACTCATTCATGGATAATAGAGACCATTATAAACTTTTGAACAATAATAGATACAGAGGCAGAGCTGCCTCAAACAGATTGCCAAACTGCAGCGGGAAGGCCGGGGAGGGTTGGGGGGCAGGAGGGAGGCGGGTAAGAGATCAACCGAAGGACTTGTATGCATGCATATAAGCATAACCAATGGACATAAGACACTGGGGGGTAGGGGAGGCCAGGGGTTTGTCAAGGGCGGGGGGAAAAAAAAGGACACATATGTAATACCCTTTGTAATACTTTAAGCAATAAAAAAAAAGAAACATCAAAAAAATAAAAAAGATTTAGAAACAGCCTAAATGCCCATCAGCAGATGAGTGGGTTAGAAAACTGTGGTATATCTACACGATAGAATACCACGCTGTTCTAAAAAGGAAAGAACTCTTACCATTTGCATTAGCATGGATGGAACTGGAGAGCATTATGCCAAGCAAAATAAGCCAGTCGGAGAAAGATAAATATCACATGATCTCACTCATTCGTGGAATATAAAGAACATCATAAACTGATGATCAAAAATAGATACAGAAACAACGAAGCATTGAACAGACTGTCAAATTTAGCGGGAAGGCAAGGGAAAGTGGGGTGGGGGTAAGAGATCAACTGAAGGACTTGCATGCATGCATATAAGCATAACCAATGGACACAGACACTGGGGTGGGGGCAGTGAAGGCATGTGCTGAGGGGTAGGGGAGGCCAGGGGGAGGTTAATGGGGGGGAAAGGAGACATATGTACTATTATTACTAATACTTTAAACAATATAAAAGATAGTATATGTACACAGTGAAATAGCCATAAGAACTAAAAACAGTTATTAGGGAGGAGGGGTGGAGAAACATGGGAAAGAAGTCTCTTGACCTTCATCACAAGCCCATGTGTTAAAGCATTTCTATTATTTACTTCAAAATGTTTTAAGTAAAACCCTTATGATATCCTTCTTCTTCTCCAGTATGCTGGCATAATCTAGGCCTAGCCACCCACTTGTTCTGAATACAGATACCTTGGGCTCTCCCTCTTTATTCTAAGGATTCCAGAGAATCTGCTCATTCCTCACACGCTTTAGCTTAACACTCTTGTGGGTCTTTAGGATATGGTCTTGTCAGCATTCCTAGCATGTCAACAGTGTCTTTGTTGCTCTTCTAATAAAATTCTTTCCCCTATAACATTTAATTACTTTAATTTTCCAGTTGATCTAATGTGTTTAATATGAGTTATGTAAATTTCTTGTATGAATGACAGAATGTTGACGGTCTAATTTATCTTCCAGACATATTAAAACCAGCTAATTTTTTCTTCTCAGAAAATTGTGAGTGTTTGGGTGGCATTTGATTATTATTGGTTAATATATTTAAGCTCTGGGGTGAGTATATATTTTCAATTTAATAGATTTAATATGTCATTATTCGATGTTGGTGAATTTCTACTTGTAAGGAGAAAATCTGTCAGATATAATGAACTTATTTGGACATCCTGATACTTAAAGCTTCGGTTATACAAACCTTGAGTATAAAATTAAATCGTATTGGATGAAAACGAAAACACACATCACAACATGAGCAAATGAATATTTGAAGGCTAAATAAATGCAGACATAGCAGAAGTCCATTAGAAAAATGCAATTATTGTCTGATTCCACTTATATGAGATACTTAGAATAATTAAAATCTTAAAGACAAAAAGTAGAATGGTGGTTGCTAGAGCTGTAGAAAGTGGGAGATGCTGAGTTATTATTTAATGAATATAGAGTTTCAGTTTTGCAAGATGAAAAGAGTTCTGAAGATGGATGGTGGTGATGGTTGCACAACAATGTGAATGTACTTAATGCCACGAATTATACACTTAAAATGGTTAAAATGGTAAAATTCTGTGTCATATATTTTACCCTAATTTTAAAAATGAGTATTTACTGTTTGCGCCTATATATATTATATACATTTCTAGAAAATGTACACTAATGTACAGTGACAGAAAGCGGATTGTTAGGGGAGATGACAGGAAGGAGTAGGAATGAGGATTACAAAGGGGCATTGTCTTGATTTTGGTTTTACAAGTGTAGATATGTCAAAACTTATCAAATTCATGCTTCAAATATGTGCAGTTTTTGCATGCCAACTAAACACCCAATAAAACTCTTTGTAAATAAATACATAAATAAACAAACAAACTAGTAGACAGACAGCTGCCTAGGAACAAATTTACTAAGCTTTTGAAATGCTTTCAGTGTAGCCTGAAATAACATAAACATTTAAAATGTAATTTACTTGAAATGGTTTGTGTGAAACTCCATTCAGCTTCCTCACATAGGGCACCATCTCCCCGACCTCCTGCAGTCCAATAACAATAACCTGACCCATTAAATACTTGGTTGAAAAGGACTCAATTTTAAAAAGTTTAAAAGCAACCCAGTGATAAAGTGAAAAACCATGCAATAGCCCAAAGAATTAATGACATGATAATTAATTATATTCTAAATCAAGTGCCACATATGGAGGCAGACTTGATGCTGCAGCACCCTCACATGAATGAGACACAGTTTCTTTGCCTAAGTGTCTGTGCTTTGAATGACCTACTAGGAGCCTTTGTTCCCTGTTTCTTGTTTTTGACTGGTCTGGTCACTGTCTTATCTTGCTGGACTGTGCATTCCCTCTGTGCCTAGAACAAGGCTGAGTAAATAAAACACTATGAGCAACTTTAAGGACCGTCCTATTAGAAAATTCCAATTTGATATTACAGAAAATTCAGACTTGAGGAGGTCAAGGGATGGCCCCAAACTCATGTGGCCGATTTGTATGGAACTGATGCTAGATGTAATAATTGCATCAAGCACAGGTCTAGAGTACCTGGTAGACCAAATAAATAAATAAAGAATTGCTTAGATACCATTAGCAGGATCTCTTTAGCCTGGGTAATATGAAGTAGTTCTTGAACCCCTAAAAATGATAACTCTGTGGAGATGTGCAAAAGCCTATTTTCCCAAGAAGATGAGGTATGATGTCAACAGTTTATCAAATTGATGCATGACACCCCACCCCCCCAAAAATGTTAGGAACTCACTGCTTTAGAACAAATGAAATGTATCCCTGCAAATTGAACTCATGGCCTTTTAGACAGTACAGGTTGCCATATGGTTACCCTGTGGTGTCTGTGGATGAGTACCTGTGCGTGCACTGGATGGGGAAGAGCATTCCCCACAAACAGGCACTGTCACAGCTCCCTTAGCTCCTTGTGCAGCCATTTAAAATATGTGCATTCATGTCTATAGGAGCTCTGTGAAGTCCTTGCCTACTTTTGCCCTTCAATAACACAGGGTTAGGTATGACAGAGCATTCTGTAAATGGAACATAAAGAAAAATTTATTACATTTTAAAGCAATATCATCATGAAGTTAAACATAATACTCTATTTCAAACTGTGTGGCAAATGAATAATGATGATCATAAACAAGAAGGTAAACTGTGACCTTTGACAAGAAGAATTTTGGTCCTTATCAAGCTCTAAGAAAAAATCCAAACCCCTTTAAATGTCCTTTGCAGATGGTTTCTATCTGATATACCACCAATTTAGCCTTTTACTGATCATATTCTCCTGAGCTAGAAGAGACTTTTTCGGTCATCTTGGACAGCCTCCTCAACCCCCTTCAAGAGACCCTTTCAGCATTCTTGACAGTCTGTGAACACAAACTGGCCTGATTTAGAAATCAGTTCCAATGACAGACAGCCAAGTTGGTCATATGATTATTTTAACATCACCTCATAAAATGATTTAAAATAGTTTTCTGAAAAAGTACTAGTAATACAAGCATTTATTACATTGCTGATTTGCATAGAGTTCCTTCAAAGCTAGGATAATTCAAATGAAGACAGTCAAAGAAATTGCAATTAAGGGATAATGAAATTTGGTATTTTACTACAAGCAGTATGATCTTCAGTGTATGACATTTAAACTAATGTAGTAGGTTTTAGTGGGAGAGCTGAGATTGGAAACTATTTCTAAGTAGCAAACTGGTAGTTCATCCACAGAGTTAACTTTGTACTTCACTATCATTGCTCATTTGAATATATAAGCTAAATATTGATTTATTAAATGTCTCCAATCTATTCTCTTAATATAATAGAACTCAATGCTTGTTTGATGAGTTCATGAAGGAGTGATGGTTGTTCAAACCTGCTTCATGAGATCTAAAGAAATAAGTATATCTAATAGTTCTATTTATTTCCTATCTTGTTCAATGATTTCCCCAAATTCATAGAAAGTATGTGCCTAAGAAAGACACTCCCTTTTGTCTATGCCTTATAGTAACACTTCTGACTGCTGATTTAAAGCATTATATCCAGATTCAGACCTCAACTGTAGTACTTACTGCTTTCTATCTTCTAATTATATGCTTATAAAGAAATCAGAAACATGTAATTATTAAACACTAGAGGCCCGGTGCACGAAATTCGTCTATGGGTGGGGTCCCTAGGCCTGGCCAGCAATCAGGGCCTATCAGGGCCATCTTGCCCAGTCCTGATTGGGCCCGGGCCGGTTGGGGCCTGTTGGCTGCCAGCAGGGACCTGTCAAACAGGGCGGGAGGGACGGAGAGAGGGACTGCAAGAGGTTTGCCAGCAGGGGGAGGAACTAGGGGGGAGTTGGCTGGCCTTGGGAGGTTGGCTGTGGGAGCATACTGAGCATCTGCCCCCTGGTGGTCAGTTCGCATCATAGTGACTGGTCAACTGGTCATTCAATAGTAATGGTTGCTTAGGCTTTTATATATATATTCTAGAGGCTTGGTGCACGAAATTCATGCATGGGGGGGTCCCCTCAGCCCAACCTGCACCCTCTCCAATCTAGGACCCCCTCGGGGGATGTCCGACTGCCAGTTTAGGCCCAATCCCAGGAATAGTGCCTAAACCAGCAGTCAGACATCCCTCTCACAATCTGGGACCGCTGGCTCATAACTGCTCACCTGCCTGCCAGCCTGGTCGCCCCCAACTGCCCCCCCCGCCAGCTTGGTCACCCCTAACTGGCCCCCTGCTGGCCTGGTCGCCCCTCACTACCCCCCCCCCCGATGGCCTGGTCACCCCCAACTTCCCCCCTCTGCTGGCCTGGTTGCCCCTACCTGCCCCCCTGTCAGCCAGGTTGCCCCTCACTACCCCCTTGCTGGCCTGGTCGCCCTCAACTGCCCCCCTCCCCGCCAGCCTGGTCACCCCTTACTGCCCCCCCCCCCGCCAGCCTGGTCGCCCCATGCAGCCTGCTGTTCAGTCATGTGGTCATCTCTCACTAACCCCTGTGCCGACCTGGTTGCCTCATGCAACCTGTTGTTCAGTCATTTGGTCATCCCTCACTAACCCCCCTGCCGGCCTGGTCGCCCCACACAGCCTGCTGTTCGGTCATCTGTCCAGTTGTTTCCGTTGTGATGACCCCTGGCTTTTTATATATTAGGATATAGATGTTTAATGCATGCTAAGGAGCTCCTAGAAGGCTAGACTCCTATGAACTTCAACTATGTATATCACATCACTATCCCCTTTCTACCCTTAACCTTAATCCAACTTTGGACACAAGCATATAAACACTTAATATAAAACTTTGGATTCTAGAAGAATAACAAAGTCTTTCTAACGGATGAATGTTACATGCAGTACATACCAGTTGGTCTAAGTAATGACATCAATCAGGTGTGTGGCCAAATCATGGTGACACAGATTCTTAACCTCGTTCTCTCTTGAGCCATGTGACTGTGGATAAATTATTTAAGGTCATTGTGTTCCCTTACTCCATCTGCAGAAGGGGCTAGTTTTACTTCTTAACTATCAACTTCCTGTAAATGTGAGTTTTGAGTTCTGCAGAGAAGGGTGCACAGTGAAATGGAAATAACAATAGAAAGATTGGAGTGTCAGCTCAAGCATAATCTGTGTGGTCATTATCTTGCTAAGTTACCATTCTTCACTTATACAGTAGAGAGTGAGCTCCAAAAGCCTGCCTCTCTCTTGACAGTTGGAGACTGGGGACTAAGTACTAGGGAAGAATATCCTGAATGTGGCCTAACTGATCTTATCAGGAATTCAATATGAACGAGAACATAAAAATAGAATATCATTATATTGTCAAGTCCTATGGTTAAGTGTGACTTATAGCTATAGTATCACAGATTCTCAATAGCTCTTGGATGGAGACATTAATTTTTTTGCCACTTGGGCCTATCAATATCACAACTCACAAAATGGCAGTTGTCAGACATGTACGGGAGGCAACCGATTGATGTTGCTCTCACACATCAATGTTTCTCTTTCATTGAAATCAATAACATATCCTCAAGTGAGAATTTTTTTGCATCATTTTTCCCCTTTATTGAATAAGATATTACAAATGTGTCCTTAACCCCCCCAATGTCCCCTCATCCCCCCAATCCTGCCCTCACCCTCACCCCATGTCCACATCCATCACTTATGTTTATATGCATGCATACAAGTCCTTTGGTAGATCTTTCCCCCTCACCCCCACCCTCCCCTGCCTTCCCTCTGAGTTTTGAGCATCTGATCGACACTTCTCTGTCTCTACATCTGTTTTTGTTCGTCGGTTTACGTTGTTCATTATAATCCACAAATGAGTGAGAGCATGTGATATTTATCTTTCTCTGACTGACTTATTTCACTTAGCATAATGCTCTCCAGCTCCATCCATGCTGTTGCAAATGGTAGGAGTTCCTTCCTTTTTACAGCTGCATAGTATTCCATTGTGTAGATGTGCCAAAGTTTTTTAATCCATTCATCTGCTGATGGGCACTTAGGCTGTTTCCAGATCTTAGCTATTGTAAATTGTGCTGCTATGAACATAGGGATGCATATATCCTTTCTGATTGGTGTTTCTGATTTCTTGGGATATATTCCTAGAAGTGGGATCACTGGGTCAAATGGAAGTTCCATTTTTAGTTTTTTGAGGAAGGTGAGAATTTTTTTAAAGGGCAGGATAACATATGCCAAGATACTCAAATAGTTTTGACTGCCTATTAAGATTTTAAAAAATCACTTTTCTCTCCATTTTTCTTTCATCTGCCAACAACCACACGAGTGAGCTTGCAAGTAGATCTACCTCCAGTTGAACCTTAGAGAAAATATAGCTACAGACAAAAATGTAATCACAGCTTTGTCAAAGATCCTAAGCCAGAAACATCCAGTAAAGCGGTACCCATATTCTTTACTCACAGAGACTTTCAAATAATATATGTTTTAGGCTGCTAAGTATTGAAACAAATCCATATATATTAAAAATGAATACAATATAAAATATATTTATGTTATGTTATTTATGTTATAAATATACTTTCATATATATGAAAAATTTTTATATGTAAATATATGTGTGTATGTATGTATGTATATATGTATTACAGGCATCCGTTTGGAAGAATAACCAATCATAAGCACTAAGAACAGCTTCTTGTAGCCATTTTGCCCTCCACTCCAAACACCCAAGGGCTCTTCAAAGTGCATAAACTAATACACAATTTTTACATTACTAAGAAGCCAACGGACATCGCTCCTTCTGTGTTCATTTATTTTCTACAATAGTGTCAGAGCCATTAGGAGAAAAATCACGCCTGACTATCCAATTAAAGGAGTATTAATCTATAATACTAATTTGAAGTTGATATAGCCTAAGGGTAATATAAACTATTTATCTTGGGAGTAGCAAATTTTACTTTTTGGTCCAAAATATAATCTTCCTATGATATTTTATATACATTAGTCTATGGGTTAAGCAACCTATTCTCCAGTTTATGGCTTATGAGTTTTTTTAAAATCTGTATACCATGCAGCTGGAGTTAACTAGTAAACCAGCATCAAGGCCAGAATGGGAGCTAGAAAGGAAAGAACTACTAAGATTTCATTTCTACATAAAGAAGTTAGAAGGCTACCTCTGGTTGGCCAGTTGAGGAGTTTTGTTTTAATTAGTATCTTAGAGTATATTTGCCCAAAATATTTTATCTCATTATGAAGGATTAACCAGAATGAAATCTCCCTTGAATTTAACCTTCATTAGCTCTCATGATTGGCCACTTTCTAAAATAGTAGAGGAAAATTGTGTAGTGATTACATAATTAACTTTTTCATCTAGGTTGAGCCCAGGCATTGAAAAGAACTAAATGACATTTCAGATGCTTAGTCATTTTGAATAAAGATTCCCCTTCCTACTGAGTTTAAGTGGAAAAACACTGCATTTAGGTTTAAAAAGAGGCATAAGATTAAGAAACAAGTAAAATACTTATTATCACCACCATCACCATTTATGTAGTACTTATCAATTACAAATTGCTTTTATAAACTTGGAACTAAAAGCATCTACCCACCTTTCACTGCTCACTGCCTACATTAATGTGATTTTACTCTTTGGCTGTCTTATCAAACATAATTTTACTATTCTATTGTATTCATAAACATGACTTTACTACTTCAGATAAATTCTTGCTCAAGAAGAAAAACTTTTCAAATAACTGTTCATTCCAGAAACATCTGGAAAAAATATTCAAATGAACAGCAAATAGACTTTCAGTAGGTGAGATTAAAATCAAAGCCCTTGTCACAAAAGCCTTCCATTGTTGTGTCCATCAATCCCAAACTATTATATCATGATCCTTACCCAATCATAAACAAGCTCCCATACTCAAACAACCACCTTCAAAATCCAAAACACCCAGGTCAACATCCTCTTCAGGGGTGAATTATATGAGGAAAGATATTTAAGTTTTTAAAGATCACAAAGTTTGACCAGGATCCAAGAATCTAAGAATTGAGGAGAGACAAGAACTCAATAGTCAGAGTGAGATGGCTCCCATCCCCACCCACGGAAGGCGCCAAAAGACAGGAAGTTATTAAGAAGTTCAAAGTGCAGTAATAGTAATTAGGAAAATACCTCTTGATGATTAAGGTGAAAAAATCTAGATGGATCAGAAATAAAGTATAGTAATATCAGCATAAAATACTAATAAATGTACTGGATGATTTTCTAGTGCTGTTACTATAGGTGAGTTGGCATACAGAAGCTGCATGTTTCCTAAGGGCACCTGGCAGATAAATGTATGGAATTAGGAAAGGGACATCAAAGATGAAACATAATAAAGTATAACCAATCAAGACAAGTCAGAGAAAATCAAAGTGTAGAGTAGATTTTAGATAGCCTGATGACATTCATGGAAAAGAAAGAATTCAGTTGAAGAATGGGTGCTTTTTAACAGGCAAAAATCCATTAGTTTCAGAAGTGTCAGTACAATGAGACACCACAAACAAGAATATGTTGGGAAAACAAAGGTCTGAACGAGAAAACAAGAGAAATCAGAGGAAAAAGGCACCAAAACCCAGCACACAGAACTAGCCCAAAATAAGAAAGAAAAAGAAACTGACCAATGTAATTAGTTGAAACTTAGAAATTTAGTTGAGTCCTCCTGAAAATTAATGCAGTAATAGCAATTAGGAAAATGAAATATTACTAGCAGCAACCAGGACTGCAAGTAAGGTTCAGTAGAAAGATGGAATATGAAAAATTTGAGAGAAAAGTGTTTCGAGGAATATATTGGAAAAACCTCATCCTCAAAAAGTAACTCATGTACAAAAGTCTCTCCCAGATAACTCAACTCTCTAAACAAATGAGAAGTTGAGAGGCCACCTGTCCCCAGAGCCATTTTCATAGGCCCAAGAAAAATCCCCAAGAGGCAGGGGCAGCAAAGCCTACACCAAGTCAGAAATCCAGCATTCACAGGGAAAATGATAAAGAACTATATCTATCACTAATTTCTCAAACTTCACCGAACGGCAGTACGTTCTTATATACACAGAATGGGCACTGGTATCTGCTTCTTCCTTACCCTGAGGACTCTTAAATTTCTATAATTTTTAGGTGCTCTTTCCAATGTACCAAAGCAAGGGTCCTCAAACTACGGCCCATGGGCCACATGCAAATACAAATATTGTATTTGTTCCCGTTTTGTTTTTTACTTCAAAATAAGGTATGTGCAGTGTGCATAGGAATTTGTTCATAGTTTTTTTTAAACCATAGTCCAGCCCTCCAATGGTCTGAGGGACAGTGAACTTGCCCCCTGTTTATAAAGTTTGAGAACCGCCGAAACCGGTTTGGCTCAGTGGATAGAGCGTCGGCTTGCGGACCGAGGGGTCCCAGGTTCGATTCCGGTCAAGGGCATGTACCTGGGTTGCGGGCACATCACCAGTAGGAGATGTGCAGGAGGCAGCTGATTGATATTTCTCTCTCATCGATGTTTCTAGCTCTCTCTCTCTCTCCCTTCCTCTCTGTAAAAAATCAATAAAATATATTTTAAAAAAAAGTTTGAGGACCCCTGTACCAAAGCTTTAAATATACAATCTAATCGAATTCAAAAGTATTCTTTTCCCAGTAAGGTCATGGTGCTTAGAAAGAAATAAATCAAGTGTATAAACTAATTCTGAGAATTGAAAGGTTATTAGAAGATGGTCTCCCTACAAATGAGCTGATTGTGAACTGCCTGTTGAGTACATCCCAGCTCATGCATTCTCCCTTAACTCTTTTCTTTTCTAAAATTTTTTATTAAATTTATTGGGGTGATATTGATTAATAAAGTTATATAGCTTTCAGGTATACACTCTTATAATACATCATATGTATATTGTACTGTGTGTTTGCCACTTAAAGCTAAGTTTCCTTCCATCACCATTTATCCCCCCCCCATGCCTTTCTCTACCTCCTCCCACCCCCTTTCCATCTGGTAATCAGCATGCTGTTGTCTGTGTCTATGTGCTTATTATTATTATTATTACTAGGGGCCCCGTACACGAATTTGTGCACCTTGAAAGGAACTGTGGGCCTTGAGGCTGCGGGGCCCATCCTCTGCGCCCCCTCCTGGCCCCTTCAATCACGGCCCTCTGTCCCCTGTCTGCCGGCAGCCCCGCTCCTGCTGCCACTGCTCCCACACGCTGATGGCGTGGAGCAATTGGGGCCGGCACCAGCAGCGGGTGCAAGTGGGGGCTGCTGTCACGATCACCCCTCAGGAGCAGGGAGAGGTGGAGAAGCCTTCAGGGGCAATTGGGGCTGGTGCTAGGTGCCAGCAGTGGGTGTGAGCGCCAGGCAGGACTGTGGCACACAGGAGCAAAGAATTTTCAGTAACCACCAGAGGATAGTCCTGATTACAGCGACAGGCGTCCCAACTTCGTCTGGCGCCCCCGTTCACCTGCTCCACCATCCTGCCATGGCTGAGGCCTGCTATGTTCCACATGTGCCCCCTGATGGTCAGCACACGTCATAGTGACTGGTTGTTCGGTTGTTCAGTTGTTCCGCAGTTCAGTCTATTTGCATATCAGGTTTTTATATAAATAGATTACTAAAGGCCCGGTGCACTGGTGGGGTCCCTCAGCTTGGCCTGCTCCCTCTTGCAATCTGGGACCCCCTTGTGTTTCAGCCTGACACCCAAGGGATGTAGTAGTGAGGCCGGGCACTGGGTGGCTCCTGCTCATCCTAGTCCTGCTGTGCCTGCCACTGTCACCACTTAGTAGTGCACTGCCACAGAGACAGGAGAGGCTTGCACCACTGTGGCTGCGCTCACCAGCCCTAAGCCCGATGTTTGGCACCTGTCAGCTGAGCAGTGCTCTTGCTGTGGGAGCACATTGACCACCAGGGGACAGCTCCTGCATTGAGTTTCTGCCCCCTGGTGGTCAGTGCACATCACAGCGATCGGTCATTTGGTCGTTCATTTGCTTAGGCTATACATACATATATATATATATAAATATAATCATCATCATCATCATCATTATTAACTAGAGGCCCAAGGCATGAAATTTGTGCAAGGGGCTCGGCCCTTGCAGTCCCAGCTGCCTCGAGCGACCCCACCCCCCCTCCCAGCCCACTGGTCATTCTGGAAGGTTGTTCTGCCCTCTGGTCTAATTAGCATATTAGCTCTTTATTATGTAGGATTATTTTGCTTAGTCCCTTCACGATGTTCCATATTGCCTAATTTTGTCTGTTTCCTGGCCTTTTGTGGACTCATGAAGGGTATTTATATGCCTAAGACTTTGAGGTATCATTTTTCATAATTGAGAAACTACCAGTAAGATATTAGTATTTAAAACACCTACAGTGCAGCCAAATATCCTTCTGCATTTTGGTGAATACAATAACTTTTCAGGAATAATAATAATAATAATCATTCTCAAGCTCTAGATGATAAAAAGATAATGATGAACACTACTTACCATCCTTTCCTCATGTTTCAAGAGCAATCAGTCTTTCTGTCACTTTAATAACTGACCAAGAAAGATGATAATATTAAGAGTACTGGACCTACCAGTTCCTTGTCTAAGTGTTTAAAAAAATAGACTATAGATGGAATACCTATTTCAATGAATCACTTAAAGAAATTGATGGATCTCAAACTGAGAATGCCTTCAAGGATACTAAATTTAATACTAAATTTCGCTGTAATCAGGACTATCCTCTGGTGGTTACTGAAAATTTTTTGCTCCTGTGTGCCACAGTCCTGCCTGGCGCTCACACCCACTGCTGGCGCCTAACGCCAGCCCCAATTGCCCCTGAAGGCTTCTCCACCTCTCCCTGCTCCTGAGGGGTGATTGTGACAGCAGCCCCCACTCGCACCCGCTGCTGGTGCCGGCCCCAATCGCTCCACGCCATGAGCGTGTGGGAGCAGTGGCAGCAGGAGCAGGCCTCATCTACACTAATATATTTGTCCACTAAAAATCATCTTTAGCTAGTACTCATTATTAGTTGAAGCAAACCACAAGGCAGAAAGTGGGAAGGCACATGAAAGTTTTTGAATGCTTATATTCTGAATCTGAAAATTGTAGGGAGAGGTAGTATTTACAGACTTGCATAGTTTTGTCTCTTCATATTTGCCAGCTACATCTCATACCATGGTAATTAAACTCTCATATCTGTGTTATCCCTTAGGTTACTTGTCCACTTGGGGAGATGTTGAATCACAGGGTGGAGTGGGAAGGCGGAAGGGGACAGGATACACTCCCTGAACACCCAATCCCCATACCACCTTTCACAGCAAAAGTCTTTGTCCTTCTGTCTGCTTTATCCTTTTCCTCAGAAGCAGCTCCACAGAGCTTCCCAGACAAAAAAAAAAAAAAAAAAAAAGCTAAAAGAGTTTGTCACCACAAACCAGCATTACAACAAATGTTAAAGCAGTGGTTCTCAACCTTCCTAATGCCACGACCCTTTAATACAGTTCCACATGTTGTGGTGACTCCCAATTTCATTGTTACAAATTGAACGTAATTAAAGCATAGTGATTAATCAGAAAAACAATATGTAATTATATATGTGTTTTCCGATGGTCTTAGGCAACCCCTGTGAAAGGGTTGTTCGACCCCCAAAGGGGTCGCGACCCACAGGTTGAGAACCGCTGTACTAGAGTGACCTGGAGATCCTGCCTAATTCACCCAGTGTGGGCAACATCAGCAGCTCCTCCTAGACCTTGGAGAGAACTTCTCAAATTTTCTGTCTACACATACAGACACATAGCAATACCTCTTGTCCCTTTTGAGGTCTTTCACTAGTAGGCAATTTATTTCTAGATCGGATTCCAGACACTGGGACTGCAAATATGAACAGGACAGAAAAACACCTCTCTCTCTCTCTCTCTCTCTCTCTCTCCCTCTCTCTCTCTCTCTCTCTCTCTCTCTCTCCATCTATCTCTATCTCTCTATCTCTCTCTCTCTCTCCCATGAGCCAGACCTATAATTAGTCTGCATAAATCCACACAAATGAACTGTAACAGTTCCTATGATTCATGGTCTTCTCACCATTCCTACATTTTCTGCAACTTTTTAAATGCTACACTGTAAAATGCTTTTTAGAGCATTAAGATTAACAAAACATTAGAATATTTAAAATCACTGAATAATTATGCCCTTCCTAAGTGTGTACATAATATTTGAGTTTGGAAACAAATGGAGTCAAGTGCCTGGATGAGGAAGCACAGATTTAATTACTAAAAACCAGTAACAAGACTTTTCTTCAGAACCAATGTGGATATTTTCACAAAAAGACTAGTTGGGAAACATCAAAATGTTGGCAGTTGTCATAGCTCTATGTAACTGGATTATCAGTGATTTTAAAATTCACCCAGTGCTGTGTAACAGCTGGCACATAAGAACAAATAGTGCACATCTCTTCCTAAACCTGCTTTCAAATGATGTCACATTTGTGGCTTAAGCCATGGTGAGAATATTTTCACCTCAGAAATTGGCAAATGCTGTATATTAGGGTGTTAGGGAGCTGATTGCTAAGTAAACATTTACTAGCATGCTACTGTTTAAATCTGTAGACCTTCTTAGTGAACACATATTATAATTATAATTTGAAGTTGTCTTCAAAGAAAAAATATAAGCATATTACCCTTTGTGTACATGGTGCTTTTTCATCAAGTACCAAAAAAAAATGATTTTTCCTATCTAAAAGATCCATAATCCATATGAACTTGCCCTTTAATGTCCATTAGAATCTAATCTCACTCCAGTTTCCATATAAATAAGAAGTATGAAAACACATTTAATCCAAACATGAGTTTCAGACAGAAAAACCAAACCAAGAATTTACAGCCAAATGAAACTACAAATAATTAGTAACTGTTCACAGATCAGACCTCAGGCGAATCAAAGGGCAAAGGACTGAACTTGCTAGGATTCAAGAAACCAGGCTCCACCTTAACTTCTGAACAGGGTCACTTTCATTTTTCCTATGTTTCTGAATTATGTGAATATCCAGCCAAATACATATTAACTTTTGGATTCCTCTGTCTTGCCACCACGTTTAAAATGCCAATATTTAGTAAAATTACCCACCAAACAGCTCATTTAGTCCTTCCCCACATTTGCCATATGAAGACCCAAAATGACAGCACTGAGCAGTGGGTACAAGTATATGTGGAAGGGGGAGGAGGTGGCAGAGGTACAGTTAAGTTTCACACTTTTTTTTTTTTGGACTAGCAAGTAAGTTACAGTCACCATCATGTTACTTGGTAAAGAAATTGGGCTGGCACAGCTCCACTAAATGTTTTATTTTTTAATATATTCTATTGATTTTTTTACAGAGAGGAAGGGAGAAGAACAGAGTTAGAAACATCGATGAGAGAGAAACATCGATCAGCTGCCTCCTGCACATCCCCCAGTGGGGATGTGCCCGCAACCCAGGTACATGCCCTTGACCGGAATCGAACCCGGGACCCTTTAGTCTGCAGGCCGACGTTCTATCCACTGAGCCAAACCGGTTAGGCTCACTAAATGGTTTTGAGTGAAGCTCAATGTTATTTCACTTAACCGCCCCACCCCCCGGCAACACACACACACACCATCCAGGGCTTTAAACTAATTTAACCAATTATAGGGAAAAGCTTTGAAATATTGATGTTAACAACTTAGTTTCAAATAAAAAAAAAAAGTGCATTTTTTTGACTTTGTGTGGGATGAACTTTAGGTTCCATGATCCTACCAGAATAAAACCTATCCTATCTAATAATAGACAAACATGGTAATTGACCATACCTTCACTACGCCTCCCATTGGCTAATCAGTGCAATATGCAAATTAACTACCAACAAAGATGGCGGCTAATTTGCATACTGCAGGCAGGGCGGGACAGTGCAGCCACAAGTGTGTGAGCCGCCAGTGTGAGAGCCACCATCCAGCCACCGTCAGGCCTGGGCAAGGGGCCGATCCAGCTATCGGAGGGTGATGGGGGTCGACGACTCTGGCTGAGGTGTCAGGCCTGGGTGAGGGCGGAGCCGGTGATCAGGGGGAGATGGGGGTCCCCTGCCCAGGCCTGACGCTTCTGGAGGAGGCGTCAGGCCTGGGCAAGGGGCCCATCTGGTGATCAGAGGGTGATGGGGGTTGACGACTCTGGCTTAGGCGTCAGGCCTGGGCAAGGGCGGAGCCAGTGATTGGGGGGAAATGGGGGTCCCCTACCCAGGCCTGATGCCTGGGCCAGAGGCATCAGGCCTGGGTGGGGGGCGGAGCCAGTGATCGGAGGGGTCTGGGGGTTCCCTGCCCAGGCCTGACTCCTCTGGCGGAGGCGTCAGGCCTGGGCAAGGGGCCGATCTGGCGATCAGAGGATGATGGGGGTCTACGCCTCCGGCCAAGGCATCAGGCCTGGACGGGGGGTAGAGCCGGCAATCGGAGGGGTCTGGGGGTTCCCTGTCCAGGCCTGATGCTTAGGCCAGAGGCATCAGGCCTGGGTGGGGGGCAGAGCCAGTGATCGGGGGGAGATGGGGGTCCCCTGCCCCAGCCTGAAGCCTGGGCCAGAGGCGTCAGGCCTGGGCGGGGGGTGTAGCCGGCAATCGGAGGGGTCTGGGGGGTCCCCTGCCCAGGCCTGACACCTCTGGTGGAGGCGTCAGGCCTGGGCAAGGGGCCGATTCGGTGATGGGAGGGTGATGGGGGTCACGCCTCTGGCTGAGGCGTCAGGCCTGGGTGAGGGTGGAGCCGGTGATTGGGGGAAGATGGGGGTCCCTTGCCCAGGCCTGAAGCCTTGGCCAGAGGCATCAAGCCTGGGCCGGGGGTCCAAGCCGGCGACTGGTGTGAACTACAGTGGAAACACCTTTTCTGACCGCTCATTGGCTAAGCTCCCTGTATGCCACTGGTAATATTCTTAGTGACTTGGGTAATAAGAATCCAAAAAGGTGATCTAGGATTTTTCACCACATTCCTGGCGAAAAAAACAAAGGTCCGCTGCTGGAAGGCTAAGAAATGTCATATCCTGCCCTAGCCGGTTTGGCTCAGTGGATAATGCCTTGGCCTGCCGATGGCAGGGTCTGAGTTCAGTTCTGACCAAGGGCATGTACCTAGGTTGCAGGCTCCTCCCTGGCTGGGGACCAGGTCAGGGCTCATGCAGGAGGCAACCAAAACATTAATTTGAAAGAATATATGCACCTGTATATTCACTGCTGCATTATTTACAATAGCTAAGATATGGAAGCAACCTAAGTGTGCATCAATACACAAGTGGATAAAAAGTGGTGGTAGCTATATTCAATGGAATATTACTCAGCCATAAAAAAGAATGAAATCTTACCATTTGCCACAGCATGGATGGACCAAGAGGGTATTGAAGTGAAATAAGTCAGTTCAAAAAAGACAAATACCATATAATTTAACTTATATGTGTAATCTAAAGAACAATATAAATCAACAAACAAAACAGAAACATATTCAGAGAACAGACTGATGGTTAACAGGGGGAGGGGATTGGAGGTTTGGGTGAAGAAGGTGAAGAGATTGAGAAGTACAGATTAGCTATTACAAAATAGTCATGGGGATGTGAAGTACAGCATAGGAAATATAGTCAATAATATTGCAATAACTATATATGTTGCCAGGTGTGTACTGGAAATAGCAGGGGGAACACATTGTAAAGTATATAATTGTCTAACCACTGTGCTGAGTGGTTAGACATACAGATGTACATTCAAAATAATACAAAATAATATTGAATGTAAACTATGAACGAAAAACATAGAGAAAGAAATCCTGACCCAGTTACTGTATACGTTGCTGGAAAATTGTCAGTTAGCAAAGGTAAAATTAAGTTCAGACACAGGACCTCTGCGTTTCCCCATAGCCATCTGGGGAAAATGGTACCAAATATGGGGAATGCTTACCAATCAAGCCTTGTGAATTGGTCACTGTATTGACAGAGACTATGATCTGAAAAGGAACAAGAGAGATCATTTATTATAGAGGAGCATTAAGTGTAACCTAATCAACATTAGCACTTTTTGTCATGATAAACTCACTCAAATCTATTCATCCCACAGTACTTCTTTTGTACACAGGGGTGAGGGACCCTTGGCATGCAACTCTCAAAACTTGCCTGCACATTCCAATATCTGAATTCATTGACAATTTTCAACAGTGGCACAGAGTGTTGAAATAATATGTTAGAAGCCAGCTGAACTGCCAGACTTCTGCCTTAGAGTTAAAATGATGAGCGTCTTTCACTCAGAATGAAGGCTTAGTGTGTATTAAACATGACATGTGGCCCCAGCAATGTCTGCAGCACAGAGAAATGGCTAAGAATGTATTAAAGGGTAAAGATTTGGAGGAGTATTCATCTATTATTATTTTAATTTCCGGTCTATGCTTTCAGGACCTCTATCCAATAAAATGCTATAGGTAAGTTAGACTGCCAGACTACCTCCTACGCCTCCCCCCCACACACACACACACACTTGGTGCATAGGTCTCATCTCTCTCCCTTTTTCATAAATAGATCTGGGCTTTATAATTACTTTCACATCCACGTTCTCATACCTGTTGAGACAAAGCCTGAGCAGCGCCCTGCACTCCTTAGGCTCCTGTAGTTTTTTCCTACGTCAGTCTAGTCTGCTCCATCCATCTGCTTTCTGCTACTAGCTTTCAAAAAAAAAAAAAAGAATAAAAAGAAAAATCAGAACTTGGTGTTAAAAAGTCAAAGCAAGGTTTCTTTGAAATCAGAACAGTCTAATTATGTCAACGTGTCTATAACAGTGGCACTCACAGTGTACAGAGGAGCACAAATGTGTATGGGAAAAGATGCTCCTGCTTAATTAAAGATACAGGTTGTAGAAACAAGGTCTCTAACATGGAGCAAGTCAGCATTGCCCAAGTGTGACCCTACCACTATTGGGAGTCCCTGTCTCTTAGAGAGTCAAGGCAGGGGTTTCAATACCATCTTTAATTATGGCACCAGGGGATAAGAGATGAGCGCTGCCTTCTGTTCAAGCCCCTCACTTCACACTACATAGAAATGCATTTATTTCTTTGGCTGGTTCTCACTACTGTTCCATTTTCTTCATATTATAGGCTCACAGACTAACCAATATTGGACTTTTCCATCGCAGGTCCTAAAGAAGCTGGTGATCATACAAACCTGCAGGATGGCTTGCCTTGGGTAGAGAAATTAGCACCACTGCAGGGAAGTTACACTCATTTAGGGGGGTGGCTGGGATAAACATCCTCTTTCCCTTATCCAGAGGAACTTCTGAAAGTGGTTGGTGGAGCCAGGGTCCCCAATCACGCAGAGTGAAAGATAATATAAGGCAGCTACTGCACTAATCTTGGGATCACAAGACCAGATAAGACTGCTACTTCAGAGGTTTGACTGCCTGTTTAAAATGAACCCTAGTTCATTCTGCTTTAACCAAACATCATAAGGAAATTATGAAATATTAGGCTGAAAGTCAATGTCCCCAATTACTGTAAGAGGGTGCCTTAAACAAATCAGTTTATCCTACTCAATGCCATAGCTAAAGATCCAGGCAGGATCATGGGTAATAAACCTTTGAAATGGGAGGATGAGTAGTTCACCGGATTATTCAACAGCATTTTATGGTGTATTAGTGTCAGTAATCAGTACCAGAATAAGTTAGAAAATCATGGACATCAAAAATAAGCTAATATCATTTAGGGTAATTTCATGAATAATTCCAATCATTAAATAATATTGCTACTCTCTGACATAGCATAGATCTTCAAGGAAGTAATAATGAAAGAAATTTGACAGTAGCTAATATTGGCTTTTGTAGCTGCGGCCTGGAAAATATCCCCTCTAGGATTCTGTGAGCAAAGAGGATGCAATAAAAATGCCATCAAACCTGACACCTGGACCTAAATCCCACAGTTAGAAATTGTTCAAGGTTTAGGGCTCTGCTTAAAATGTTAGTATTTGCGAGGCTAGTTAATGTCCTGATTCCTAAAACCTTGATATCTCATAGTAACAAAGGCAGAGGCAGTTTTCAACCCAACCAACAATAAATCTTTCTGATTTGTAAATATAATCCAGAAAGATAATATTTGGAAAACATCAATGTTTAATCAATAAAAGTTTCAATAAATCACTGAGATACTAAACAATATACATAAATCAAGTCAAAATCAAGAATGAACCAGACAAATTCAACCAACACCATTTACCTCAAAGCAAGAATCAGGTTCCTCTGGGTGATTATGGTCCTCAGGTTTTTAAGAAGCAAAAGAGGTTTTTTAAAATTTAATTCTCCCCTTGAATACACATTACATGTCACATAATGCAATCCCCGCAAACTTCAAATGCCTGCCCTTAACAACACCCATGCATACAATGGCACAATCAGAGTGCTTAGCCAAAGGGGCAGGGCCAGCAAGTGCTAGAATGAGGGAGGAGCTTGAGAATGGACGGGACCTGCACATACAGGGATGGTGGAGGCTCACGGGAAAGGTTGCAGATCCAGTGGAGGCTGGGATGGGAGAGGAGTATGGAAGGGGCAGAGCCAGCACAGGCTGGGTTGGGGAGGAGCATGAGAAGAGGCAGCCCCAGCATGCGGAAGGATGGGGAGGAGCATCACATTACGGCATTATCTGTCCTGACTTAAAACTGCTGTCCTTGTTTGTAAATAGAAACTATACAAATAATTTTTTTTCTGTGGAAAAACACCTGGGAAAGAGGACCTAGGCCAAAAATTTTAAATTACTGTTATGTTAAATGCACAACTATACTGTAAAATAAAATTCAGAACTACACAACCGTGACAGAAGATACAAAGCACTCAATCTCACTGTTATTTTCCTAATTTATACATTGAAACGTCCCACACTTTTCAAAGGAAATGTATGCAAAAGACTAGGGACAGAATTGAATTAAATAACCTGATATCCAACATCCAATTTTTACAGGTAATGAAATCACAAACAATGTTCAGTGGTGGCCAGTGACGGGTGCTTTTGGTCATTCACTGCCCTAAAACAAGACCTCAGTCACTCAGATTGTCAATGCATGCATTTCTACACAAAAAATACCACAGATGATTAAATCCTGCATTTGTAAATCCAGAATACATCAAAATGTTTATTATTAAGTACATTTATAAAGTGGGAACAAGACCAGCATTTAGACAAGTAAATTTATATTAAATACACAATTATATTATAAAATAAAGGCAGTCAATCCAACAGTTCATTTCCTCCACTGTAAACTGAAATTTGTACAAATCTTCCATGAGAAACCTACGAAATCCCCAATAATGAAATGTAACTGAATACAGTGAGAACGAGCAAACAATTGGTTTGTAAAATTAAATGCTCAATTGCCTCCAATATTGGTGGAAGAGAGACCTAGGACACCCGCAGTGTTTCTAAAACACCAAGTGTAAATTAGACCAATCTTTTAAAGGAAAATGCATAAAAAGCGCAAGGAAAACGTTTGGTCAAAAACAATATTAATACACAAATATATTGTACTAAAATGCAAAACGGCTTCAACAGACTGAAAACTATTTAAATTTTAGGTTATCAGTGAACAAGTCCGGCACGTATCAGATCGTCATTTTCCTCACTTTCAAGCTGAAAATACCAAGAAATCTTTTTTTCTTTTTAAATTATGTCAGAATATGAGAGGATTGATTCCAAAATTTAACCACATAAATGATTTTTAGGAAAAGGACAAAAATAAGTTCCACAAAACTACGCTTTGAAAGCGGCCGAAAGCCACCGTCCGAATCCTAGCGCGATACCCGAGTGTCTGAATCCGAGCGCGATACCCGAGTGTCCGAATCCTAGCACGATACCCGAGTGTCCCAATCCGAGCGCGATACCCGAGTGTCCCAATCCGAGCGCGATACCCGAGTGTCCAAATCCAAGCGCGATACCCGAGTGTCCAAATCCAAGAGCGATACCCGAGTGTCCAAATCCTAGCGCGATACCCGAGTGTCCGAATCCGAGCACGATACCCGAGTGTCTAAATCCAAGCGTGATACCCGAGTGTCCGAATCCGAGCGCGATACCCGAGTGTACGAATCCTAGCGCGATACTCGAGTGTCGAATCCGAGCGCGATACCCGAATGTCCAAATCCAAGCGCGATACTCGAGTGTCCGAATCCTAGCGTGATACCCTAGTGTCCAAATCCTAGCGTGATACCCGAGTGTCCGAATCCGAGCGCGATACCCGAGCGTGTGAAATTTCTCCTTTTCGTGTCGAAAAGAAGAGAAACAGATGGGCCAAGATCAAGAATTAAACAAATAAGACAATTATCATCCAAAGATTTAATAATAAAAGGCAAAATCGGCTCTCCGGCAGCCACGTCTCAAGAAACGAAACTGTAAAGTCGGTATGAGGTAACGTAAAGCACAACATGGAACCCAGATTCAGCTAAGGTACCCACATTATCACAAACCCAAAGCCCTCCAGACCACTGAAATAGATTATAAAAATTAAACTTACACTTTGTGATTGCGTGTGGAAGCGTTCACCACGTTCCCTCAGCCCTATGGTGCGGAGGAGAACTTAGCAGCCGGCCACACCCCAAGACGAATGCGCTGGGCTACAAGCGGCACCACGAGAGGAAGGCGTAGCGCTACGAGCGGCACCACTGCGCCCCCACGCACGCACCAGGAGACGAAGACGCAGGTCTGCGAGCAGCACCACTGCGCCCCCACGTACGCACCAGGAGACGAAGGCGCAGGTCTGCGAGCAGCACCCTGGCGCCCCCCACACACACCAGGAGATGAGGGCACAGGGCTGCAGGCTGCGAGCAGCACCCTGGCGCCCCCCACACACACCAGGAGATGAGGGCACAGGGCTGCAGGCTGCGAGCAGCACCCTGGCGCCCCCCACACACACCAGGAGATGAGGGCACAGGGCTGCAGGCTGCGAGCAGCACCCTGGCGCCCCCACGCGCACACCAGGAGATGAAGGCGCAGGGCTGTGAGCAGCACCACTGCGCCCCCAAGCACGCACCAGTAGATGGAGGCACAGGGCTACAAGCGGCACCTTAGCGCCCCCAACAGCCCAAGATGAACGTGCAGGGCTGTAAGCAGTGGCGCTCCTTTTTAAACAAGCTTATTGCGCTCCCTTCATATATCCTGACTGGTTGGGGTGAGAACGATTGATAGGGATAGTATCTACTCACTCTTTTTTTTTTTTTTTTTTTTTTTAATAAAGGAGTTTTCTTTTTTTTTTCTTTTTTTAAATATATTTTATTGATTTTTTACAGAGAGGAAAGGAGAGAGATAGAGAGTTAGAAACATCGATGAGAGAGAAACATCGACCAGCTGCCTCCTGCACATCTCCTACTGGGGATGTGCCCGCAACCCAGGTACATGCCCTTGACCGGAGTCGAACCTGGGACCTTTCAGTCCGCAAGCCGACGCTCCATCCACTGAGCCAAACCGGTTTCGGCTCTACTCACTCTTTATGCATGAAAAACACGCCCATATCACAGAAGTTGGCACAGTATTGATGGGAAGGATTTGAACATGTTTGTATTTGAGATGGGGGGGGGGAGGGGCGGTTGTTGCAGTAATTGTGGGAAACACAGAACAAACCAATCACATAGTAATTCACATGAGTAATTCCCTAATTGTTCCCAGCAATGAACTAAAACAATTCCTCAATCGCCATTTTCAGCTTTGTATATAATTGCTTGCTTCGAGAAAGTTCTTCCCTGTCATTTCTGCTTTTGGGTCAAAAGCAAGTCAGATACCTGATTGGTCTTAGCAAGGAATTCACCATCACCCTCAAACTTACCCTCCTCCCCACCTCCATCCTTACCATCACCACGCCCGCCCCCAGCAATTATATTTGGGAGTGTTGGTTTAGGCAACAAACACATAATCTAAAATTGGGAATGAGGAAATTTTGTAAGCTCACAAATATGTGAAAATTAATACACACACCTTAATAACCAATGGTGTAAAGGGGAAAATCACGAGGGAAACTAGAAAACTCTCTGAGGTGAATGAAAACTTATGGAATGCAGGAAAACAGTATTTAGAGAGCAATTTGGATTATAAATGTTTATATTAAAAATGAGGAACTGGCCCACCGGTATGGCTCAGTGATTGACAGTGGACCTGTGGACCTATGAACCGGGAGGTCACAGTTCAATTCCTGATCAGGGCACATGCCTGGATTCCCAGTGTGAGCATGCAAGTAGCTCCTGATCAATGAGTCTCTCTCATCATTGATGTTTCTATCCCTCTCTGTCCCTCTTTGAAATCATAAAAATAATTTTTAATAAATCTTTATTGTTCAGATTACTACAGTTGTTCCTCTTTCTTTCCCCCATAGCTCCTCTCTACCCAGTCCCCACCCCACCCCATGCCCTTACCCCCCACTGTCCTCATCCATAGGTGTAAGATTTTTGTCCAACCTCTTCCCCCTACACCCTCTTCCCCCTGAGAATTGTCAGTCCACTCCCTTTCTATGCCCTGATTCTATTATATTCACCAGTTTATTCTGTTCATCAGATTTTTTCTTCACTTGATTTTTAGATTCACCTGTTGATATGTATTTGTTGTCACTTTGCTGTTCATAATTTTTATCTTTACCTTTTTCTTTTTATTCCTCTTCTTCTTAAAGAACTAGGGGCCCGGTGCACGAAATTCGTGCACTGGGTGTGTGGGGGGAGGGGAGTGTCCCTCAGCCCAGCCTGCCCCCTCTCACATACTGGGAGCCCTCAGGCGTTGACCCCCATCACCCTCCAATCGCAAGATCGGCCCCTTGCCCAGGCCTGACGCCTCTGCCAGAGGTGTCAGGCTTCGACAGGGGACCCCCATCTCCCCCTGATCACTGGCTCTGGCCCCCGCCAAGGCCGGAGGCCTCTGGCCCAGGAATCATACCTGGGCAGGGGACCCCCATCTCCCTCTGATCGCTTGCTCCACCCCCCGCCCAAGCCTGACTGACGCCTCTGACCCAGGCTACAGGCCTGGGCAAGGGGACCATCATATCCCCCCAATCCCCAGCTCCGCCCCCCGCCCAGGCCTGATGCCTCGGCCAGAGGAGTTGACCCTCATCACCCTCCGATCACCAATCACCGGATCAGCCCCTTGACCAGGCCTGAGGCCTCCGGCAGAGGTGTCAGGCCTGGGCAGGGGACCCCCAGCTCCCCGCGGTTGCAGGCTCCGCCCCTGCCCAGGCCTAACGCCTCTGGCTGAGGCGTCCGGCCCGGGCAGCGGGGACCCGCAGCTGCAGCGGCCCGGCGATCGTGGCCTCCGCTTTAGGCCCAGGCAAGGGACCCCTAGCTCCCGGGACTGCCAGCTTCGACCGTGCCCAGCTCCCATCGCTGGCTCCACCTCTACTTCCTGCTATCACTGGCCAGGGCGGCAAAGGCGCCTGATTCTCCGATCATGGCTGGGGGGCAGGGCAAAGGTGGCCCCAGGGCCGCCTTTGCCCTGCCCCCCGGCTCTTAGCTCCCCCTTGGGTTTCCGATCACTGTCAGTGGCAGGGGGCTTCTTCCTGCTTTCCCTTTCGCCTCCCTGCATTGTGCCTACATATGCAAATTAACCTCCATCTTGTTGGCAATTAACTGCCAATCATAGTTGGCAGTTAACTGCCAATCATAGTTGGCAGTTAATTTGCATATAGCCCTGATTAGCCAATGAAAAGGGTATCGTTGTACGCCAATTACCATTTTTCTCTTTTATTAGATAGGATACCCTTCAGCATTTCATATAATACTGGTTTGGTGGTGATGAACTCCTTTAGTTTTTTCTTGTCTGTGAAGTTCTTTATCTGACCTTCAATTCTAAATCATAGCTTTGCTGGGTAGAGTAATCTTGGTTGTAGGTTCTTGCTATTCATCACTTTGAATATTTCTTGCCACTCCCTTCTGGACTGCATAGTTTCTGTTGAGAAATCAGCTGACAGTCATATGGGTACTACCTTGTAGGTAACTGACTTTTCTCTTGCCGCTTTTAAGATTCTCTCTTTGTCTTTTGCTCTTGGCATTTTAATTATGATGTGTCTTGATGTGGTACTCTTTGGATTCCTCATGTTCGGGGTTCTCTGCGCTTCCTGGACTTGAAAGTCTATTTCTTTCACCAGGTAGGGGAAGTTTTCTGTCATTATTTCTTCAAATAGGTTTTCAATATCTTGCTCTCTCTCTTCTGTCACCCCCATAATTCGGATGTTGGTAGGCTTGAAGTTGTCCCAGAGGCTCCTTACACTATCTTCATATTTTTGGATTCTTTTTTCTTTTTGCTTTTCCGGTTGCGTGTTTTTTGCTTCTTCATATTTCAAATCTTTGATGATTCTTGGATGCTCTAGTCTGCTGTTGGATCTCTGTATGTTATTCTTTATTTCAGTCAGTATATGCTTAACTTCTGATTGGTCCTTTTTCATATCCTTGAGGGTCTCACTAAATTTCTCAGAGGTTTCTAGAAGATTCTTGAGTAACCTTATAACCGTGGTTTTGAACTCTATATCCAGTAGTTTGCTTTCCTCCATTTCTTTCATTTGTAACATATTTCTTTGTCTCCACATTTTTGGCTGCTTCCCTGTGTTGATAGAGTGGCTTTGTGTGGTAGGTGTCCTATAGGGCCCAGTGGCTCAGCCTCCCCAATCACCTGAGGTGGACACACTTGGTGCACCCCTTTGTGGGCTATGTGCACAGTCTTGTTGTAGTTAAGCCTTGATTGCTGTTGGTATCACTGGGAGGAATTGACCTTCAAGCCAATTGGCAGTGCGGACCAGCTGTGTCTACAATGGAATAATTGCTGTGCTGGAGACACCCTTATGGGGCAGGACTTGCTTCAGTGGGGCTTTGGTGCTCACTCAGTCTGCTCCTTGAGTGTGTCGCTTATAGATGTGAAGAGTTGTAATCTGGTATGGTCTCACACTGACCACTGGGTGCACCATAAAAATAAATTTAAGAAAATGAAGAAATACCTCAAATCAATTGCCTAACCTTCCACCTTATGAAGGTTAAAAAAAGAGCCAACAAAAGCAAAAGCAAGCAGAAGAAAATATGTAATAAATATTAAATCAGAAATCAGTGAAATAGAATAGAAACATAATGGAGAATGTCAAATAGAAAGTTGGCTATTTGGAAGATAGCAAAATTGACAAACTTTTAACTAAATGACCAAGAAAAAAAGGAGAATACTAAATTTACTAAAATCAACAATGAGGTATTCCTGAAAATGGTGACCAGCAGGAAGGTAGGGAGGCAGAGAGTGTGAGAGCACAAGGAAGTGATAGAGGAGTGTGCGGACGCGTGTGGTGTGTGTGTATGAGCTAGGGACAGTTAGATTCTGCAGGTCTTCTAAGGGGCTGCTGAACCGGGCAGTCTTAGGCTGCGGAGTCCCGCTCCCTGTGCGGACACTCCTGGGAGGCCAGCACAGGCACAGCGACCACGCCATCTTGGGAAACAGAGCTGCTTGAGACTAGGATCCTGGCCTCAGCATCACCCAGTCTGATCTCAGACGCATACCAGGACCCTGCAGCCACTGGGGACAGAGACCTGTGACCACAGCTACAGACCTGCGGACACCAAAAGTTCAGAAATCCCCACAGCAGATCCGTGAGTAACAGAGCCCATCCCCCCTTCCCGCAGGCTTGTGGGAAGCGCCAGAGTAACTAACTGATAGACCCACCCCTTGCTGGGGCCTCAGCGCTGCAGGAACTTTGGCCTGGAAGTGCGCGAGCACCTTGGAACTGATCCCCTGTAGGGCCGGGTCAGGAGCCCTGGGCTGGGAGCAAACGGGCGAACCCCAGGAACTGATCCTACGCACACTGCCAGCTTCGGAGCCCTGGGCTGGGAGCAAACGCGCGAACACCGGGAATTTGTCCCGCGTAGCACAGGCCCAGGGATCCCGATTCTCTGGGCAGGAGGCAGCACCAAGCACCAGTGACTTGACTGTGTTTCTTATCACCTGCGCCTGAGATCCTGATTCCCTGTGCATTCATACTAAGAGCCAGTGACTCCAATTCCTGGTGCAAGGGCACACAGGGACCCTGATTCTCAAGGCGGGGTCGCGCGAAGCAACAGAGACTCTGATACTGGATTCTTGGGGAACTCTGACTCCTGGCACACGCTAGGGGGCTCTGGTTTTCAACACGCTTCAGGGGGGTCTCTGTTTCAGCACAGTGCAGGCAGGGTCCCTGATTCTAAGGGCGCGAACCAGGCCACATTGAGCGCTGACAACACTGACTCTGAGCGAGCCTGGTTCCCACCAAACCACAACAACCACACATCTCAGTGTCAGAGCTCTTCAGTGACACTAAGGTGGTGGGAGGCTCTCACTGCACACAGCCAAGGCCCACGCAACTCGACGTTTGAACCATCAGGAGATAATCAGAATGAAGAGACGACACAACACCCAGAGGAAAGACAATGAGGAGTCACCAAGACAGGACATTAATGAAGTTAAAGCATGCAACATGACAGATAAAGAATTCAGAATAATGGTTGTACAATTCATTCACCGGATGGATGAGAAAATCAACAACCTATGCAAGAATCAGGAAGAAATGAAAAGTGATATAGCTACAATCAAAAACACCATGGAAAGTTTCAACAGCAGAATAGAAGAAGCAGAGGACCGAATTAGTGAATTAGAAGATAAGGCAGAGAAACAAGCTCAATCTGAACAGCAACTGTAGAAAAAAATTAAAAAGCAGGAGGAGAGCCTAAGGGAGCTTCAGGTCAACATGAAACGAAGTAACATATGCATAATAGGGCTGCAAGAAAGACAAGAAGAGCAGCAAGGATTACAAAATCTATTTGAAGAAATAATGTCAGAAAACTTCCCAGATATGGGGAAGAAAAAAGTTACACAAGTACAGAGAGTCCCAGGCAAGATGAACCCCAAAAGACCCACACCAAGACACATCATAATAACGATGGCAAATGTACAAGACAAAGAGAGAATCTTAAAGGCTGCAAGAGAGAAACAGAGAGTTACCTACAAAGGATCCCCCATCAGAATATCAAATGATTTCTCAACAGAAACACATCAGGCCAGAAAAGAATGGACAGAAATTTACAAAGTGATGCAAAGCAAAGGACTGAATCCAAGAATACTCTATCCAGCAAGGCTATCATTCAAAATTGAAGGGGAAATAAGAAGCTTCACAGACAAAAAAAGGCTAAGGGAGTTTATCACCACCAAGCCAGCAATGCAAGAAATGCTAAACAGACTGGTGTAAAAAGAAGAACTAAAAAGCCCATAAAGAAAACAGTCACAAAAAAATAGAAATGGCTACAAACAAGTACCTTTCAATAATAACTTTAAACGTAAATGGACTAAATGGTCCAATCAAAAGACATCGAGTAGCTGAATGGATAAAAAAACATGACCCATATATTTGCTGTCTACAAGAGACCCACCTCATTAGAAGGGACTCCCACAGAATGAAAGTGACGGGATGGAAAAATATATTTCAGGCAAATGGAAATGAAAAAAAAAGCTGGGGTAGCAAAACTTATATCGGACAAAATAGACCCCAAAGTGAAGGCCATAACAAGAGATAAGGAAGGCCACTTCATAATACTAAAGGGATCAATACAACCAGAAGATATAACCTTGATAAACATATATGCACCCAATGCAGGAGCACCCACATACATAAGAAAACTCCTTGAAGATATCAGGGGAGAGATTGACAACAATACAATCATAGTAGGGGACTTTAATACACCACTGACATCACTGGATAAATCCGCTAGACAAAAAATCAGAAAAGAAACAGCAGTCCTAAATGACTCACTAGATCAGATGGACTTAATCGACGTCTTCAGAACACTTCACCCCAAAGCCACAAAATATACGTTCTTCTCAAGTGCTCATGGGACATCTTCAAAAATAGACCACATATTGGGTCACAAACAAAGTCTCTCCAAATTCAAGAAGATTGAAATCATACCAAGCATCTTCTCAGACCACAAGGGCATAATTTTAGAAATGAACTACAATAAAAACAACTCAAAATACTCAAACACTTGGAAGCTGAATAGCATGTTATTAAATATTGACTGGGTTACCAATGAGATCAAAGAAGAAATTAAAAATATCCTGGAAACTAATGACAATGAAAACACAACAATCAAAAACCTTTGGGACACAATGAAAGCAGTCCTGAGAGGGAAGTTTATAGCTCTACAGGCCTATGTCAACAAACAAGAAAAAATGGTAGTAAATCATCTAAACCTACAGCTCAAAGAATTAGAAAGAGAGCAACAAGAAAAGCCCAGAGTGAGCAGAAGGAAGGAGATAATAAAGATTAGAGCAGAAATAAATGACATAGAGACCAAAGAAACAGTACAGAAAATCAATGAAACCAAGAGCTGGTTCTTTGAAAGGATAAACAAGATTGACAAACCTCTAGCCAGGCTCACCAAGAAGCAAAGAGAGAAGACCCAAATAAACAAAATCAGAAATGATAGAGGCGAAATAACAACAGATCCCACAGAAATACAAATGATTGTTAAAAAATACTATGGACAACTCTACTCCAACAAACTAGACAACCTGGAGGAAATGGACATATTCCTAGAAAAATACAACATTCCAAAACTTAATCAGGAAGAATCTAAAAATCTCAACGGGCCAATAACTATGGAAGAAATTGAAGCAGTAATCAAAAACTTCCCGGCAAACAAAAGCACAGGACCAGATGGCTTCACAGGGGAGTTTTACCAAACATTCAAGGAAGAGCTAAAACCTATCCTCCTCACACTACTACAAAAAATTCAAGAGGAAGGAACACTTCCAAGCTCATTCTATGAAGCCAGCATCACCCTAATACCAAAACCAGGTAAAGACAACACAATGAAAGAGAATTACAGGCCAATATCCCTCATGAACATAGATGCCAAAATCCTCAACAAAATCTTAGCAAATCGGATCCAGCAGTACATCAGAAAGATCATACACCACGACCAAGTAGGATTTATCCCAGGGATGCAAGGATGGTACAATATCCGCAAATCAATAAACGTGATACATCACATAAACAAATTGAAAGAAAAAAACCACATAGTCATATCAATTGATGCAGAAAAAGCGTTTGACAAAATTCAACACCCATTTTTGATAAAAACTCTCAGCAAGGTGGGAATTGAAGGATCATACCTCAACATAATAAAAGCCATATATGACAAACCCACAGCCAACATCATACTCAGTGGACAAAAACTAACAACATTTCCCCTAAGAACAGGAACAAGACAGGGATGCCCACTCTCACCACTCCTGTTCGACATAGTACTGGAAATATTAGCCATTGCAATTAGACAAGAAGAAGAAATAAAAGGCATCCAAATTGGAAAAGAAGAAGTCAAACTGTCCTTATTTGCAGATGACATGATATTATACTTAAAAAACCCTAAAGACTCCATCAATAAACTATTAGACTTAATAAAAGAATTTGGCATTGTAGCAGGATACAAAATTAACACGAAGAAATCTATGGCATTTCTATACACCAATAGTGAATTTGCAGAAGGAGAGGCTAAAAAAGGAATCCCATTTACCATCGCACCAAAAAAATTAAGCTACCTAGGAATAAACTTAACTAAAGTGGTAAAAGACCTCTACTCAGAAAACTACAGGACATTGAATAAAGATGGAGGAAGACATAAAGAGATGGAAATACATACCATGTTCTTGGATTGGTAGAATCAACATCATTAAAATTTCCATACTGCCCAAAGCAATCTATAAATTCAATGCACTTCCCATTAAAATAGCAATGGCATATTTCACAGACCTAGAATGAACTCTCCAAAAATTCATCTGGAATAAAAAACGACCCCCAATAGATGCAGCGATCCTGAGAAAGAACAAAGTAGGTGGGATCTCAATACCAGATATCAAGCTGTATTACAAAGCCACTGTTCTCAAAACTGCCTGGTACTGGCACAAGAACAGACATATAGATCAATGGAATAGAATAGAGAGCCCAGAAATCAGCCCCAACCAATACGCTCAATTAACATTTGACAAAGGAGGCAAGAACATACAATGGAGTCAAGATAGTCTCTTCAATAAATGGTGTTGGGAAAATTGGACAGATACATGCAAGAAAATGAAACTAGACCACCAACTTACACCTTACACAAAAATAAACTCAAAATGGATAAAGGACTTAAATATAGGACGGGAAACCATAAAAATACTAGAAGAATCCAAAGGCAACAAAATCTCAGACGTATGCCGAAGCAATTTCTTCACCAATACAGGTCCTAGGGCATTGGAAACTAAAGAGAAAATAAACAAATGGGACTACATCAAAATAAAAAGTTTCTGCACAGCAAAAGAAACCATCAACAAAACAACAAGAAAGCCCACTGCGTGGGAAAACATATTTGCCAATGTCATATCTGATAAGGGCCTAATCTCCAAAATTTATAGGGAACTCATACAATTTAATAAATGGAAGATAAACAATCCAGTCACAAAATGGGCAAAGGACCTAAATAGACACCTTTCAAAAGAGGACATTCAGAAAGCCAAAAGACATATGAAAACATGCTCAAAGTCACTAATCATCTGAGAGATGCAAAGCAAAACAACAATGAGGTACCACCTCACACCTGTCAGACTGGCTATCATCAACAAATCCACAAACGACAAGTGCTGGAGAGGATGTGGAGAAAAAGGAACACTCGTGCATTGCTGGTGGGAATGCAGACTGGTGCAGCCACTATGGAAGACAGTATGGAGTTTCCTCAAAAAACTAAAAATGGAACTCCCATTTGACCCTGTGATCCCACTTCTAGGACTATATCCCAAGAAACCAGAAACACCAATCAGAAAGGATATATGCACCCCTATGTTCATAGCAGCACAATTCACCATAGCTAAGATCTGGAAACAGCCTAAGTGCCCATCAGTAGATGAATGGATTAGAAAACTGTGGTACATCTACACGATGGAATACTATGCTGCTGTAAAAAAGAAGGAACTTTTACCATTTGCAACAGCATGGACGGAACTGGAGAGCATTATGCTAAGTGAAATAAGCCAGTCAATGAAGGAAAAATACCACATGATCTCACTAATTTATGGATAATAAAGACCATTATAAACTTATGAACAAAAATAGATACAGAGGCAGAGCTGCCTCGAACAGACTGTCAAACTACAGCAGGAAGTCCGGGGAGGGTGGTGGGGTAAGGGGGGAGGTAAGAGATCAACCGAAGTACTTGTATGCATGCATATAAGCATAACCAATGGACACAGACACTGGGGGGGTAGGGGAGGCCAGGGGATTGTCAAGGGCGGGGGAAAAAAAGGAGACATATGTAATACTCTTTGTAATACTTTAAGCAATTAAAAAAAAAATAAGATACAAAAAAAGAATTAATTAGTATCACCAGTGATAATCATGAGAATTATTATCAACCACTGAGCCACCATGTCCAGGAAGAAAATCTTTTTTAAATGGAAGCCATTCATATTTTATTTTTAGTAGAATCTTGAACTCCAAGAAATTCAAAATTTACAAACAAGACTGAATTAGCTTTTGTAACAATTTTGAGCAATAAAGAAAGATATAAAAGATAACCATTTAATATCTGACCCTTTGCTGGAGCCCATAAATAAATTCCATAACTCTGAACTTTCAACTCACTTAGTGATTTTTTTCTTGGTGTTTGTTTTTCTAAAGATAATCACTTTATAGTCAACAGAACAGATCCTTTTATTTCATTTTGTAAAACCATAGTCCAATACAACCCCAGAATGTCAAGTGTACAAAACAAGAAACTTTCTGGTGAAAGTTCTGGTTATTATTTATTTTAAGTTTTTTCCTTTTATTAAATTTATTGAGGTGACACTGGTTAACAAATTATACAGGTTTCAGGTGTACAATTCTATAATATGTCATCTGTACATTGTATTGTGTGTTCACCACCCCAAGTCAAGTCTCTGTCCATCACCATTTATCCCCCTACTAGAGGCCCGGTGCAGGAATTTGTGCACCAGTGAGGTCCCTTGGCCTGGCCTGCAGGATCGGGCCAAAACTGGCTCTCCGACATCCCCCAAGGGGTCCCAGATTGTGAGAGGGGCCAGGCCAGGCTGAGGAACCCCACCGATGCATGATCTGGGCTGGGGAGAGATGCAGGAGGTTGACCAGCCTGGGAAGGACCGCAGGAGGGCTCCAGGGCATGTCTGGCCTGTCTCGCTCAGTCCTAATCGGCTGGACCTCAGCAGCAAGCTAACTTACCAATCAGAGCATCTGCCCCCTAGTGACCAGTGCACATGATAGCAAGCAGTTGAGCAGTCTTAGCATTTCATTAGCATATTATGCTTTGATTGGTCCAGTTGACTGGACACTTAGCATATTAGGCTTTTATTATATAAGATACCCTCTTCCCATTCCTTCCAGCCTCCTCCCAACATGGACACTGTTGTCTGTGCACATGAGTACTTTCTCTTTTTTTCTTTTTTGCTCAATCCCTCCACCCCCTGACCCAGCAATCCCAGACAGCTGTCAGCCTGCTCTCTACCTATGACCCTTCCAAATAAAAAGGGTAAAAAACTTTTACAGCAAACAAATTAGAAAGTTTGTAAAATAAAATCTCAATTGTATTTCTATGAACTAACAAAAAGTAATCAAAAATGAAAGAAAATTCCATTGAGAATAGGAATAAATTTAACAAGAACATTTGAGAACTATAAAATATTTTGAAGTAAATTAAAGATCTTATAAATGGAATCACATTTCATATTTATAGAATGGAACACTTATTATATTTAAGATGCCAATACTTTATAAATTGATCTATAGATTCAATGATATAACTCCAAATTTCCAGCAGGCTCTTTTTTTCCCCTCAGAAATTGACAAACTGATTTCCAAATTTCTATGGACACACAAGGGATCCAAAATAGTTAAAATATTCTTTAAAAAGAAGATCAAAGTTACAAGACTGACACTTCTGATTTCAAAACTTAATGAAAAGTTACAGTAATAAACATTACATGATACTGACATAAGGATAGACATATAGATAAATGGAATGGAATGGAGAGTACAGAAATAAATCCATAATAACTATGGTCAACTGATTTTTGAAAAGAGAGCCAAAACCATTCAAGAAAACAATAGTAGTCTCTTCAACAAATGGTACTGGAACAACTGAATTTCCACATTCAAAACAATGAATTTGGAGTCATAACTCACACCATATACAAATATTAAATCAAAATAGATCAATGACCTGAAATTAAGAACTAAAATGATATAACCCCTTAGAAGAAAACATAGGTGTAAATATTTGTGACCTTGGATTAAGCAATGGTTTCTTAGATATGATGCCTGAAGCACAAGCCTATAAAAATTAGCTAAATTGGAATTCATGCTTCAAATGACAGTATCAATGAAATGAAATTATATCCCACAGAATAGGAGAAAATATTTGCAAATTGTATATCTGATAAATAACTTGATCTGGAATATATAAAGAACTCTTACAACTCAACAATAAAAAGAGAAATAACCAGGTAAAAAATAGGCAGAGGATTTGAACAGACATGTCTTCGAAGAAGATATATAAATGCCAAATTTGCACACATAGAAATTCTCAACACCATTAGTCATTAAGGAAATGTATATCAAAACCACAATGTCGTACCACTTTGCACCCAATAGGATGGCTGGGATAAAAAAGACATGGGAAATAGCAAGTGTTGATGAGGATGTGGAGAAATTGGAAACCTCATACATTGCTGATGGGGATGTAAAATGATGCAGCCAATGTGGTGAACTTTATGTTATGTGGACTTTACCGTAGTAAATAAATACAAATATAAATACAACTCTCTCTCTCTCTCTCTCTCTCTCTCTCTCTCTCTCTCTCTCTCTCTCTCATTATTTTCCAGAAGAGAAGCTTCATGCTCTCAAGATGAGAGGGCTCCTACTTGTTTTCTGTCTTTTAATAGGGCGCAGGTGAGATTTGATCTCCAAGTTTTTGCTCAACCATGGAGCAGGTATCTCTGTGACCACAACTTACTAGGGCAGGTAATCATGCCTCACCAATTCTTTGCTCTCTGAACCTTCATTTATTTGCTATCAAACTGATGACCTTGGCCTATGTATGGTCTTTGGTGTTATCAAGACAAAAGTTTGATCCATATTCTGTTACTAACCAGCTTAGTGACTTAGGGATGATTAATTCTCCAAAGGCAAAGAAGAAAGAAACACATTCTGAACAGTCCAGTTCTTCAGTGGTTTATATACACAGTATTTTTAGTTGTGTACATAATCTCTAGTCTGTACAATTCCTGTCACAGACAACATGATAAATGGCCATTGAATGAAATAACTTAATCCACATAAAAGTCCAATGATTTGGCTATTATTACTTCTGTATTACAGATGAGGTCTTTATTTCTTCATTGATAAATGTGAATTAATATCCACTTCACTGGGTTTTGTTGCATCTTTTAATTATATCCTTTGTAAGAGGAAATATGATAATATAGAAAGAGTGCTGGTTTTAAGTCATAAAGTTGTGAGTTTGTGTATTCAGCCAAATTTTATACTGTGAACCTTGGGAAAATTACTTAACTTCTTTGAATTTGTTTCCTAAGCTATAAAAAATGGCTATTAATACATATTTTGAGTGCCTTTTCAGGATTATAAATGTATTATATATAATATTAAATTATATATTGCATACAATGGACCATTATATATTATATACAGTGGGGCCTTGGCTTATGAGTGTCCTGACTAACGAGTTTTTTGAGATACCAGCTGTCTCTCGGCTGATTTTTTGCATTGAGTTGACAGAGTAATTTGAGTTAATGAGCTCCTTAACAAGCTCCTTAACGAGCTCGGTCTCAGAACGAATTAAACTCATAAATCAAGGCCCCACTGTATAATTTAAAATATCTATACTAATAAAAGGGTAATATGCTAATTAGACTGGGTCAACCAGAATCTTCTGGTCATCCTGCCTTCCTTCTGGACAAAGCCACGATGGCAGGGGGCCAAGGCAGAGGCCGTTGGGGTGATCAGGCTGGCAGGGGAGGGCAGTTAGTAGTGATCAGGCCAGCAGGGGAGGGCAGTTGAGGGGACCAGACCTGTAGGGGAGGGCAGTTGGGGGTGACCAGGCCTATAGGGGAGGGCAATTGCGGGGGACCAGGCTGGCAAGGGAGGGCAGTTAGGGATGACTGGGCCAGCAGGGGAGGGCAGGCCTGCAGGGGAGGGCAATTAGGGGTGACCATGCTGGCAGGGGAGGGCAGTTAGGGGTGACCAGGCTGGCAGGGGAGGGCAGTTGTGGGCTACCAGGACAGCAGGCAAGGGCAGTTAGGGACAATTAGGCAGGCAGAGGGGTTAGTGGCAATCAGGCAGGCAGGCAGGTGAGCAGTTAGGAGCCAGTGGTTTTGGATTGTAAGAGGGGTGTCAGACTACCAGTTTAGGCCCAATCCCACAGGCATCAAGCCTAAACCAGCAGTTGACATCCCCCAAGGGGTTCCGGATTGGGAAGGGTGAAGGCTGGGCTGAGGGACACCCCCCGTCATGCACTGGGCCTCTAGTCTACACTAATAAAAGATAAACATTCAAATTGACTGTGCCAACAGAACATAGACACAGAACCTAGACACAGAACCTAGAGACAGAAGAACTTCGCTGGAGAGAACATGGCAAAAGATCCTGGACAGAAACTGGAGACAAAACCTAGAGACAGAACCTAGCGAGAGAACATGGCAAAAGATCCTGGACAGAACCTGGCTACAGAACTTGGTTGAAGAACCTAGAGACAGAACCTGGCTACAGAACCTGGATAGAACATGGCAAGAGAACCTGACTAGAACCTGGTGACTGAACCTGGCAAAAGATCCTGGACAGGACCTGGCTACAGAATTTGGTTGGAGAACCTAGACAGAACGTGGCTGGAGAACTGGCTACAGAACCTGGCTGGAGACACTGACAAGAGAACCCAGCTATGATGATCACCTGAACGCTGCCTCTGTGTCATTCCTTCTTCACCGACTCCATCCACACCTTTGGGGACCCCTGGAGCTGTTGGGGTTGGACCCCAACATTGGAATATATCCAGGGTTGGGAAGGCTGGGTCATTAAGAAAAACAGGAGAGGCAACAAAGTAAACAGATAACCACGTGGAGGAAGATAGCCGCAGCATCTAAAACATCAGAGGAGTCTCCATTCCACCTTATTTAGTCTTCCCAACGACCCCAGAAGTCAGCGTCATTATAACTCCCATTTTATAGATGGAAAACCTGAGACCAAAGAGGCACAAATAACTTACCCAGGATCAAATCGATAATCAGAAGATGAGAGCAGACTTAAATCCAGATTCAACTGAATGGAAACTCTTTGCTCTGGGACTTCCACTTCTTGGATCCATGGGTAAGGAGCTTGGAAGTTCCACTCCATCCTAACAAGAAGTTGAACAGACCGAAAAATCATCAGCTCTTCTTGGATCCCTGAGATGGGGGAGGACACAAGGCAAAGTGCCGCCCTCCAGGTTGGAGAGAGGGGGACTATGCGGAGCTGTAGCTTCCTGATGAGATCCACAGTGGAAGCAGCTGTGGGAGTCAGCGCTGGGGAGGGACACCTGGCCTGCATTTGATGATCGGGAGAGGCTCGGTGTGGACAAGTCTGAGAGTTAGAGGCTCAGAGGGGCAGCCCCGAAGATTTTGTGTGATTTACCTCAGGAGCTCAATCAGTTTCCCACAGTAAATAGCAGAGAAAAATCCCCTCGGGCTTTCTTCAGGAGAAGGGAAAAGGAACCATTGTGAAATTTACCAAACCACTCCGTTCTATTAAAAAGGCCTGCCCTCAGGAGAAACTAATTAACCAGAGCCTAGCGGAGGTGGGGAATGCATTTACAGGCTCCAGCCCACTCTAGCCACCTTGTTCCACCCAAGTGGGGAGGGAAAAGGGCGAAACTTGTGAAGGTCACGGTCCAGAGGCACAGGTTCACTCATAGACTGAGCCGAAATTATAGGGCCATAGAAGGCTTCCCTCCCCAAAATCACAACTAAAGGCCTATTGACAGCAGCTCCTCCACCCAGTGCCTCACAGTGGACTATCAAGGGGAAATTTCAAGGCACACCAAAAGGAAAAAAACAAGCAGACAGAAAGCACCTCTTCAGAAAGGACAGAGCAAGCATCTGAACCAGATAGGCGGGATGCTGGAAGGATCAGACTTAGGATTGTAAGTAACTATGATTAATATGCTAATGGATAAAGTAGACAGCATGCAAGAACAGATAGGCAATGTACACAGAAAGAGAGAAATCTTTTAAAAGGACCAAAAGAATGCTAGAGATAAAAACATGGTGATTAAAAAAAAAAAAAGCCCTGATCGATTTGGCTCAGTGGATTAAGCGTCTGTCTGTGGACTGAAGGGTCCCGGGTTCGATTCCGGTTAAGGGCATGTACCTTGGTTGCGGGCACATCCCTAGTAGGGAGTGTGCAGGAGGCAACTGATCGATGTTTCTCTCTCATCGATGTTTCTGACTCTCTATCCTTCTCCCTTCCTCTCTGTAAAAAATCAATAAAATATATTTAAAAAAACAAAAAACAAAAAACAAATTGACTATACCTTTGCTACACCTTAAGCCACCAGCCAATCAGAGTGACTATATGCAAATTAAACCGACCAAGATGGCAGCTGGCAGCCACGGAGCTGGAGCAAGCAAGAGGCTTGGTTGCCCCAATGATAGAGGAAGCCAAGCTTCCCGGCCGGCCCTGAGCCGGCTCTGAGCTCCACTCAAAACAACAAAGTTTAAAATTATAGAAGGTAAATAAATCCCAGAATAAAAAAAAAAAAAGAAAAAGAAAAAGAAAAAAAGGAGAGGCTGGGAGCTTCCATCACCAGTGGGCTTGGCCAGCCTGAAAATGGCCCTCAGCCCTTCACCCAGACTGGCCAGGCACCCCAGTGGGGACCCCTACCCTAAAGGGGGTGTGGCCAGCCTGAAAACAGCCATCGGCCCCTCACCCAGGCTGGCCAGGCACCCCAGTAGGGAACCCCAACCCTGATCCAGGACACCCTTCAGGGCAAACCAGCTGGCCCCCATCAATGTACCAGGCCTCTATCCTATATAATAAAAGGGTAATATGCAAACTGACCCTAATATCAGAACAACTGGGAATGACTTGGTCACTATGACACACACTGACCACCAGGGGGCAGATGCTCAATGCAGGAGCTGCCCCCTGGTGGTCAGTCAGCTCCCACAGGGGGAGCTCTGCTCAGCCACAAGCCAGGCTGATGTCTGCCAGTACAGCGGTGGTGGTGGGAGCTGCTCCCGCCTCCTCAGCAGTGCTAAGGATGTCCAACTGCAGCTTAGGCCTGCTCCCCGCTGGCAAGTGGACATCCCCCATGGGCTGCCAGGCTGCCAGAGGGATGTCTGACTGCCAGCTTGGGCCTGATCCCCAGGGAGCGGGACTAAGCCAGCAGGTGGACATCCTCTGAGGGGTCCCAGACTGCAAGCGGGCATATTCCAGGCTGAGGGACCCCCCAGAGTGCACAAATTTTTGTGCACCGGGCCTCTAGTATTATATAATTTCATTATTTGTTTTACTTTAGCAATTAGCTGTTCCTTTATAGGGCTTCTTGCTGGTTTTCTCTTTCACTTCTAAATAGAGTGCCCAGGGCTCAGGCCTTAAGACTCTTATCTGCCTACACTTACTCATGTATTGATTTTTCTATCTTATATATTACATATAAAATATGTACTTATATAATATATGTGTTTGTGTATATGTGCATATATATTTATATACATGTATATAAACATTTAGCAACCTAGAACAATACCCAACATATAGTAACTACTTGAAAAATGGTATTTATTGTTACCTAAATGAGTTATTACAGATAAAGTATCTGGCTCAAAATAGGTGCCAGAAAGTTCCTTCACTCCTTTCTTAATCTTAGTTTGGCTTCCAGGTATTTATGTGTAGTATCCTTCCCTTCTCGTACTCCTGAATTGCCCTCATTTATCTCTGGAACATCCTCCATTCCCTACCATTCTCATCTAATCCTTGCAACCTTGGCTTTCCTAATAAAGACATCGGGTCAAGTATGCACCACTTTGCATCTGTTTTCTGGGCTAATTTACACTGGACACAAATCATGCTGCATGATTAGCCCTTTGCTGCCCTCATCTGGCCTGTTCCAGTGTCTGTTACGGTTGACTAGATGACCACTAGCCAGCAGAGGCTCAGTCAGCTCTGACCTAGCTCTGACAAGGAAGTCACAGAAATAATTTCCTGAGGAATTCAAGCTAATGAATCCCTTTCTTTGGGAGAGAGGGATGGAGAGGCAATGATCAGCTCAATCTAATACCACCAAAAAAGAAAATTCAGTGACTTCAAAACAATTTGTTTCAGAATTGTTTGGGACTACTCATGACTATATCAACATTATATGGGAAGAAAGCAAAAACCATATGAAAATCCCTTGCCTCATATAATTGCCTTTCTGAGCTCAGTTTAGCTCGGGATCTCTAAACACTGGGACCATACCTAAGCCCTAAGTCTATTTCTGAACATCAAAGTTCTCTTCCTATTTTAGAATCCAGTGCTATTCTAAAGGAGGGGATAACAGTGAGAGCACTATCCTGGTTACTGATTGTTTTGTGAGATGTCAGCTTGGACTTGCCAAGGGAAATTCATTTTCATGGAGGCAGATAGCCTGAACTACCTCCCTCAACAACTATCAAGAGAACAAGCATAAACTGGTGGGAATTGGGGAGAGGGGGAATGGGTGAAGAGGGTCAAAAGGTAAAGAGAAAATATAAAAAGAACATCAACTTTCTGTACCTTAAGACTCATAGCAACCTGTCCCAGAGTTTCTGAAGTAAGCAAACATACACTTTTTCCCTATTTGTTTGTTCATTAAACAAATATTTATAGAGCAGTGGTTCTCAACCTTCCTAATGCTGCGACCCTTTAATACAGTTCCTCATGTTGTGGTGACCCCCAACCATAAAATTATTTTCATTGCTACTTCATAACTGTTATTTTGCTACTGTTATGAATCGTAATGTAAATATCTGATATGCAGGATGTATTTTCACTGTTACAAATTGAACATAAAGCATAGTGATTAATCACAAAAACAATATGTAATTATATATGTGTTTTCTGATGGTCTTAGGCGGCCCCTGTGAAAGGGTCGTTTGACCCCCAAAGGGGTCGTGACCCACAGGTTGAGAACCGCTGTTATAGAGTAAAAAACAAACAGATGAAAGGTGGTTATTTTGGAAAAGAATTAGAACATTCCTTAATTACCTACTTTTAAAAAAGTGTATGTGCATTTGTGTGTGTTGTGAGGCAGGGGGTGACTAAAAAAAGACAATATTAATCCCAAAGCCAGATAATTAGGACAAAATAAAAAAAATGCAGATACATCCCATCTCTGAATATTGATATAAGCACCCTAAATTCTCAGAAAATTGAATCCATCTTCACAAAAATTAAAATATTAATGCATTATAACCAAGTGAAATTTCTTTTCCCTAAGAAAAAAACTATTCAAGTATTAAATGATATATTATTCAATATCTTAATAAATAAAAAAGACTCAGCATGTGGTTATATCAATAAATACTGAAATAGATAAAATTTATTGATATCTGATTTTTGATGCTTAATAAAATATGGAATAGATGGCTACTTCCTTAACCCTATGTCAAACAAAAGGTTGTTAATTTTGAAACAAAAGAAGCATTTCCATTAACATAAAATATAAAGCAAGGAACATACTGTGTTCATTATTATTGCAAATTGTTCTGGAAGTATTAGACATTCTGTTTACAGAAGTGACGAAAATAAGATATATAAAAGAGGAAAAATAGGAAATTATCATCAACATGTAAAATCATTATATATAATTTAAAAACTCAGAAAAGTTACTTAAATTATTAGAAGACAATTTGCAATGTAATTGATTAGAATTAATAAGAATTTGATAACATTTATAATAAAATACATTCAATATCAGAAAATATCTCATTTATATAAGTAATAATAAAGATTAATTTCCTAAAAATAAATTTAGCAAGATATGTACAAGACCTATATGAAAAAAGCAAAATTGGAAAACTCTGCTGATAACCATAAAAGAAAACTAGTAAATGAAAACACATACAGGCATGCCTCGTTTTATTGCACTTTACTTTATTGTGCTTCACAGATGTTAAGTTTATTACAAATTGAAGGCAAGACCCTCCACCCACAAAAAGATTACAACTCACTTTATTGTGATACTCACTTTACTGTGATGGTCTGGAACCAAACCCACAATATCTTCGTGGTATGCCTGTATTTTATTCTTATGTAAAAATGTATAAATTGTTTTTTTAAAAATCAATGATAATAATCTAAATATTCAATGTAATCCCAACAAATATATTAATATAATATTTTACTTTGGAGCTTGATTATATAACTCTAAAGTTCATCTGGAAAATAAGCATGAGAAACTGCCAGAACCATTTTGAACAAGAGAAATTAGAGGGCCTAGCACCATTAGATATTAAAATGCATTACAAGGATATAGTTATAAATACTATGTGTAGCAAGACAGACTAACAAATTAATGGAACATGAAAAAGATTCTCCAAATGGGCCCAAATGTACATTGAACAAATGGATTATTATGTAATTTTAAATGTGAGGGAAAAAGATAGTTTATTAATAAATTTCCTAGGACAATAGGCTAGCCATTTGGTGTGAGCATAGAAATGACAGCTAAATCCCTCTCTTATTTTTTACACTAAATTAAAAAATAAAAATACAAACGGACATGTGTAAATTGACACACCATCATTCTTAAGCGATTTCTTAGCATGCATTGACATCCAGTCTTGTGACCCAGAAACCATTTAACATCCTAAGAGCTGGATGAATTAGTAATACAGTGTCTAAGGGAAATAGTAGCTCAGTATAGCATTGAATTGCAGGTTCTGACCTTTTCTAAATGCTCACTAAACCTGCCTTTACATACTAATGTGTGATATTTGGAAAGCCAGATAGATATATTTTTAATTAATTGATTAGAAACAGATTAATATAAAGGAAATGGAAACACCAACTGGTAATATTCCTCTCTGATGTTATAATCATTCTTTTATTTATCTCACTATTTGACACTGAGAAGAAATCTTTGTTGCCCCTCAAAGTGTGCATCTATTTGAACATTCTCACTCATGGTGCTCTGAAGGAACTAGCTATATACTGAACAGCATGTGCCAGAATGCCCAGAGACTTTAGCTTGAGTTCCAGTTGTGCACCTAACAGCTCTGTCACTTTGACCTCAGTTTCCCCAGGTACACATTGAAGGAGTTGAATTAGATTATCTCTAAGGTCCCCTTTGAGTTCAAATATTCAATAATTCTAGTGTTTTAAGTACTTTGCTTTCTTTCATTCTCCTTCCATTAGGGTTTTTGGTAGAGCATCAGTTAGATTTACCAAGAGAATCTATCTATCTATATATCTATCTATATAAAAAGCCAGGCGTCATGACCAGAACAACTGGTCAACCAGCTGCTATGACGTGCATTGACACCTCTCGGTCCCTCCCTGCAGCCCGCAGGCTCTCATTGCTGGATGGCAGTGGAGTGGGACTGGGGACTGGACTCATGGGGTGGTGGCAGCATCGTGGAGTGTCCCATGTTGGCAGCAAGCAGCTTTGCAGAGCATTGTGGAGCATTGTGGAGTGGTGGCAGCATTGCAGAGCATCATGGGGCAGTGGACATAGCCCTGATCACAGGCTAGGCCTAGGGACCATACATGTGCATGATTTCATGCGCTGGGCCTCTAGTGTGTGTGTGTGTGTGTGTGTGTGTGTGTGTGTGTGTGTGTAAAGCCTAAGTGACCGAATGACTGATTGACTTGTAGCTATGACATGCACTGACCACCAGGGGGCAGTGCTCAATGCAGGAGCCCAGCGAGTTTACTGAGGCACAGCGGGGCCAGGATGAGCGGGAGTGGTGATGTGCCTGGCCTGGGCTAAGGCTCCTCCCCGGTGGCCGCTTGCCGCTTTGCACACTACTACATCCCTTGAGGGGTCCCAGAATGAGAGAGGGTGGAGGGACCCCACTGGTGTATGAATCTATGCACTGGGCATCTAGTCTATCCTATATAATAAAGAGCTAATATGCTAATTAGATCGAACAACAGAACGACAGTCCAGAAAACCTTCCAGATGAAGCTGGGGCTGCCAAGGCTGCCAAGGCAGGTGGGGCTGCAAGGTCCGAGCCCCTTGCACAAATTTTGTGCATCGGGCCTCTAGTCCTATCTAATAATAGAGAAACATGGTAATTAACCGTAACTTTGCTACCCTTCCCATTGGCTAATCAGCAAGATATGCAAATTAATCACCAGCGAAGATGGCGGCTAATTTGCATACTGCAGGCAGGGCGGGGCAGGGCCATCCCGCCTGCCCCGCTGCCATCCGGGCCTGCTATATGCGACCTGGGTGGCAGGCGACCTGTATAAGAACAGACCCAGGGCTGGCGGCGGAAACCTGGCCATTGGCCACCGGCCACGCCCACAAACGACCCTCCAGCAGGGATTCCCAGACAGGTGCTAATGTACCGATCTTCCACTGGCCACGCCCAAAAACGGCCCTGCAGGGGGATCCCTGGCTGACCAGTGCTAATATACCGGTCCATGGCCCACAAATGGCCTACAGGTGCTAATGAACTGATTTGCCAAAACCCACACCCGGGCAGCCTTTGCCCTGCATGAACTATGCAGCCCTGAGGGGAGTGGGGCCACTGGAAGCAGGGCAGGAACTTCCCGGGGTTGGCATCAGGCAGCTCAGAGCACAGTGCGAACTATTCCTGCTGGTAGCTGCTTGCTCATTCACTTACTCGCTCATTCATTCACTCATTATTCACTCACTCAGCAAACCCTCTCAGGTCCATGGCACCAGGCCAGGCACTGAAGTTGAAGCTAGATAAGACACAGCTAAGTCCTCAAGATGTTAGTAATTCAGTATGCAGCCAGGAGAGGGGCACCAGGCCGCTGGGAACAGGGCGGGAACTTACCCAGGGTGGGCTTCAGGGAGCGGGAGTGGGGCCGGAACTTCTGCCATGTTGCTGTGGCAACGCGTTCCCGCCCCCCTTAGCTACTTGCTCATTCACTTTCTCACTCATTCATTACTCACTCATTATTTGCTCACTCAGCAAACCCTCTCAGGTCCATGGCACCAGGCCAGGCCCTGAAGTTGAAGCAGGACAAGACAGAGCTATGTCCTCAAGATGTAATTCAGTGTGCAGCCAGGAGAGGGGCGCCAGGCCGCTGGGAGCCGGGCGGGAACTTACCTGGGATGGGCTTCAGGGAGCCCGGTGTGGGGCTGGAACTTCTGCCATGTTGCCGTGGCAACGAGGCAGAAGTTCCCACCCCTTAGCTGCTTGCTCATTCACTTACTCGCTCATTCATTCACTCATTCACTCACTCATTATTCACTCACTCAGCAAACCCTCTGAAGTCCAAATTCAGTAGGGCGAAGCAGGCACATGAACGAGGCAGTTGTATGCACAGATGCATTGTACTGGGTTCTGTGAGGGCTGTCACTAATGCTGAGTTTGTTCTCTTGATAAATTGGAGCCTCGGGAGCCAGGCTGCCCAAGCCTGTAGGCCTGTGCCTAGGCCAGGTGTGGCCGGGGTCCCAGAACATGACAGAAGGTGCAGGTCGGGCTCAGGGGTCTGGCCCCACTCCTCACCCTCACCCCTGAGTGCACAAATTTTTGTGCACCGGGCTACTAGTATATGTATAAAAGCCTAAGTGACTGGCTGACTGGCCGACCAGCTGGTAGGTATGACGCGCACTGACCACCAGGGGGCAGACGCTCAACACAGGAGCTGCTGAGCCACAACAACTTTGCAGAGTACCCTCTCGCACTTTGGGACCGCTTGGGGGATGTCGGAGAGCTGGTTTCAGCTTGACCCTTGCTGGCCAGGCTGAGGGACTCCACCTGCTGGAGTGCCGCTGCTCACTCTACAGATGCCCCAGGTGAGGCCAGCCGGGGAGGGACCATAGGAGGCTGGCTCCAGAGTATGTCTGGCCCATCTTGCCCAGTCCTGTCCCTCCAGCCACCTTCTAATTAATTTCCTTTCAATTTCAATGTGCATGAATCTGTCATCGGGCCTCTACTCTAGTCATAAAAACTTTAGACCATTCATAAGTGGCATCATTCAAACAGCTGCAACTAGCAGCACTTTTTATAAACTCCCTGCTGGTTCCTGATTCTTGCTTGTGGTGCACAGGGCTCAGGCCTTCAGTCTCTTTTTTTATCTACCATTACCCCTGTAGTAATCTCTGCTGCTTTCATGGCCTAAGTGACTATAATATATCGCCCCAGGCCAGAACTCTCCTCCATACTCCTGTCCCATATACTGTACTACCTATTAGACATCTCTTCTTGAGAGTCTGATAGACACCTCAAACTTAACATAAACAAAACATCCTCCTTGTCTTTTCCTCAAAGTTGTTCAAAACTAGCTCCACCAGTCTTCTTGTCTTAGTAAGCAGCAACTAAATATTTGGCGGCATCCTTAACTTCTCTTCCTCTCACCCCCTCCAATCAATCCATTGGCAAATACTGAAGTTCCTACCTATAAAATACAGGGTGGGGGAAAAGTAGGTTTATAGTTGTGAGTACACAAAACACAGAATTTATTCTTGCATTATTATCTATTAATTATTGTATTATTTTCCATACAAACAACTGTAAATCTACTTTTGCCCTACCCTGTATATATGGAATACCATCACTTCTCACCAAACACACTGCTACCACCTTGGCCCAAACTAGCATCATATCTCACCTAGATTACTGCAGTAAGTTTTTATATATGTAAAATTGATTTTAAAGAAGAAGGGAGAGGGAGAGATAGAATCATCACTGATAGGAGAGAATCATTGCTCGGCTGCCTCTTAATCCCACACTGGGGATTAAGCTGGCAACCAGGGCATGTGACCTGACCAGGAATCTAACCATAACTTCCTGGTTCATAGGTCAACACTCAACCACTGAGCCACGCTGGCCAGACTGCAGTAAGTTCTTAAGTAGTCTTCCTGTTACTAATCAATTCTCAATACAGCAAACAGTGATTCTATTAAAATGTTAGACTACAGTAAGCTTTAGGCTTTAATCCTCTAAAAGAAGAAGCCCTTATAATGGCCTACCAGTGGTCAGCAAACTGCGGCTCGCGAGCCATATGTGGCTCTTTGGCCCCTTGAGTGTGGCTCTGCCAAAAAATACCACGTGCCCATGTGCAGAAGTCGGTATTTTGTGGAAGAGCCACACTCAAGGGGCCAAAGAGCCGCATGTGGCTTGAGAGCCTCAGTTTGCCGACCACTGGCCTAAACAATAATCTTGCCCATTATCTATGTGACCTTATTCCCCACTCCTCCTCTCCCTATTTTCATTCTAGAGAAAGGAGTTTTTAAATTGTTTCTCAAACACTTCAAAGCATAATGCTGTCTCATGTTCTTTCTGTTTATTGTTATCCCTGGCTGGAAAGATCTTTCCTAGGTATCCACATAGTTTATTTCTTCCCTGGCAACATTTAGGTCTTTAATCAAATGCCATCTTATCAGTAGGCATTCCTCAATAACCCCATTAAAATTTCACATATCCCCTGTCAAAAACTCCATTCCTCCATCTCTATTCATCTTTTCTATAGCACTTTTTACCCTCCTACATATTTTACTTCTTTAGTTATTTATTACCTGTCACTCCTCTTTAAAATATAAGCGCCTAGAAGACAAGGCTTTGTCTGTTTTTCCAGTGCTGAGAAAAGTGCCTAGCACAGAATAGGTGTCCAATAAATATTTGTTAAATAAAGAAGTGAACTATCCCCAATGACCAGATGCCTCAGAGTATCCCCTCCTTGTTAGAGAATGATAAAAATACTTTATAAAGTTCATTAGACTGTGAACAATATCTGTAAAATACTATACACAGATGATTATTTCAGTATTTGGTCAATGCATAAGGGACACATACAAATTGTTCTAATCACAGAGTGATGAAAGAGTAATGAAAAATGAGTTATTGAATAAGTGTAAATAGAAAAAAAGAACTGTAGTTTAAATGGAATCAGGATGCAATTGCCTGCATCACGGGCTTGCTTTAGCTAAACTTTGAGTACTGTCATTTGGAGAAAATGTCTTTTTGAGGAAAAGAAGTAGGTCAGAGAGATAGGCCAAGCGAAGAAATAGTTGGGCCCAGGGCTTGCACTGAGTAGGTCAGTATTTAACAATCTTTTCATTGTGGATCCTTTACTTGCCAGTACAATTTTCTAATGGTTTATTTGCTACAATGAAGCAACTGAGCGTTTACTCCTTTGTCTTGAACAAATTTACTCTTTTCAGAATTTAACTGTTAACAGTAATGGAAAATTCTGGCTACCTTCCCCATACAAATACAATTAACTGAACAACAATTGGTGATTAGGACTGGATTTTTCAAAAGAACGTTTTCATTTAGGGTAGGTCTACAAAATAACTGTTTCCATCTCCTTTTGTGCATCTTAGTTGTTGGATGCAGAATTAGAGCTTTAGGCATATAGATGCTGTAGCTAAGGAGAAGGCCTCTTATCTAGATTGTCACAGACTTCAGTGCCAAAGGATGATTTCTGCTGTGGAAGGTCTTACACTAATTGTGCAGGATGCTGGATTACATTTATACAATCATATATTCAAGACAATGACACCATAGATTGAGATCTCCCATAATGGTGGAAAAAGAAAGAAATATCTAGTCTTACCAGATATAGCCAGTGTATTTAAAGTTAGTATATATATAAACAAAATACATATTGTTTAAAGCGTTACATATGTCTCCTTCCCCCCCCCCATTGACCCCTCCATGGCCACTCCCACCCCCAGGGCAAGTCCCCACCACCCCAGCGTCCATGTCCATTGGTTATGCTGGTATGCATGCATACAGATCCTTTGGTTGATCTCTTACACACACCCCCACCACACCCCCGCCCTCCCCTGCTTTCCCTCTGAGTTTTGACAGTCTGTTCAGTGTTTCTCGGTGTCTGGATCTATGTTTGTTCATTAGTTTATGTTGTTCATTATATGCCACAAATGAGTGAGATCATGTGATATTTGTCTTTCTCTGACTGGTTTATTTCTCTTAGCATAATGATCTCCAGGTCCATCCATGCTGTTGCAAACGGTAAAAGTTCCTTCTTTTTTACAGCAGCATAGTATTCCATTGTGTAGATGTACCATAGTTTTTAATCCACTCATCTGCTGATGGGCACTTAGGTTGTTTCCAAATCTTAGCTATTTTAAATTGTGCTGCTATGAACATAGGGGTGCATATGTCCTTTCTGATTGGTGTTTCTGATTTCTTGGGATATATTCCTAGAAGTGAGATCACTGGGTCAAATGGGAGTTCCATTTTTAACTTTTGAGGAAACTCCATACTGTTTTCCACAGTGGCTGCACCAGTCTGCATTCCCACCAGCAGTGAATGAAGGTTCCTTTTTCTCCACATCTTTACCAGCACTTGTAGTTTGTTGATTTGTTTATGAAAGCCATTCTGACAGGTGTGAGATGGTACCTCATTGTTGTTTTGATTTGCATCTCTTGGATTATTAGTGACTTAGAGCATGTTTTCATAGGTCTCTTGGCTTTCTGAATGTCCTCTTTCGAAAACTGTCTATTTAGGTCCTTTGCCCATTTTTTGATTGGATTGTTTATCTTCCTCTTGTTAAGATGTATGAGTTCCCTGTAAATGTTGGAGATTAAACCCTTATCGGAGATAACATTGGCAAATATGTTCTCCCATGCAGTGGGCTTTCTTATTGTTTTGTTGATGGTTTCTTTTGCTGTGCAGAAGCTTTTCATTTTGATGTAGTCCCATTTATTTATTTTCTCTTTAGTTTCCATTGCCCTAGAAGCTGTATCGGTAAAGATATTGCTACGACATATGTCTGCCATTTTGCTGCCTATGGATTCTTCTAAGATTTTTATGGTTTCTCATCTTACATTTAAGTCCTTTATCCATTTGGAGTGGATTTTTGTGAATGGTGTAATCTGGTGGTCTAGTTTCATTTTTTTGCATGTATCTGTCCAATTTCCCCAACACGATTTATTGAAGAGACTGTCTTGACTCCATTGTATGCTCTTGCCTTCTTTGTCAAATATTAATTGAGTGTAATGGCTTGGGTCGATTTCTGGGTTCTCTGTTCTGTTCCATTGGTCTATATGTCTGTTCTTGTGCCAGTACCAGGCAGTTTTGAGAACAGTGGCTTTGCAGTATAGCTTGATATCTGGTATTGTGATCTCTCCAACTTTGTTCTTCTTAAGGTAATATATTAATGTTTTGGGGTTTTCACACCAAAAAAGGATTTGAACCCTGAGACAGGGAGAATAACCTGTTTGGTATTTGAAGCCCATGCCTGGCTCTAGTTGGAGGCACTGACGTTTGAATGAATAAATGAAGAATGACACTTCACACTTTCCCTTCATGTTAGAATTCTTATATAAATGTTTCTTTGATCAGCCTCATATCCCTGCTCATACCCAAAACAGAACAGGAAATAACATTATGATGCAAAGATAAGAAAAATCAATCACAGCATCCAAAGTCATGGCACAGCAAGACATACATTGTCTCCCAGCAGCTCTCTGTCCCTCTATATGAAAGTGACTCTGAGAACTCAATATTCCCACCTCTATGGGCTTTTTAAAAATTGAATTTATTGGACACACATTGGTTAATAAAATTATACAGTTTTCAAGTGTACAATTCTATAATACATCACCTGTTTATCACACAGGCATTTTTTAGCAATTTAAAACACAATTAGGTACTAGATATATATTCTTAAAATTTGACCACTCTACATGTCTGCTTAATGCACTAAAATAAAATCTTAAAAAGGTCGCTTCTATAGATATGAAGAAAAGATCTATGTACTACTAATATCAAAGTGTCATTAATTTTTCTAAGGGGTTCTTCTCTCAAATCTGTTTCAAGGTAATATGATGTGTGTCGGTTGCCTATTGCCATATAACAAACAACTTTAAAACTTCATGGCTTAAAACAGCATCAACTTATTGTTTGTTATGTGGGTTGATTGGATGATTTCTCTACTGCCCGTGCTGTTGGTTGTGTCTCGGGATGGCTGCAAGATCCAGCATGGCCTTCTTCACGGGGCTGTCAGTTGGTGCTGGTTCCTGGCTGGGAGTTCAGCTGAAGCTCCTGGGGCCTTGATTTTCCTTCATGTGAGCCTCTTTGTGAGATTTCTTGAGCTTTCTCACAGTATGATGGTTAGGTCCCAAGAAGTATTCCATTCAGGAAGACAGAAATGGAAGCTGTCTCAAGTTTTGCAATCAGCTTCGGAAATACATTCTATTATAATCAAGAAATGTGTCTTTTAGTTTTCCCTTTGCTGTTTTCCTTCTCTTTGCCCTTTTATATTGGATATTCAATCAGATCACCAAGTTGTACTGGATTAGAATATAAATGCACAGATATTCTGATCCTAATTTACACATTATGTCAGTATAGATCAAACAAGGGGAACGGGACCAGGTAATATCCATCTGAGGATTTTAAGAAGCTCAAAGAAGAAACTGTGATGATGTTTGTTAAAATATGAAGTCTGTGATTCTAGGAGATTACTATGCAAAAAGGAGTTCATTTCCTTAAGTGGCTATGTGCTAGGTAGCATTCTGAGTATTATACATTCATTACCTCATTTAATTTTCACAACACTTTGAGGCCTGTATTATTCTCTCCATTCTCCATATGAGGAAACTGAGGTTCAGAAAGGACCTCAGTAGGGGGGCTGAGTGAAAGAGGTGAGGGTATTAAGCAAAGAAAATAACCTCATAGACACAGACATTAGTATGGCGATTAAATGAAAAATAAAAGGAAAAGATTATGTTAACTTGCCCAACTATTCATAGCTATTGAATAGCTGGACTTAGTCTTAAAATTCAGGTATGTCCAGGGGTCATTCTCTCCCAAACCCCTCCAACGTCCACTATACTCTTGTTACTCAAAGTGTGGCCCCACAGAATTTTTATTCCATTAGAAAATGTGGAGTCTGAGGGGGCACAGAGAGGGGTTATCCAAAGTGCAGGGCCCAGGATAGGGGTCCCAGCTGCAGATGTCTAAAAAAGTAAGGATTCATAGGTCTACAATGAAAATTTGGGTTATACAGGTTGCTGAATATCAGGCTGGCTAGAAAATTTTATAAAAGCTACTAGAGGCCTGGTGCACAGATTCATGCACCAGTGGGGTCCCTCAGTTTGGCCTGCACTCTATCGCAATCTGGAATGTAGTAGTGCATGAAGCGGCAGGTGGCTTGGGAGGAGCCCAAGCCTGGGCTGGGTGGCTCCCACTCATCCGGCCCCACTGCACCTGCTGCCACTGCTGCTTGGTAGCACTGCTGTAGAGGCAGGAGAGGCTCACACCACCACAGCTCTGCTTGCCAACTATGAGCCCGGTGTCTGGCGCCCGTCAGTCAGCTGAGCAGCACTCCTGCTGTGAGAGCATACTGACCACCAAGAGGCAGCTTCTGCATTGAGCATCTTCCCCCTGGTGGTCAGTGCATGTCATAGCAACTGGTCAAACAGTATACCAGTCACTTAGGGTTTTATATGTATTTATATGAGCCTGTAATTAAATACAACTTGCTTGAAGAAGACAACATGGTTTCTCTGAGAAAAAAACAAATTACACTCAACCACCCAAGTTATTTGATGGGATAAGAGAGGATATAATCAGTTCATTTATGTGTGCTTATAGATTTCCAGAGTATATTCCTAAAATGAGAAACAACAAATCCAGAGAATACATATACTGAGCTATGTGGCAGCTGAAGGCCTCTTCAGCCACTGTCCCAGGGGAACTAGAAAGGCTGATATCAAGAGAAGTTTGTTCAAGGTTCATGTCCTTTAAGAAGAGGGAAGCAAAATATTATGGAGCTACAAAGGGAAAGCTATTGGGGTGTGATGGAAGGAATCTTCACTTCTAGATGAGACACATTCGATTTTGAATCTTGTTCTGAAACATAAACCAGTATAACTTTGGGGAAGTCATATAACCTGTTTGAGGCTCAATTTTCATATCAAGAAATGGGGAATAAGAATATGTTTCATAAGACTTACATCATAAGACCTAGCAGGAAGCAAATAAATATTAGTTTATTTTATACTTATACTAGAGGCCTGGTGCACAAAAATTTGTGCACTCGGGGGAGTCCCTCAGCCCTGCCTGCACCCATTCACACTCCAGGACCCCTTGGGGGATGTCCACCTGTCTACTTAGGCCCACTCCCCGGGGGATCAGGCCTAAGCTTTAAGTCAGACATCCTTCTGGCAGCCAGGGAGCCCTCGGGGGATGTCCAACTAAAGGCTTAGGCCCCCAAGGGATCAGGTCTAAACCGTTAGTTGGACATTCTTAGTGCTGCCACGGAGGTGGGAGAGGCTCTTGCCACCACCACTGTGCTGGCCAGCCATGAGCCAACTTCTGAGTGGGACTGCCTATATGGAAGTGCACTGACCACCAGGGAGGGGGCAGCTCCTGCATTGAGCGTCTGCCCCCTGTTGGCCAGTGCACATCATAGCAACCGGTCGTTCTGTTGTTCAGTCAATGTGCATATTAGCCTTTTATTATTATTACTAGAGGCCTGGTACACAAAAATTTGTGCACTCAGGGGGTCCCTCAGCCCGGCCTGTGCCCTCTCACAGTCTGGGACCCCTCGGGGGATGACCACCTGCTGGCTTAGGCCCACTTCCCGGGGGATTGGGCCTAAGCTTGCAGTCAGACATCCCTCTGGCAGCCCGGGAGACCATGGGGGATGTCTACTTGCCAGCGGGAAGCAGGCCTAAGCTTCAGTCTGACATCCTTAGTGCTGCTGAGGACGTGGGAGAGGCTCCCACCACCACTGCTGTACTGGCAGCCATCAGCCTGGCTTGTGGCTGAACAGAGCTCCCCCTGTGGGAGCGCACTGACCGCCAGGGGGCAGCTCCTGCATTGTGCATCTGCCTCCTGGTGGTCAATGTGTGTCATAGTGACCAGTCATCCCCAGTCGTTCTGCTGTTAGGGTCAATTTGCATATTACCATTTTATTATATAGGATAGAGGCCTGGTGCACGGGGGGGGGGGGCAGCTGGTTTGCTCTGAAGGGTGTCTTGGATCAGGTGGGGGTCCCGCTGGGGTGCCTGGCCAGCCTGGGTGAAGGGCTGAGGGCCGTTTTCAGACTGGCCACACCCCTTCAGGGTGGGGAGTCCTGCTGGGGTGCCTGGCCAGTCTGGGTGAGGGGCTGATGGCTGTTTTCAGACTGACCAAGCCCCCCAGCGGGGACCCTCACCCCATGAGGGTGTGGCCATCCTGGGTGAGGGCTGATGGCTCTTTGCAGGCTGGCCATGGCCCCCAGCCACCCAAGCTCCCAGTGGAGGCTGGCTGGAAGCAGGTATCTGGGATTCATTTATCTTCTATATTTGAAACTTTGTTGCCTTGAGTGGAGGCTATAACCGGCCAGGGCAGGCAGGAAGCTTGGCTTCCTCCATTGCAGGGGCAACCAAGCCTCCTGCTTGCTCCAGCTCCATGTCTGCCAGCCGCCCTCCTGGTTGGGTTAATTTGCATATAGCCGCTCTGATTGGATGGTGGGCGTGGCTTGAGGGCGTAGCGAAGGTGCAGTCAATTTGCATGTTTCTCTTTTATTAGATTAGATATAGGATGTCCCTATTTCCCGCCTTTTGCCCCCTCTACCCAGCTCTTGCCCCCCACTTCTCTCTGGCCATCACCCTACTGTTGTCTGTGTCCATGGGTTGTGCATATATTTGTTTTGGCTAATCCCTTCTTTAAATTCACTTCTTTAAATTTTTATTTTCAGATAAGTGCTTATAACTGCACTATTATATATTTTCTATTATATCATTTAGAATTAAGATATTTTTTAATTGAACCCTTGTAAATTTTAGCACAATTTAATAAATTATGCTAGAAGCAATTAGGAGATTTTTCATGTAATGCAGATACATTTCAATTAATATTTTATTAATTTTTAATTTTTTAATATTTTAATTTGAAATAATCTCATACATGTAAAAAAAACTATAAAATACTACAGCACATTATATGTGCCCTTCACCCAATTTCTTAGGTGTTAATAATTTAAACATAACCATTACACAACTAACAAAATTTGGAATATATTTTTCTTATAACCTCTTTAATGTTACTTAATCCATTTACTTTGTTTTTGTTAATCTTCACCCAAGGATATTTTTCCATTGAATTTTAGAGAGAGTGAAGGGAAAGGGAGAGACACATTGATTGGTTGCCTCCTGCACATGCTCTGATAAGGACTGGGGATCAAGCCAGCAACTGAGGTACATGCCCTTGACTGGAATCGAACCTGGGACCCTTCAGTCCATGGGCTAATGCTCTATCCACTGAGCAAAACAGGCTGCAGCTTAATTCATTTACTTTTAATCTATATGTGTCTTTATATTTAAAGTGGGTTTTGTTTTTGATTCACCCTCATAATCTGTATTTTAATTGGTGCATTTATGCCACTGACTTTCAGAGTGCTTACTGATAGAGTTACTACCATATCAGGCGGCTTCTGGGGCTTCTGGGGCTGGCCTGCCCTGGATGGTGGCATGCTGGCAGCTCGGGCTCTTCTGCCTTGCCCACAGTATGCAAATTTTCCGCCATCTTTGTTGGCGGTTAATTTGCATATCGCACTGATTAGCCAATAGGAGGCGTAGTGAAGGTACTGTCAATTACCACATTTGTTTATTATTAGATAGGATAATGCTTACTATATGCTAGACCAGCCGTGGGCAAACTACGGCCCGTGGACCGGATCCGGCCCGTTCAGCTGTTCTATCCGGCCAGTGGAACCGAAAGAGCGGAGGGTTCTCTTGCTCTCCCCTCCACTCCTTCACCAGCAGCAGTATTAACATGTATTAATTCACACAAACACTCCATCCATGCTTTTGTTCCGGCCCTCCGGTCCAGTTTAAGAACCCATTGTGGCCCTCGAGTCAAAAAGTTTGCCCACCCCTGACCTAGACAGTCTATGTTGAGAGTCTAACCATTACATTACTTAACCATTATACTAGGTTGAAATTTCTGAATTCTTCATCATGAAAACCTTTTAACAATTCATCCAAACAAAGGGACTCTATTTCCTCCATTAAATTTAAGACTCTGCAAACTATTTTGATGTGTGAAGGAAAAGTAGGCAGTATGTTGGAAAATACTCAAGGAAGTTACTTTATCTCTCAAGGGTAATTCTCCTAGGAATCATTGTTAACTCAGAGCTTCAGAATCCCACCCCTGGTGCCCCCAAACCCCAGGGTGTTGCCTGAATGCATTGTCAGCCCACACATCCCCTTTTGTGTCAGCACGCTGGTCAAGGAGTTTGACAGAGCTTTCATTCTCTCCAAGGGCATAACTTTTTATGTATCTCCATTAAATTGTTGATTCTTTTCCATAAAAGCTAAGTGTAGTCTCCAAGGGTGAAACAAAGTTGGCAATTTACCATAATTCTGACTTTCTATTTAACTTAGATAGAAGGCCGTTGAGAGATCACAGTGCATGATTTAGCCCTATATCTTTTCCTGCACCTGAACTACCACTTCACAGAAAAATAATAAAAAGTCAGAATACACCTTGCTATTTGGTGTAGAATTATATCTGGTAGAGAAATAAAAGAATAACTTATAGAGCAAAGTGCCAGAACTAAACCAGTCCAGTTCAGGTCTAATAAGGATTTACTTTGACTCAGTCTGTTCTGTCAAGGAGTTGATAATTTAATGAATAGGAAACTGTCACTCATGGGTATGTTCTGCTTCATTGCCTTTCTTACCCAACTCTCACACAATGCATATCAGCCTGACCTCTACATACTTGTTTTTCTATTTGGAAATTCCAAACATGGAAGGGTCACTGTCCTGCCACCAGAGAAAGAATGGACGTAAAGGAGAGAGTACCTGACAGTCACTGCCTGGGGCAGGAGAGGGACAAGAAATTCAGGTTTGAGTCTTCTAATTCCCTGTTAGAGAGCTTTGTATAATAGCCACTCACCTTTATCCATGGTTTCACTTTCCATGGTTTCAGTTATCTGGTTTCAGTTATCCACAGTCAACTGCTCTGAAAATATTAAAAGTCCAGAAATAAGCAATTGGTAAATTTCAAATTGTGCACCATTCTGAGTAGTGTGATGAAATGTTTTGCTGTCCTGCTTCATTCATTCCAGGATGTGAATCCTCCCTTTGTCCAGGGTCTTCATACTATATACACTTCCCCCATCTTTTAGTCACTTAGTAGCCAACTAAGTATCAGATCGACTATTGTGGTATCTTAGTGCTTGTGTTCAAGTAACCTTATTTTACTTAATAATGCCACATTGACATAAATTTTATTATAGTATATTGCTCTAATTGTTCTATTTTATTATTAGATTTTGTTGTTAATCTATTACTGTGCCTAATTTATAAATTAAACTTTATCATAGGTATATATGTATAGGAAAAAACAGGATATAAGGTTCAGTACTAGCTGCAGTTTCAGGCATCCACTACATAAGGGGGTCTACTATATTCTCCCTCCTACTGCTTATTGCTGGCTGTGCTGAGCTTTGGATCTACCTTTCGTGCTCTTGGAGATGCTGGGTTTGAGAAAGAGATGCAAAGTTGTCTAGTCTTCTTTCCCCTATGCTCATAGTGCTTAAACTTCAAATCTAACCTTGAAAGAAAAAGAAATCCTAAATATAACCAGCCAAGTCTTCAAAATTAGTTTCCCCTCCTTCACTCCCACTTCTGTTTATCTCTTTTGGAAAGACAGTGATGCATAGTGGTTACTGCATGCACTCTCAGGCCAGGCTCATGTTTCTTAACTTTCTTAGTTTCAGCTGCCTCATTCATATAATCCTATATAATAAAAACCTAAGATGCAAATTTCCCCCTCTACCGGGAGTTTGACCATTCGCTATAATGTGCGCTGACCACCAGGGGGTAGCACGGAACATGGTAGGCGTCAGTGACATAGTGCTGGCAGTGGGCAGCAGTGGAGGCGCTGTTGGCCCCGATGGGCCCTGATGAGAGCGGGACTGTGGCAGGATGGTGGAGCAGGTGAGCAGGTGGCACCAGGCCAAGGCAGGTGAGAGCAGGGGCCTGATAGCCCATCGATCACCCTGCAGACCTTGACCAGTGGCAGTGGTGGGGGGCGTGGCTGCTGCCTGGCACCCAGGCACTGAGGGAGCCTGGTGGGGGCCCGATTGCCCCACCAACTGCTCCACAGACTGTGACCAGTGGCTGCTCTGACACTTCCATTACAGAGAAAGGGCAAATAGCAATATTAAAATATTTCTTCTAATTATTTTCTTTTCAATGTGCACGAATCCATGCACCAGGCCACTAGTTGAAAAAATAAAAGAAGAACTTACCCTAAGGTGATGTTGTAAGACTATAAAACATATAAATCATTTAGAACAGTATCTGGCACAAGTAAATGCCACATAAGCATCAGCTATTATTATGTCATGAAGAAGTTAAGGATAGATAAAAGTGGAAAGAAACTGATAATCTAGAATTTCAGAATTTTAAAGATGAAAAGAACCTTAGAAATCAGCTGGTTTATGCCACTAATTTTACATATATGGAAATTGAAAAACAGACAGATGAAACTGTGGATTCCCATATTAAAACTCTTCCTATAATGCTATACCTCAATTAATTTTGTTCCAAAGATGGTCTAATTTGTTTATTTGTGCTTTTAGCCAGCAAATATTTACTGAATACGTATTAAAGGGTTGTCATAATATATAATTCCAGCAAGCTGTGCAATAAGGTACTTCTAAGTCTAAATGAAGAGATACTGTGGCCCCTCTGAACTCCACCTTCTGGCGTTCACACCATTGTATGATCCCCTGCCCTCAAGTGTTGGCAGCTTCTGTGTTGGCACTTCTAACTAACATAATAAAGTAAAGGTGACAGAATGTTTGTGATTATTATTATATTGATTTTATTGTCCATCTTGTTTCTCTAGTGAGAAAGTTACTACCTTGGCTATTTTCTTTCTGATGTTCAGTGTTAAGAAAATATTTCAAGATTACTCACTTGTCTTCAATAGTATTTGTACTCGCTTCCTTCAGATTTCTAGAGTAATATTCATTTATGAAATAAAAAAAAAACGATTTAAAGTAAATGAGTCATTATGATTGCACTAGAGTCAGGGACTTACTGTACTTACAACTCACTCAGGTTTTCAGGCCAAGAATCCTGGTAGGGAAGATATGAGTCCCTTTGTAACCAGACTGCTCAGTAAACAAAGCTTCATCCCCACAGGGCCCCTGACAGGGCTGAAAATTGGTGTTTCTTCACCCATCAAGGCTGGAGCTTTGTGATAGCCTAGCTCATTAGCACACAGCTGCAGATGGAGTCTAACACTGCAACAGAACAAAAAAAATTGCTAAGTTTGTGAAGTTTTTCTTCTGTGTACTTTCTGTTCACTACCCTCTCTATTGCCTCCTCTTTCTTTTTCCTCATCCCTACTTTGAGTATCCATTTCCAATAATTCTAAATTCAGCATTCTCATGCTATTCTATTAAGGTACCAAAGACTCTGCATTTTGCTCTTTCCAATGTGAAAAGCAGCTACTAAATACCAGGCCCAATACTCAATTATAAGAGTAGCAGATCTTTAGAAAAAGTTAACTCCTCATTCCTAGCAGGTCTGGTATGCTGAGGTTGGACCCTGCTTAGGAAGGAGTGAGACCCTAACACTTGGGCTGATGAATCTGACCAATACAATAAAAACTCTTGACTCCCCAGATTCTTCTGAATTCTCCAGGCCTGCAGAAGTCGCCCACTCCTCTCTGTGAAAAGCTAGTGCCCTCCCTCCATTGCTTGCATACAATGATGATGCCTCTGTGATATAAAATAAAATGTCTTTTGATCCTGTTAATGTTCCAGATTGGAGGAAATGAATGAGTTTTTAGAAAGCGGGACAATTACATGCAGTGCAGAATCCAAGACTGGACCTTAAACTAGAGGGAGAATAGGTTACAAAAGGAAGCATTGAATGATACAGTTGGAATATTGGCTGCCAATTAGAGAAATGTATCAATGTTAAATTTGCTGAGTTTAATAACTCCACTTTACTTATGTAAGACAATATTTTTATTCATAAGAATTGTACAATAAAGTATTCAGAAGTAAAAGGGCATGATGACTTCAACCTATTATCAAATGGAAAATAAGTAGTAAAACTTTGTGTATAAATAAGTAGAGAATGATAAAGCAAATATAGCAAAATGTTAAAAATTAATAAATCCGGCCCTAGCCAACTTGGCTCAGTGGATAAAGCGTCAGCCTGCAGACTGAAGGGTCCCAGGTTTGATACCAGACAAGGGCACATGCCTGGGTTGGGGGCTCAATCCCCAGTAGGGGGCGTGCAGGAGGCAGCTGATCAGTGATTCTCTCTCATCATTGATGTTTTTATCTCTTTCTCCTCCCTTCCTCTCTGAAATCAATAAATATCCTTTAAAAAATTAATAAATCTGAGTAAAGAGTATATGGGAGTTCTCTGTACTATTATCCTTGTAGTATTTTTGTGAGTTTGAAATTATTTCTAAATAAAAAGCTAAACAAAAATAAAAAAAGGACAACATGCTTTGCTAAAACTGCCTTCTAACCTCCAGAAGTATGGTAAGCTAAAATTCTCTGGATGAATGGCAGGGATCAGTGCCTAAATGATGTAGAGGTGGTTGTTGCCATCATATTCCCATTTAATTCACCAGACTAGACACCACAAAAAAATCAGATGGATCATGAAAAAATGATATTGTACTACTGTAAACTCAACCACATACTAGCCATAACTGTAGCTACTGTGCCAAATACAATATCATATCTACAGTAAATTAGCATAGCCTCAGCTTCATGGTATGTGGTCACTGAGATCTGGAAAATGAGTTCTTTTTCATCCTATCACCAGGGATAGTTCACATGAAACAGACAAGACAATAGACTGCATATATGATCTTGTCCCAAGGCTATATTAACTTTCCATCCCCCTTATTATAGTTCAAAGGTCTCTGGGCATTCCTCAGAACACCACATTGGTCTGCTATTTTGATGACATCATGTTAATTGAACTAGATAAGCAAGAAGTAGCAAGCGCATTGGAAGCTTTGGTAAGATACATGCAGATTCAGAGAACATGACAGTTCAAAGCAGTTGTTAGCTGTCCAGTGGTTTGTGGCATGCCAGGACATCTCATCAAAAGTAACGGAAAAATTATTTGTGCCTCCTGCCTCTAAGAAGGAAGCACAACACCTGGGCAGCCTATCTCTCTCCGATGGATACAATGGGTGCTACTTCAGTGGTCATTTCACGTTTTTTGAAGATTCCCTGAAGCTTCTTAAATTTGAAGGGAGAACAGAGGAGAGAGAATAAGAGAGACAAAAGGAAAGGGGAGAAGAGAATAGGAAGGGGAAGGGATGAAAGAGCAATAGAGATAATCGAAGAAGAGAAAAAAGGAGAGATTATAAAGAGAAAAATGGAAAGAGAAAGAATAAAAGAAGATAAACAAGGAAATAATGGAAGAAAAATTATATGGGGAGAGAAAAATAAATTTAAAAAGGAGAAAGGTGGGATATTTAAGTAAAGAGAGAGATCAGAAGAGAGGGAGAAGCAATTTCTGGTTTCCTAAATTGAGGTTCAGGATCCATTGGAGCAAAAGAGTAAAATTATTTCAAGTCATTTTCAATAATTAATACTACGATGAGAAGAAACACAAATACTTTACCTGCACTTAACAGTGTTCACTACATTCTCCCTGAGATATGTACCATGACATTTTTCAGGCAAACAATTGAAAAGGAGAAACATAAAAACTGCCCCTTCCTCCTCTAGAACAAAATGCAAAGTATAAAGCAGGAGAGAGTAGTATGCAGAGCTGCTTTAGTGCAACTGGTAGAGAAGATGGAAATGAAACTCCATGTTTGTAATCCCTGGTGCTATCCATAGTGTTATGTGCCACCATTGTAAATTAGAACAGTTTGGCCAGATTTGGGAGGATTTCCATGCACACTTTTTGTCTGAATTTTTTGAAAGCTAGGTCTTCAGAGGCACACAGAGGAGATGTCTGCCAAGGCTACACTGAACCCAGGGACAGAGAGACAGAGTGCAAATACCTTAAGGTCTACCACTACCATTTACACAAGCACCACATTGGGAAGAGCCCATCTTCTTCTTTTTTTTTAATTAATTAATTAATTAATTTATTTATTTATTTATTTTTTGCTTAAAGTATTACAAAGGGTATTACATATGTATCCATTTTATCCCCCCGCCCTAGACAGTCCCCTAGCCTCCCCTATTCCCCAGTGTCTTATGTCCATTTGTTATGCTTATATGCATGCATACAAGTCCTTTAGTTGATCTCTTACCCCCCTACCTCCTGCCCCCCAACCCTCCCCTGCCTTCCTGCTGCAGTTTGACAATCTGTTTGAGGCAGCTCTGCCTCTGTATCTATTATTGTTCAAAAGTTTATAATGGTCTCTATTGTCCATGAATGAGTGAGATCATGTGGTATTTTTCCTTTATTGACTGGCTTATTTCACTTAGCATAATGCTCTCCAGTTCCATCCATGACGTTGCAAATGGTAAGAGTTCCTTCCTTTTTACAGCAGCATAGTATTCCATCGTGTAGATGTACCACAGTTTTCTAATCCATTCATCTACTGATGGGCACTTAGGCTGTTTCCAGATCTTAGCTATGGTGAATTGTGCTGCTATGAACATAGGGGTGCATATATCCTTTCTGATTGGTGTTTCTGGTTTCTTGGGATATATTCCTAGAAGTGGGATCACAGGGTCAAATGGGAGTTCCATTTTCAGTTTTTTAAGGAAACTCCATACTGTCTTCCATAGTGGCTGCACCAGTCTGCATTCCCACCAGCAGTGCACAAGTGTTCCTTTTTCTCCACAACCTCTCCAGCACTTGTCGTTTGTTGATTTGTTGATGATAGCCAGTCTGACAGGTGTGAGATGGTACCTCATTGCTGTTTTGATTTGCATCTCTCGGATGATTAGTGACTTTGAGCATGTTTTCATATGTCTGGGAAGAGCCCATCTTCTGATGTTCCTGCTAACACAGTGATAGCACACTGCAGGAGTCTTCAAAACAAAACTAACACTAAGACTCACATAAAATGTAAACTTCACAGTGAAGCTCTATTTTTATTTTTTTTTACTAGAGGCCCGGTGCATGGTTTCGTGCACCGGTGGGGTCCCTCAGCCTGGCCTGCACCGTCTTGGAATCCCAAGGGATGTAGTAGTGTGTGAAGCTGCAGGCAACTGGGGAGGAGCCAGAGCCTGGATCCGGTCCTGCTGCACCTGCTGACGCTGCTGCTCTGTTGAGCTGCCATGGAGGCAGGAGAGGCTTGCGCCCCTGCAGCTGCTCTTGCCAGCTGTGAGCCAGGTGTCTGGCACCCATCTGTCAGCTGAGTGGAGCTCCCGCTGTGGGAGTGCACTGACCACCATGGGGCAGCTCCTGTGTTGAGTGTCTGCCCCCTGGTGGTCAATGCGGGTTTGAGCTACTGGTCGAGAGGTCGAGCGGTTGACTGGTTGCTTAGGCTTTTATGTATATAGTTTTAAAATGTTTGTGTGATAAAAAATTATGTAACATAAAATGGACCATATTAACATTTTAAGTGTACTGTTGTGTATTATTAAACACTAGAGGCCCAGTGCATGAAATTTGTGCATGGAGGGGAAGTTCCCTCAGCCCAGACTGTACCCTCTCCAATGGGAGGCCCCTTGGGAGATGTCCAACTGTCAGTTTAGGCTGATCCCTGTGGACATCCCTCTTGCAATTAGGGACCGCTGGTTCCCAACTGCTCCCCTGCCGGCCTGATCGCCCCTAACTGCCTCTGCCTGCCTACCTGATCACACCTAACTGCCCTCCCCTGCCGGACTGGTTGCTCCCATCTGCCCTCCCCTGCTGGTATGATTTCGCCCCCAACTGCCCTCCTCTACTGGCCAATTTGATTCTGATTGGTCGGTTTCTATGCAAGTCAGCGTCAAAAGCTATGCCTACTAGGTAGTCATTGGCTTCCCACAGCCTCCAGATTTGGTTGTGATTGGTCGGTGTCTATGCCAGTCAGCATCAGGATCTCCGCCTACTAAGCAGCCATTGGCTCCCCACAGCACTCACATTTGGTTCTGATTGGTCAGTTCCGATGCCAATCAATGTCAAAAGCTCCACCTCCTAGGCAGCCATTGGTTCTTCACAGCACTCTCATTTGGTTCTGATTGGTTGGTGTCTAAGCCAGTCAGTGTCAAAAGCTACACCTTGTAGGCAGCCATTGGATCCCCACAACACACAGATTTGGTTCTGATTGGTCAGTTCCTATGTGAATCAATTTCAAAAGCTCCACCTCCTAGACAGCCATTGGCACACCACACCACCCACATTTCGTTCTGGTTGGTCGGTTCCTATGCCAGTCAGCGACAAAAGCTCTGCCTCCTAGGCAGCCATTAGCACCCCACACCACCCACATTTGGTTCTGATTGGTCCTTTCCTATGCCAGTCAGCATCTCAGGGCCTATCTCCTGGTCTGATCAGAGATGTGGGGCTGAGCAGTAGCCCACTTGGAGTCTGGGAGAGAAAGAAAGGCCCACTGCTGGCAAAGTCCAGAAAGAAAGAGGGAGAAAAAGAGAGAGGCAAGTACTGATCAACAGCTGCCACTGAGGCTGCAGTTCAGACCCTGCCTCTCTCTCTGGGTCTCAGCCCCCTGGGCAGTTAGTGCTGGGTCTCCAGGCTGCAGCGGAGCAATCAGTGCTGAGTGGCCATGGCAACCCAGTGCTGACTTAAGGACTTCCGGGTTGGTCGCCTTCAGTGGTGATAGGTCATTACCACCCTGGGCTTTTATATATTAGGATGTTCACAATGTTGAGCAACAGTTCCCTAGAATTTTTCGTCTTGCAAATCTGAAAATCTATACCTGTTAAATAGTTACTCCCTATTTTCCCCTCTCTTCTGCCCCTGGCAATTACCATTCTACTTCTTATTTCTGGGCTTGACGACATCTCATACAATTGGAATCACATAGTATTTGCTTTTTGTGACTGCCTTACTTTACTTAGCAAAGTGTCCTCAAGCTTCATCCATATTTTAGCATGCAGCGGGATTTTCTTCCTTTTTAAGGCTGAATAATATTCCATGTTATGCAAATACCACATTTTGTTTATCCATTCTCCTGGTGATGGACATTTGAGTTCCTTTCCCTCTTGAATATTGTGAATCATGAATATGAATGATACAATGAATATGAAAGTACAAATATCTCTTAGAGATCCTGATTTCAATTTTTTTAATATATACCCAGAAGTTGGATTGCTGGATCATATAAAAATTCTATTTTTAATTTTCTCAAGACCCTTCAGACTGCTTTCCATAGTAGCTGCACCATTTTACATTCCTCCCAACAATTATAATGCAGCTGTATTAAACTAAAACAACCATTGGAAAAAACTTCAGAGCCAGCCAGGGATAAGTATAGCCAGAGTGAGCATGTGGGAGTCTCTGAAAGGTTTCTTTGTTAACTGAGGGGAAGCAGAATTTGCCACCCCAAAATAGGCCGCTTGGGGATATTGATTATTTTAAGCAGGTTATTTTTGAGAAACAAGAATCAGAATGAAGCCTGACCCTCCCCCATGTCTGCCTAAAGGAATTAAAATAGAAAAATCTGCTTAAAGGCAGGAGCTATCACTTTAGCATCATACTATAATCTAAGTGTGTCAGACAGGGAGGAACCCTAGCAAAGTCTGTTTGTTAGACTCCCCGCTGTGTCTCATTATTTCTGGGTGGCCCAGCAAGAATTTACTTACCAAATGTTTACTCTTTTCCCTCTACCTGTGAATGCCTACTTTCCTTTTGAAGTCCCAGACCCTTGCCTCTGTCTCCTTAGTCCAGAAGGGAACATAAGCCCCAACTACCCAATTTATCCTCAGGTCCCATATTCTTACAGAACCCACATATGTACATATGTAATAAATTTGCTCATTTTCTCCTGTTAATCTGTTTCATATCAATTTGATTGTTAGACCAATCAGAAGAACCTAGAAAGGTAGAAGGGAAATTATTTTGCCTCCCCCACATAACAATTACTTGCAGGGGAGCACTCATTCATCAAATCAAGACCATAACAAAATACCAATGAGGAGGTCACCTGGTATTTACACAACCATTAGTGCATTTAATCTATTCAATTTTTGTGGCCACAGACACTGGGAATGAAAGGAACCACATAAAACAAGACATTTTAATAAAAGGCCATTCATTATAGGGGGATTCTGCTGAATGAAAATTCTCATTTTGGCATTGCTCTGTACGCGTTAGAGAACAAGAAGAACTCAAAATCTGCTTTAAAAAACACTGGCATATTTTATTATACATTTCTAGACTCCTTGCCAATCAGAAAAGTAGTTACAGTATTTTTCTCCTGTTGATGTCAGAGACAAATTCCAGACAGAATTTGTTCTCCAGCTATGCTGCTGCTGCTTCAGACCCCTTTAATATTCCTGGTCATGGATTTGGCATTGTGTCTTGGTATTTTCTCTGCATGCTTCCAAGCCCACAGAGAATGGCGCGTGACTCCCTGAAGCCAGCCTTCTGCTGTGTTGCAGAGCGTCACGCACTGAAGACTCATCCTTTCCAGCATTCAACTGAAGCCACATGGACAGTTACGATAAACTACAAAGAAAATCTGTCTGAGCATTCCTGCTGCCCAACTCGCTCCCCTCTCCCAAAGGCAAGAAGAATAAGTAGGCTTGAATAATGTAGCATGGCTGCCTTCAAGTTAAATACATACTGGAAATACAGGCACAGGCAATAGTGTGACCCTGAGGGAGGAGAAGAAGGGAGAAAGAAAGGAGGGAAACAGAGGCAGACAAAGATAGACAGGCAGACAGAAATAGAAAGAGACCAGCCTCAGAAGTAGAGGTGTTTTGTTTTGTTTTGTTTTTTAAATAAGAAAACCATCCAGTCTTGCCAGGATAGCTCAGTGGTTGAGCATCAACCTATGAACCAGGAGGTCACAGTTCGATTCCCGGTTAGGGCACATGCCAGGTTTGCAGGCTAGATACACAGTGGGGGTCATGCAGGATGATGTGTCTCTTTCATCGATGTTTCTGTCTTCCTGTCCCTCTCCCTCCCCCTCTCTCCAATATCAATAAAAACATATTAAAAAAAAGAAAACCATCAAATCCTTCAAAGACTCTTAGAAGTCAGATAAGGTGATGTTAGTCTTGTCTGCGGACAGATGTGCCAATGCTTCATTGTCCCTTTTTTCTTTGACATTTGTTAATATAGTGACTTTTTACCTGGTCTATATGAATAAATTATTGTAGTCAAATTAGCATTTTGCTTTCATTCCATTCTTTCCCAACACAGATATTGCCTGAATACAATGAATCTCATTATGTGACACCATGGCCAATTGATACCACCCTGTCACATTATTCTCTACTAAAATCAAGTAAGTGCCATGAAAAACTTAAAAGGCAAGCATACTCCATATTATCAAGCTATTTGTTTCACACATATATGCTACTAATTATTTCCATGGACTTATTACTAGGTTCCCAAAAAGCAAAGGCAAAGACTACTTTGTTTTACCCCCCTTTTCCAACAGGCAGTTGTCTACTATGGCTGTAGTGTTTTCCTATTTAGAAATCTTGCTTTGAGAATCCTCACCCAGGAAATCTTAAGAGTATTTTAAAAAGGTGTTTCCTATAGACTGTTTTGTTTTTATTTTAGTGAGAATATTTAGAAAAGGCAGATAGTTGACAGTACAAATACTTTGCTTACATTTACCATATTTTTAAATGAGAGAATTACATACACAGAGAGAGACATAGACTGAAACAGAGACAGAGAGATTGACACTGACTGTCAATATCTGAGGCCTTACTATTGGAGGTAAAGGGGGAAGAGTGAAATGTAGAAAATCATTTCTCTGATGATTTTCACAGGGAAAAGCCTGAAACTCCAGCAGCCACAATTCCATGGTGCTGGGGGTGTCTAGGACATAGAGAAGTGTGTTTTGTGGGAGGGTGGTGGTGGTAAGGGCATGAGGAAAAGGGAGATGAGAGAGAAATCTGAAAGAGGAATGTTTAGGTTCTTCTTGCTAAATAGGCTGTGCCAGCAGAGAACAAGGTGTAGGAGATTTGAAAGGGAAGAGCCAGAGTTTCAATGTGCCAGGGAGCTTTGAGGGGGAAGGAAGAGTTGCTTTCATAGACTAAGTGCCATCCCAGCACCAAGGTTCTCTGAACAGCCCCCTGGCTGCTGGCTATATCTCATTGAGCAAGTGTTATGTTTGCAATACTATCGGTGCATTGACTCACTTTATCCTCACAACCACCCAACAAGGTAAGTCCTATTATTACGGCCATTAAAAATGCAGAAAAAGAAGCTCAGAGACTTGAAAAAAGCTTTCCAGAGCCACACAGCTAGTAATGGCCAGAGCCAGGAGAGAACCCAGGTCTGTTTCATTTTAAGGCCAGTGGATCTTCGCTACCTCACACGACTATTTGTCAAATATTAAAATGTAACTTCAGTGATTGTTTCACAAGTTTTAAAAAAATTAAAGTGTATGAGTAGGTTTTAGAAAGCTGTTTAAATTAAACAGAGGCAATGCTGGCTGGGTTGTTGTTATGTTCAGCTTAATGTTATGAAGTTACACTAAGTGTCCACTCCATTTGGGGCTTTGGTTTCCTCTCCCATAAAATGAAGGGCTGGAGACAATCTCTAGGAAGATCTCTGGCTCTTTGAGGTAAACATGTAATTATTTTAATGGTAGGAGAACAGAAACTACTTTATTTTTTATTTTATATTTTTTGTTTGTTTTTTTTATTTTATTTTTTATTATCTTAAGTTTTACATATGTCTCCTTTTTCCACAAAATTGACCCCCCCCCCCCGATCATTCCCACCCCGGGCAAGCCCCCACTGCCTCAGTGTCTGTGTCCATTGGTTATGCTAATATACATGAATGCAAGTCCTTTGGTTGCTCTCTAATCCCGCCCCCCCCCCACACACACACCATTTGTCTCTGGATCCATTTTTGTTCATCAAATTATGTTGATCATTATATCCCGCATATGAGTGAGATCATGTGATATTTATCTTTCTCCGACTGGCTTGTTTTGCTTAGCATAATGCTCTCCAGTTCCATCCATGATGTTGCAAATGACAAGTTCCTTGGTTTTTTTACAGCAGCATAGTATTCCATTGTGTAGATGTACCACAGTTTTCTAATCCACTCATCTGCTGATGGGCACTTACGCTGTTTCCAAATCTTAGCTATTGTAAATTGTGCTGCTTTGAGCATAGGGTTGCATATGTCCTCAGAAACTACTTTAAACAGCTCAAACAGTCTTGTATTAATATTAGTTGAGTGTGAATAGTAGTCTTAGATCCATTAACAAGATTATGTAGCAGAACCTCCCCTATTCATGAGCACTGAATGGAAATGCTATCTACAGAAAAGAGTGTTCAGACACCAGTTAATCACATCACCTTTGGCCCTCCTGGCATAGCTGAGTGTTGCAATAGAGTTTTGCTTCTGTCACCACTTCCTCTTTTGGTAACTTTACTGAAATATAATGCCTAGAAGTGAGTTCAGAATCAATGCTAAAGATATTGTGGCATTGATCAGGAGGTGGCTAAAGTTTGCTAACACAAAAGGCTGAAACAGAATGGAGAAGGGTATAGAGCAAGTGAAGCATTTACCTCAGCCACAAAATTTGAGGGGACACCAAAACCTCAGCAATCAAGATAAATAATATTTAAATGCAATATTGCTGAAATTTCAAAATTAATGCAAAGAACCATGGTGAACAAAATGTCAAAATTTTAACTAAATATAGGATCTGACTCTGCCCTTTCAAGACTTGTCTTCACTCATCTCATTCTTGTTCTAGCCCTCTTGAAATCTGGTCCAGCTCACACTGGGATAAACTAACAAACATGATGACTTTGTAGTTGGGAGGCATGCTTTCTAGGAATATCTGGACAAAAGATTATTTTCCTTCTGATCTCTGTTTCTATGAGTTAGTTTTTATGATTTCACATGTAAGTGAGATCATATAGTATTTATCTTCCTCTATTTGACTTATTTCACTTAGCATAATGGCCATCCATGTTGTTGCAAATGACAGGATCTCCTTCTTTATTATGACTTAAAAGAGACTAGCATGTTCTTAGGCCTGAGGTGGCTCTTTGCAAATCCTTCTTTCCTCCATTCATCTGGGCTTTTTGGAATATGATTTTAGTTTTTCCCACCAATAGGTACAGACCCTTGAATCTGGACTGGACTTGTGCCTTGCTTTGGCCAATAGAATACAACAGAAGTGAAAGCCTAGATCTCAAGAGGTCCTGTACACTTCTCCTTCATTAAGAACCTGCCCAGTTGCTATGTGACTAAACCTGGATTAGCTTGCTGGAGAATGAGAGACCACAGAACAGACATGCCATTCCAGCTAGCCACGTCATCTTAGACTAGCTGGTCTGCAGCTTACCCAGCAGCTGACCACAATTCTAAGAGAAAACCCAGCCAAGTCTAGGTGAACCACCAGCTGAACTCTGCCCGAATGGCCAACCCAGGGAAATTTGGGCTAAATTTAGGGGTATTTTTAAAAAATATATATTTTTATTGATTTCTGAGAGGTAGGGAGAGGGAGAGAGATAGAAACATCAATGATGAAAGAGAATCCTTTATCCGCTGCTTCCTGCACTCCCCACACTGAGAATCGAGCCCAAAACCTGGGCATGTGCCCTGACCGGGAATTGAACCATGACCTCTTGGTTCATAGGTCAATGTTCAACCACTGAGCCATGCCAGCAGGGGGTATTTTCTTTTTAAAAAAATATATTTTATTGATTTTTTTACAAAGAGGAAGGGAGAGGGATAGAGAGTCAGAAACATGGATGAGAGAGAAACATCAATCAGCTGCCTCCTGCACACTCCCTACTGGGGATGTGCTCGCAACCAAGGTACATGCCCTTGACAGGAATCGAACCTGGCACCCTTGAGTCCGCAGGCTGAAGCTCTATCCACTGAGCCAAACCGGTTAGGGCATGGGGGGGTATTTTCTTAAACAGCAAATGATAACTGGTGTACCTTTAACATAAAGGGGTCCTGACCAGAATAAGCTCCTTCAGATACCTTACTTCCAACATTGAAACACACACACACACACACACACACACACACACACACACACACACACTAAAAAAACAAAACCAAAAACAACCTCTGCTTTTGGAATCATTGGACTATCAACTCTTGTTGGGTCACAACCCCTCTGCTAAGGGTTAGACCTCTGTGGTTACCGAGAATTGGAAGAAGACATAAGTAGCTGTAGGCATATAGGAGAGACTTTATTGCAGACCAAGCAGTCACTGCAGACACAGAACAGTCATTGCAAGTAGTTCACAAACATAGGAGCCATTAGACAAAGCAGTTCTTCAAAGTAGCCCCCTCAAAGCATTTGCACACTGGCTGGTCAGCAACATATTTTTATACCAATTGAGACAAGAGACTTCTTACTAAATAGTGACATCAGTATTTGGGTTATAGAAAGGTATGTCTGCACAGTGTGTCCAGTAAAACTGCTGTGTCATTGTCTTTGCACATGCGTATGGCAAATGGGCCTTTATTATCTGGTGTATTCAGCTCAGGGTCCCCACAATTTTGTATATAGTAACATGCACCAATCATTTATAAACCTGGCCCTTTCAAAGTCCAAATGGAAAAATTATTTGCCTACATACACATTTGAGGGTTTGATTAGAACAAGCAGAAGCAGAGTGGCAGCACTAAAAGCTTCTAGTACAGGAAGGCAGAAAAGATGAAAAACTCACTTCAATAAGACATAGGGAAGGAGCCATGCTCAGAAAATTCAAAAATTCGAAGTCACATTGTGGAGAGATGCTCTCAAAGATCTACCTATTTCTGTAAGAAGAGTCACAGAAAGGCAGCTTTCTTCAACAGATAAGTTTTATTTCAGAATTCAGACAACTAGAGAAGGAGAAGACTAGGGGTTTTGAAACTACAGAGTAAAAAATACCAGGGGCACTTGTGATTGTGTATATTTCAGCAGGGTAATCCTATATAATAAAGAGGTGATATGCAAATTGACCCTCACTCTGTCACACTGTCATGAGATGGCTGCGCCCACAGCAGAGGTGGGGTTCCTGTAAGGAGCTGTAATGAGCAATCAGCAGGGCCATGAGGCTGTGTAGTGGCGGGCAGGGGCAGGGGACCTGAGGCTGCACTCTCCACCAGGTGGGGCTTGACAGGGGACCTCAGGCTGCACTCTCCACCCAGAGGGGCTTGATGGGGGACCTCAGGATGCGCTTCCCACCCTGGGAAACCATGGGCGTTTCCATTCATGAGCCAGGAAACCTCAGGCCATGCCCCCTGCCCCAGTGCCAGGCCGTGGGACCTGAGGTTGTGCTGGGGGACCTGAGGCTGTGCCTCCCACCCAGTGGGGTTTGACAGGGGACCTGAGGCTGCATGCCCCACCTGGCGGGGCTTGACAGAGGACCTGAAGCTGCACCCCTGCCAGGCAGGGCTTTACGGGGGTGGGGCTGGCTGGGTCTGGGTCTCGTGCAATTTCAAGGTGCATGCGGTGGGCAGGGACTTGACTCTAGGTCCCAAGGTGTGCCCCAGACTCTGACAGGAGGAAGATTTTCATATACATTTTACTAATTTTCTTTAATCTCTGACACTTATATTATAGAGTAATGGCAAATAACAATATTAAAATGTTTCCTCTAATTAATTCCCTTTTAATGTGCACAAATTTAATGCACCAGGCCAATAGTATGTAATAAAGGCCAAGTTCACTTTTGATTATCAGTGGATTCAATTTAATAACTCCCTTTGAGAACACTCTACATAAAAACCATAAACACCTGGGCAGGGGTGAGTGGTCATCTTGAATACCACAATTAATCTGAGCAAAGCCAGAAAGCCAGAACAGGTTCCATTCATGAGCAGGACTCAGCAACCACATTTTGATCACAACCACAAGCAAGCAGGTCCACCTGGATCACAGTAGTAAAGTGAGACCAGTCTTCATACTGTGCTGGAAACATCAGCAAATTTCCTGACAAGAAAGTTAAATTGCAGCCAGGCCATTCTCAACCTTGAGGAGGTTGCTAATTTGATGAAATTCTCTAATGGACTGCAGGCTTTTAAACTGGGCAGATTGTTCCAAAGGTGTGGTCCCCGGCAGCGCTATCATTAGCTGGAAACTTGTTAGAAATAAAATTTTGTCAACCCTTTCAGATCTACTGAATTTCAAACTCTGCAGGTGGGGCCCAGAAATCTGCATTTTAATAAGCCCTCTTGGTGATTCTGATGCAGGCTCAAATTCGAGAACCACTGTTCTAGGCAGTTGTGGTTGGCCTCATTCCTAGTGTGGAACTTTAGCTCTTACATGGCCAGTTAGAGCAAGCTTAGCACTTCTTTGACTGAGCAGGGTTCTTCTCATTTCCAGGAAAAGTCTTGATTTGATATCTATATCACAAAGTTGAATCATAACCTTAGGAAACCTTTTTCCAGCAACATAGAGAGTTTCTAGTTACTTACCATGAAGTAACACAGAAGTGCAGCAACAAGATTCTGGTCCTCGGGGTTAGAAAAGACCTCAAAGATCATACCATACCTCTCAAACTTTAAGGTGCATAGAGTCATCTGGGAATCTTTTCAAAATGCAGATGGAGATTCAGCAGGTCTGGGGTGAGGCTGAGATTCTGTATTCCTTAGAAGCTTCTAGATCAGTGGTTCTCAACCTTCTGGCCCTTTAAACACAGTTCCTCATGTTGTGACCCAACCATAAAATTATTTTCGTTGCTAATTCATAACTGTAATGTTGCTACTATTATGAATCATAATGTAAATATTTGATATGCAGGATGGTCTTAGGCGACCCCTGTGAAAGGGTCGTTCGACTGCTAAAGGGGTCGCGACCCACAGGTTGAGAACCGCTGTTCTAGGTGATAACTATGCTGCAACTCTAGGACCACACTTTGAGTTGTTAGATGGCAGTCCTATGTGATGCTCAAATCCCCTAGCCAGTAGTTCCCAAATGTGGCTTTGCCTTAGTATTGCCTGAGGATCTTTAAACTACAGATTCCTAAGTTTCACCCCAAAACTCCCAAATCAGAATCTCTTATAGTTGAGCCTATATGGCTAGATATTTTAAAAAGTTCCTCAGGTATGCTGATACAACCAGATTTTTAGCTCTTTGGTTTCACATTTGTGCGTCATTGGCCTATATTGCATGCCTACCATGTCACATGGTCTTGCAGATTCTATTATTTTTGCCCTCCTTTCTAAAGTGTTGTATCAAAAGAACTCTGGACATTAAACTTACATTGACACATGATTCCTTGTTTGAGAGTGTTAAAAATATTCTAAATATATGGGATTCTTGGCTTTGTGCCCAGCTTTTAGGATAGAAGTTTAGAATAAATGACACTTCCAATTATAATTTCTCCTTGAAGAGGTCCTCTCCAACTCACTTCAATATTATAGTAGTTACCTGGAGCAGGCAGCCTGGGCTTTCACAAAAGGCTTTACGTGCTGAAACGTGTCCTGCTGGTAATTAAAGTCCTCGTCCATTTTACCTAAATCTTTCTTTGACCTCTTTAATTTGCCTATACAGGTACAATTCTACGGAACAATCTTGATGAGAACCAAAGTTCTAGTTTTATCCTAATCTCCATAAGAGGAAACGCTACTGTTCCAACGTGAGAGAAAAGCCAATTATTTGTGGTCATAATTTTTCCTACACGATGCAAATGTTTGTTATTGTACTTTATTTACAGAGTACAAGTTGAAAGGGTGTTAGGGGGTATGGATTTCAGGAGATGTTTTACCTATTCTAGAACAGAAATATTGGAGAAAGAATATGCAGACTTTTTTTCTTATGTACAGTTGTACAGGAGGTCCTTAAAATTCCCATATGTCGCTGTGGTACGTGATTTCCCTCACAAGACCTCTATTTTCTGCAAAAGAATCACCACCTTTGTATATTCTCTTCATTTGTGCTCACTTTCATTGCCAGCATTAGTAGTTGGCTTTATTTTCAGGGCCTTTATTTTATATGGGGGAGAGAGAAGAGACAAAATTGTTTAGAACTTCATAGGAGTCCCTGTTCTGAGTGGTGGAATCTGGTTGATTGGCTAGGCTTAACGCGTGTTGGTTAACCATTACCTCACTCTGCACATCAGCCTGGTAGGGAATGAAGTTAAAATTTGTGCTTCATCAAAATTGCAAATCACTACATGGTCTCGGTATCCTGGATTTCTCCTAAAGGTAGAGATCACAAATGTTAAGTCTGTGAATAACAAAGGCACATTATATTTGAAAGCATTTAAATGAATTTAGAAAGCTGGATTGCACATTCTAGTGAAGGTACATTAGAACCATGTTAGCTAAGGATATATGAATCAGACCAATAAAGCCAGTAAGACTTGGCTTTAGTGAAGAGGTAGTGAGGACAAGGGATGTGACAGACTTTTAAAATGACATTGTCAGAAATTATAGACTATTTTGCTTGATATTGATTGAGCCCTGTCTTTTTTAAAGTGCCTAAACTACATATTTCTGATTTAAGTTTTAGCTCTGAGATTACAATCTCTAGAAAATTCTATATCTGTCATCATTTTCAGTAGTTTTAATATACATGTAAATAATCCTTCCCACATTATGTCTTTCCAATTCCTTAAATTCCTCTCCACCAATGATCTTGGCTTCTATGATGCCTTGGCCTTTCACCCCGGAATTTCACTGCTACACTTTGTCTCCTGCAGCCAGAAACTTGTTTTCAAGCCTTCTACTCTGGGCACCATCTCCTAAATCTCCAACTCACTTGCCTTTGATCCCTAAGTCTGACAGTTCCTCAACCTCCTAAAGTCTACTGATATTATCATATTTTCACTGATCCTCAGCTTATCAGATCTTTGCACTTTGTTTCTGGCATTAAATTCTGTGGTCCATCATTATGGTCATTCTTTTGTATACACCCTCAAGTCCCTTGTCTCCATCTTGCTCTGTTATTCTCACCTGGCAACCTCCCAACCTGGTTAAATCCACCTCTCTGCCAGCACTGTACCTGCATCTGTGAGGCTCATTATAGCTGGAGAAAAGCATTGAGCGCTACTAACTTCTCCAGCTTTACCTCCCAAACCACAAATGTCCAGTGGGCTCTGAGTGCCACCCAGTAACACTACCTTTCAAGCCAGTTACTCTCCCACATGCTAGATAATGGTTTCATAACTTCTCTATTCTTTTCAACCCTACTACTTAGCTTACTATTCTCATTGTCAAGTGATTGATTGATTGATTGATTGATTACCTTGCTTCCTCCTCTACTGAGAAAATGACAGCAGTCAGAAGAAAACTTTTCTCTAATACCACCGCCAAACCTATAACATGATCTACACTTGTATTATAGTCTCTACTTTCTCTCTTGTTACTGTAGATGAGCTGTCTGCGTTTCTATCTCAGGTCACTCCTGTGTGCTAGCACACTTGTGTACTAGATCCCCTCCCTTCTCACCTATGCCATGTCATTACACCAGAAATTCTACCACCTCTCTTCTGACTCATCATCTTTTCCTCTCCACTGCATTATTATAATTAGTATTCAATAATTCTATCCTTTCTTTCATCTAGAGTGCCAACTGGTAGTAGAGTGAAGGGTAGATGGAGGAAGGGAGAGATGAGAAGCCAAAACATACCTAAAGAGGCTATTGCACAGTTCAAATGGGAAATGATGTGGGTCGAGTTAAGACAATGGAAGTGAGGACTGAATAGAGAATGGATTCAGGAGACATTTCAGTGACAGAATGGAGCTTGGGATTCTGTTTTATGGGGATAGGAAGGGAACTGGAGGGAGAAGAGAAAAAGAGAAGAGCACTAAGATGACTCTGCCTGGTTGAAGTAAAAATAGCAATATCATCAACTGACAAATAAGAAAATTGAGTTATGTTTGGGGCTTGTATTAGTTTTCTATGGTTGCCATAACAAAGTACCACAGACTAGGTGGCCTAAACAACATACTAGTAAATCTATTTTCTCACAGTTATGAAAGCTGGAAGTCTGAGATCAAGGTGTTGCCAGGGTTAGTTTCCTCTGAGGCCTTTCTCCTTGGCCTGTCGATGACCATCTTCTCCCTTTGTCTTCTCATGGTGTTCTCTCTGCACATTTCTGTGTCCTACTCCCATTTTCCTGTAAGGACACCAGTCACATTGTATTTGGACCCACCACAATGAACTCATATTAACTGAATTAACTCTTTAATGACCCAATCTCAAAATACAGTCACATTTGGGGTATTAAGAGTTAAGATTTTAACATGTGCATTTAGGGGGACAAGAATCAAGCCATAACTGGGCTTATATTAGTTGAGGTATTTGTGTGGCAGAAAGTTGAAATATCTTCTAGTGGTGGCTAGTGCTGGAAATGGAAGTTCTCTTTATAATAGTGAACAAGAGCTTCCTGGGAAAGTCTATACAAAAAGAAGAGCAAAGGGCCAAGGAATGAACCTCTTGGGATGCTTTCATTTGAGTGGCATTCAGATATAAAACACTAGGGCATAGCAATTTTAATAGGATAGCAGGGACGAGCTTTGACTTCTAGAAGTAAGTAACATTACATTTCAATAGCCTCTTTGTAAGTCCCCTGCCTGCCATCTCCCAGCCCCTGCTATTTCCATCTCAAGTATTAAATGTTCACAGCACTATTTCTTACCCCTCTCTCTCACTGCCACCCTACCAAATTGCTAAATAGGGCTGCAGTCCCAAATTGGTTTAGTTCTATTTAAAGAGCACATTATGCAGCTAAACGAGAAACTCTCTAGGTGCCATTTGAACAGCACTGGCAGATTAATGTTCATGACCTACACATATATACATAAACACATATCTGCTTATAATACCCTCGCACAGTCCCCAGAGGGGCTGTGAAAGATGTGTGCCCTTCACTAATGGCGGGCCACTGACAAATGAGCCTGTCTTTGCCTCCAGCGGGTCTATGGGAGGACTTAGAGAGCTGTAAAATCCAGGGGCAGGAAATATTTTCACCCTCAGCATTATGTTAGTTCCACTTAAGAAATATGTACTCAACAAAGTTGTGCTTTATAATAATTTTCCTGGACTGCCACTCAGTGGCCACTTGGAGAAATACCCAGAGAAGAGCTGCCAGTTCTGTGAATGCTTGAGTGCTTTTAAGAAGGGTCAAATATGAATGCTTGAATTTACTTTATTTATTTTCTTTGTTTTTTAAAAAACATGCAGAAATTCACATTAGTTAGTGTTAATAAATGTTAAGCAGTTACATTCTGCAAGGATAGGATTTTGTAATTGTCTAACTCATTGACCTATTTATTTAAAAGTCACATCATGGGTATTTAACAGAGGTCCAGAAGAAGCTTCAAGAATTTTCCTGGAAATGTTTCTCTATTAAGATCCCAAACACCCACTCCCTGCAAAGTCATTCCACTTGTGCTCTCCTCTCTGCCTTTTTTTACCCTGGTGACAATGTTCCTGTGATGCAAGTCACACTCTTATTAGGCCATATGTAATCTCACACTCAGCTTTTTCTAAATGCAGGTGAAGGGTAGTATAGAGACAATTAGAATCAGAAGCAAGGAATATTACATAAAGGAAAAGACTGAATTATAGAACAAAATATTCTAAAATAATGATGTTCATGAAACCTCTTGTTTAACTTCATGTAAGGTTTTAAAAGTTTTAAATCAAATTATTGCAAAAAAAGCTTTTTAAAATAAATTTAATTGTTTACACTGGCAAATATTTATGCTTGTTTTATTTCAGGAGTTTCCCAAAATTCTGAAAGTCAAATTTACAACCAGCATCCATGAGTTTATTGCTTCTAATGGCTTTTTGTCTCAGTGTAAAAGCAGATAGCTTACTATATTTTATGAGGTTCTACTCTGACCTCCTATTACCTCTCTGATCTAATTTCCTTCTACAGTCCCTACCACTCTGCTCCAGCCACACTGATTGGTCTACCTGGAATGCTCTTCCCTGTAGCCTCATGACTTGCTCCATGCTTCAAATATCACCCTCACAGCAGCAAGGCCTTTCCTTTACCACCTCATTTAAGTGTGAGCAGCCCACACACTAGATCCTATTCCTACTTTTTCTCCAGAGAACATTTTACCTTCTACCATATTTTATATAATATAGTATATACTATAGTATATAGTATATACTATAGTATATATAATATAGTATATATAATATAGTATATATATATATATATATATATATATATATATATATATATATATATGGCTGTGTCTGTCCGTCCAACTGGTAACTATGATGAGCACTGACCACCATGGGGTAGATGTTCAATGCAGGAGCTACCAAGACGTGCACTAGCCATCCTATCTAATAAAAGAGAAACATGGTAATTGGCATACAACTGCTACCCTTCCCATTGGCTAATCAGCGAGATATGCAAATTAACTGCCAGCCAAAATGGCGGCCGGCAGCCAGGCAGCTTGAAACTAACATGAGGCCTGCTTGCTTCAGTAACGGAGGAAACCAACGTTCCCTGCCTGCCTTGCCGGCCTCTGAGCTTGCAGTTTAAGAAACATTGTAACAAATATAGAAGCTAAACAAAACCCCAGAAACCTGCTTTCAGCGAGCTGGGATCTCAGAGCTGGAGTTATACACTGTTTCGATTATAGAACCGAAACAAACCAGATACCTGCTTTCAGGAGTGGAGGCCTAAGAGCTGGAGCCTCAGAGCTAAAGCTGGCCCAGAATAAATAAAAAAAGAAAAAAAAGAGCAGTTGGGAGCTTCCGTCACCTGCCATCCTGAAAACAGCCCTCAGCCCCTCACCCAGACTGGCCAGGCACCCCAGTGGGGACCCCCACCCTGAAGGGTGTGTGACCAGCTGCAAACAGCCACCATCCCCTCACCCAGGCTGGCCAGGCACCCCAGTGGGGACCCCCACCCTGATCCAGGACACCCTTCAGGGCAAAAAAGCCGGCCCCCACACGTGCACCAGGCCTCTATCCTATATAGTAAAAGGGTAATATGCCTCCCAGCACCGGGATCAGCGGAGCTGCGAGACCTCCGGCACCAGGATCAGCGTGACAGGAGGCAGCGTCCAAACTCCCTGATCACCCTCTGGCTCTGTGTGTGACAGGGGGCGGGGCCACAACCTCCCTATCCACCCTGCTCTGTTCGTGACAGGGGAAGGCGCCCCAACCCCCTGATCGCCCTGCGGCTCTGTGTGTGACAGGATGCGGCGCCCCAACCCCCCCCCCCCCACGGGCCCTGCTCTGTGTGTGACCGGGTAGAGCCATAACCTCCCCATAGGCCCTGCCTTGAGTGTAACAGGGTGCGACACCCCAACCCCCTGATCTGCCCTGCTCTGTGTGTGAGAGGGGGCAGTGCCCCAACTCCCCTATCGGCCCTACTCTGTGAGTGGCAGGGGGGAACTACCCAACCCCCTGATCGACCCTGCTCTGTGCGTGACAGGGTACGGAACCCCAAGCCCCCTGATGGGCCCTGCTCTGTGAGTGACGGGGGCAGCACCCCTACCCCCTTATTGGCCCTGCTCTGTGCGTGACAGGGGGTGGCGCCGCAACCTCCCTATTGACCCTGCCTTGAGTGTGACAGGGGGCGGTGCCCCAACCCCCTAATCAGCCCTACCCTGAGCGTGACTGAGGGTGGCATCGCAACCTCCCGATCCGCCCTGCTCTGTGCACGACAGTGGGCGGTGCCCCAACTCCCCCATCGGCCCTGCTCTGAGCCCGACCTGGGGCTACACCTAGGGATTGGGCCTGCCCTCTGCCACCCAGGAGCAGGCCGAAGCCAGCAGGTCGTTATCTCCCGAGGGGTCCCAGACTGCGAGAGGGCACAGGTCTGGCTGAGGGACCCCCCCAAGTGCACAAATTTTTGTGCACCGGGCCTCTAGTCTATATTATAAAAACCCAGTGGCCCTAACGCCGTAATGACTGAAGACCGGTCACCAGAAGGCTGCGTACACAGCGGGGTGCAAGTGGGTGGGCGGGGACTTGACTCTGGGTCCAGCAGCGTGGCGGGGACTGGGGTCCTAGGTTGCGTGCAATTTCCCACAGGTCTGGGTCTTGCGTGATTTCACGTGCTGGATCACTAGTTTAAAAATAAACGGCAACACGGATCTGACACCAACAAACCAATACTCGGCTTCCCCCAAGTGGGACACAGGTCCTGCTACCACCCTGGAGTGACACCCCACCAAATTTCAGCCAATGCTGCCAAGACCCCATGGCATAAAATGCATCCCACAGCCCAGCCCGGAAATGATGGCTGTGGGGGCCAGGTAATAACGTCACATAGCAACGACCAGCTTCCTCTCCCTAGCAACTAGCATCCTTGGAGTTTCTTCAGTCCAGTAACCCTACTTGCTTTATAGCCAGGTGCAAACATTTTACAGTTTAACCAAATGTTTGTGAAGCATTTTCCCATGCCTCATCTCTTTTGATCCTCACAGAGGTCCTAGAGTAGGTAGATAGGAGACTCGGTAGAATCCTATTTTCTTTTCATTAGCAAGATGCGAATAGTGATATTAAAATATTTCTTCTAATTAATTTCCTTTCAATGTGCACAAATCTGTGCACTGGGACACTAGTATAATCTATATATATAAAGAACCAGGGGCCATGACACCGGAAACAACTGAACAATGACCGAACAGGCTGAGAGGGGCAACCAGGCTGGCAGGGGGTTAGTGAGAGATGGCCAAACAACTGGGCAGCAGGCTGCGTGAGTTGACCAGGCCAGCAGGGGCGTTAGTGAGGGATGACCAAACGACTGGGCAGCAGGCTGTGTGGGGCAACCAGGCTGGCAGGGAGGTTAGTGAGGGACGACGAAATGACTGAGCAGCAGGCTGCGTGGGGCTACCAGGCCAGCAGAGGGGGGCAGTGAGGGGCAACCAAGCCAGCAGACAGGGGGTAGTGAGGCTCGACCAGGCCAGCAGGATGGGCAGTTGGGGGTGACCAGGCCAGCAGGGGGGTCCATGAGGGGCAACCAAGCTAGCAGGGGGGGCAGTTGGGAACAACCAGGACAGCAGTGGGGGGTATTTGGGGGCAACCAGGTCTGCAGGGGGGGGCAGTTGGGGGTGACCAGGCTGGCAGGGGGGGCATTTGGGGGAGACCAGGATGGCAGGGGGCAGTTAGGAGTGATCAGGTCAGCAGGCAGAGGTGGTGATGGGTGATCAGGCTGGCAGGGGGGCAGTTAGAGGCAATCAGGCAGGCAAGCAGGTGAGCAGTTAGGAGCCAGGAGTCCTGGATTGTGAGAGGGATATCCGACTGCCAGTTTAGGCCTAAACCAGCAGTCGGACATTCCTTGAGGGGTCCCAGATTGGAGAGGGGGCAGGCTGGGCTGAGGGGAACCCCCCCCCCATGCATGAATTTCATGCACCAGGCCTCTAGTACATAAATATAAAAATAAGTTCTAGGAGGTAAAGAATTTTTTTAAAGAGCTGTATGCCCAGTGCCTAACATAGTACATAGTACATAGCATGTAGTACATACTCAGTAAATACTGAATGAATGTCCCATGTCATTGCAGCATTATTTACAATAGTCAAGATATGGAAACAACCTAAATATATATTTACAGATGAATGGATAAAGAAAATGTAACACACACACACACACACACACACACACACACACACACACACGGGCATACTATTCAGTCATTAAAAAGAAGGAAATTCATCCTAACTGTTTTGGCTCAGTGGATAGAGCATTGGCCTATGGACTGAAGCATCCCAGGTTCGATTCCGGTGAGGGGTATGTACCTTGGTTGCGGGCACATCCCCAGTAGGGGGTGTGCAGAAGACAACTGATCGATGTTTCTCTCTCATCGATATTTCTAACTCTCTATCCCTCTCCCTTCCTCTCTGTAAAAAAAGCAATAAAATATAGTTTCAAAAAAGAAGGAAATTATGCCATTTGCAACAATATGGGTGGACCTCGAGGGCATTAAGCTAAGTGAAGTAAGTCAGAGAAAGAAAAATACTGTAGAACATCACTTATATATGGAATCTAAGAAAACAAATTTATGGAAACAGAGATCAGATTGGTTGTTGCTAGAGGCAGGGAGTATGAAGTGGAGGAATTAGATAAAGGTGGTAAAAATTTATAAACTTCCAGTTACAAGCTAAATAACATCTGGAAATATAATATACAGCATGATGACTATAGATAAAAATATTGTATTGCATATTTGAAAGTTGCCAAGATAATATATCTTAACATTCTTACTACAAAGGGAAAATGTGTAACTATGTGAGGTGATGGATGTTAACTAAACTTATTGTGGTAATAATTTTGTAATATATACATATATCAAATCATTATGTTGTACAGTTTAAGCTAATATAATGTTATAGTCAATTCAACCTCAATAAGACTGGAAAAATTAAATATATTGAATGAATTAATGTGTAAATATAGGTACAAATGAAATTAAGAAAATATGAACCTATTTTATTTATATAAGGAATTTTTTTTCTTATGGCATTAAAATGAAAAGTTGATCTTTTCATTTTCAACAACCTGATTTACCCTTGCTAGTCTTTGTTTAGTGAATTTCTTCAACACCAAATCTTTTTTTTTTTTTTAAATATATTTCACTGATTTTTTACAGAGAGGAAGGGAGAGAGAGATAGAGAGCCAGAAACATCGATGAGAGAGAAACATCGATTAGCTGCCTCCTGCACATCTCCCACTGGGGATGTGCCCGCAACCCAGGTACATGCCCTTGACCGGAATCGAACCCGGGACCCTTCAGTCCGCAGGCCGACGCTCTATCCACTGAGCCAAACCGGTTTCGGCAACACCAAATCTTTGACATACTCTCTGACTACCACCTGCCCCAAGATTGAAATAGTAACTAACATCTGTGATCCCACATTATATGTACATGGCTTGATTTTAATATTTATCACTCTATATCCAATAATAATGACATTAATAAGCAATTATCTTATTATTATTAGTGTTAATTTACATGTGAGACTCTCCAGAATAGAAACTGCCTCATTTATCTCTGTAGCCTCTAAGCCTAGTGCAATGTCTAGCATACATAAGGTGCTTAATAAGTAAATGAGTAAATGAATGAATCATTGAATAGATGAATTCATGAATCAATAAGCAAACAAAGTATAAAACCTTTTTAGTGTGGGTTCTTTTGCACACTAAACAGAGCTTCCTAAATATCCAAAGGAATACCATGCTAGTTACTGCCTCTTCAGACTTGCAAAGACCAATTTCCTGGACCACCCACTGTATTGGTTTATTACATCCTGTTATCAGTAGGAAGTGTGCGTGAATTGTTTTTTCAATAGCAGGGATGGCTTGTAAGCAGGAACTGGTAAGTCCAGCTGCTTAGACTCTAGTTTAAAAGTAGGCCAAGTTCATGGATTGGTTTTCATATAGGCTGGTATCTGAATTCTGTAATCTGCCCATAGGATGCATTCCTAATCCTAGTCAGGTAATTTGTAAGTGCGAGCTATTTGTTACAGGAGGCCATCATGTATGAGCCCGAAGAGCTTGGTGAAGCCTACAGATAAAATTGTCCATCCTACTGACAGTCTGTCAGGAGTTTCATCTTGTGACAGGGCAACAAGCCCTCCTCATTAGATCTCCTGGCTCCCTATGGATACCAAGTATAAAGATAGCTGCTTGAGAAAGCCTTGGGGCTGAGCATTCTCTGGAGCCACTCTCAGCACAGGGGACTTCTGTGCTAAACTGCTGCCACTGCTCAGAACTAAACCACAGTGCCATGGACCTTGTGCAACCCATTGCCACTAAGCTGTTTGTTTTTTTTAAATATATATATTTTTATTGATTTCAGAGAGGAAGGGAGAGGGAGAGAGAGATAGAAACTTCAATAATGAGAATCATTGATCTGCTGCCTTCTGCATGCCCTCTACTGGGGATCAAGCCTGCAACCCGGGCATGTGTCCTTGACTGGAATTGAATCTGGGACCCTTTAGTCCACAGGCTGACGCTCTATCCACTGAGCCAAACCAGCTAGGGCTAAGCAGTTTTGTTTTGAATAAACCCATCAGTGGCCACTCTCATCCATTTATCCTGCCTTGCAAATGATAAAAGCCTTACTCCTGGCTATTTAAAGACAGTAGAGATGTTACTGTTGCACTAGAATCTTTCACAGACATGACATGTGCTATCCCAAGGTTGAATTTGGCTGAAACAGGTAGATAAGTCAGAAGGCTCTGAATAGCCTTAAGTGATCATATCCAGAGGACTAATCTATCCTCAGCAGAAGATTGTATACTTACCCCTCTCTGGGAGGAAAATGAACCCAGTACCAACACCAACTGGCATGGGATACAAAAAGTACCGTAGTTCCAGTACCAGAATATTCCTGATAATCTTTAGACTAACCAGCGGCAACATGAATAAATAAAATGCTGTGCTATCTTGTCAGCTTGTAACAGCCAAAGCCTTGTCAGACCACTACAGCTAAAAAAAAATTAGACATGAATGCTTAGATGAAAACAACATAGTTCCCTGTGGTATAAATGGAAAGAATCAAAGCAGAAGAACCCAGCAGAATGTGGGCATCTCAAAAGTGAATGGAAGTCAAGCTCACTTAGAACTGCAGTTCCAAATAGCTCAGGTTTGTTTCAAATCCTAACTTCTATACTCTGCTCACTGAATAATAACTGGAACTTGGAAACATTGGGGGCCTAGCTCGGGAGAGAATAGACTACATGTAACAATATATACTAATTCAACTTGGTGAGGTTTAGCTCCAATGTGGCTTAATTTATATTGTGTCCTATTATTGATGTGTGGTTAGAGTTTAGCAGAGCTCTCTTTACAGCTAGCACGTTTTGAAGTGACACCCACCAATAGGAAAACATGCAAATGTGATATTTTCTAAAGTGCTCCACTTCTGCAGTGAAATTCCCTGTGATCATTAAAGATGACAAGTATGTTCATGGCCAGTGTGGCTCAGTAGGTTGTGCATTGTCCTGTGCACCAAAATGTTGCTGTTCAGTTTCTGGTCAGGGCACATGCCTGGGTTGTGGGCTTGATCCCTGGTAGGGTGCATGCAAGAAGGTAGTGATCAATGTTTCGTTTCCACATTGACGTTTCTCTCTCTCCCTCTCCCTTTCTCTCTCTCTCCAAATCAATTTAAAAACTTAGAAAAAAGATGACAAGTATGTGGACTTTGTTATTCTATGGAAATGTGTACAGGCAATAATGTTAGGTGAAACAGTGTATACACATTGATTATGGCCCTGAAAGAACCCAGTCTGTACATCAGCCATGATCATAAGTGAAATTGGACTGACACAAATAGAATTGAATGTTCATTAGGTTCTGAGTCTTTCCCCCCCAGCAGAGTGGTTTAAGCTTATAATAAAAATAATGAAAGGGATAAAAAAATAATGCTATTGTTTCACAGCTGTGTGGTAGGAAATCAGGTATTTAAATACAAGTCCATCAACTCCAAAAAGGGAGCAAACAATAGGAGGATGACATAGTGACACAGGAAACAAAGGGACTTGCCTAGAAACACAATATTGAGACAGTCATGGGCTCAGGTAGAATTTTAATGACACTGTAGATTAACTGGACACTTTCAGGCAATATACATTCTGTTTGAATAGTACTCCCCTAGAATTTAGGGGGGATTATTTATTTTTCATATGCCTGCACTTCAAGTCACATATTTCGATATCAGTTTTTTCAAATGGACCTATGGAGGAATCGCAATCATTAGAGAAATGTCAGGCCAAAATCCAGGGCCTTCGCTTTGTCTCTGGAGAGGGGAGTAGAGGCCCTACCAGAGAGCTCCAACACCAGCGTGACCCGAAGAGCCAGATCCCACAGCAGCTGGGTTATGTCTGTCCTCTCTCCAAATAACTTGGCCAGACATACAGTTGTGCCTGTGCAGAAGCCACACATCACCTGCTTATCCATTTTGCTCTTGCTTTCTCCAACTTTGGGCCTTTTTCTTCTGCACCTTTATCAGAAGAGAAGAGAAAGGAGACAAAGTGTAGTTCCGATGCCCGGATTGCAGCTATCCTCCAGCAGTTTCACATCAGTGGCAGCACCCTATGAAACTCTGGACTGTTTGTGTAAGTTGGAATAGCAGTAAGTAAGGTTTGTATGGTTTCTCCAGGGCAGGACTTGCTTGATTCTATAAGCATTTTATCTGAAGATTTTATTTTGCTAATTAAATGGTGAGTTAAATGGTGCAATGTGGGTTAGTTCATTTCAAATTTACAGATTATTTCTGTAGTTTGTGGCTTAGATAATCTGTGCCATTATTTTCTTCCCACGTTTCCTAATATTCCATGGTTGCTGTTTCTTCTTTAATGAGAAGCCACCAACACAGGCACACAAATCATAAACATGAGTCGCTCAGAATCAATGTGCTGTAGGTGTTAGGTACACACCTCATAGGTAACTATAAAATCCCCTGAAAGAATTGATGTACATCATCTCAGAGTAGTGTTTGTAGCCTTTGCAAACTTACAGGATAAATCAGAGGCACCATTCTTGAGAAAAACATCTTAAGTGATGACACCTACAATGAAAGAAGAGGGGATAGAATTAGGATTTCTGGCAGCTTGAAGTGGGAAAAGGAGGCCAATACAATATATCTGCTAAGTCCCTGTATTATGGCTTTCTGCAACAATATTCTCGGAAATAAAACTTCTCTCCATTGACTGATCAACACAACACAAAAATCCATCCAGAGAAGGCCCCTGATAAAATAAATGCCTGTTGTTACTGCAGTTGAGACCCTGAGCAGTGCTGCACTCTCACATTCAGTCTCGCGATATGTGACTGGAGAAGGAACTTCTGCCAAGGTCTTTATTTTATGGAATGAGTTAAATGAGGGGTTGACCTGCACTAATCCGAAGACAGAAACAAAAACCGAAACAGAAACAAAGCAGCTTGTAATGAATGTTGATACGCTGCTCATTGAAGCCTCTCAACCAGGTGACAAAGTGATGGACCCAGTCCGAGGGGACAATGGCAGGAGAAATTGCCTGGAATAAATATCTGGCTGGCAAATCAGTCCTGACAATTAACCTGGCACAGCTGCTGACTTCGATTGGAGAAGCCTTGGTTCTATTTTGCTGACACGTGGGCTAACACAGGTTACTGGGGCAGATCTTTGCAAAGGATGGATGGAGACTTCTAGCAGGAGACATCACCATCTAAGGCAGTGGTTCTCAACCTTCTGGCCCTTTAAATACAGTTCCTCATGTTGTGACCCAACCATAAAATTATTTCGTTGCTACTTCACAACTGTAATGTTGCTACTGTTATGAATCGTAATGTAAATATCTGATATGCAGGATGGTCTTAGGCGACCCCTGTGAAAGGGTCGTTCGACCGCCAAAGGGGTCGCGACCCACAGGTTGAGAACCGCTGATCTAAGGTTTCATCTAGGCAGTGTAGTATATTGGCTAATGTTTACTCAGCACATACGATGTGTCAAGTAACAGCAGAAAAGAGATGGCATGTTCAGAGAGGTAAATAAGAATGTAATGAAGAGACTATTTACAAAAGTATGGGCAGACTTAGGATGACCAAAAAAGGATGATGAAGCTCCCTGGTGCTAGCATCAGGTGGGAGATATTACCACCCGTAGGTGGAGGGAACAAAATAACTGTGGTTCTAGACATTTGTACCTAAAAGAAGCTCTGAGTGGCTGTGGGGAGAAGGACAGGTAAGGAGGAAGCCAAATGGATAAATGCACTGTTCTCACTCTCCTCTTGATCTCCAGTATTCTGTTAGTACCTTCCAAGGGCCCAATCCAACCAGAAGCCAGAGGGGATGGAAACCCAGTCCATTAAGGTCTACCTCCTGGCCCTGGCCGGTATGGCTCAATGGATGGGGCATCGGCCTACAGACCCAAGGGTCCCCGGTTCGATTTTGGTCAGGGACACATACCTCGGTTGCAGGCTCCTCCCCGGCCCTGGCCCTGGTCAGGGCATGTGCAGGAGGCAACCAATAGATGTGTTTCTCTCACATCGATATTTCTGTCTTTCCCTCTTTCTTCCACTCTCTCTGAAAATCAATGGGAAAATATCTTTTGGTGAGGATTAAAAAAAGAGAGAGAGAGAGAGAGAGAGAGATACCTCTTGGTAATAGAGCAGGGTAGAGAAGGGTGAAGGATGGATCTGAAGGGTCATGCAAAGAATACCCAACACTCATTTTACAAGAAAGCAAAACGAGGCAAAATAACTTGCCCAGTGAGGGAGTGCTGGACCTGAGAGTTGACCCTGGAGCTATCTGACTCCAGATCTCATTCTTGATACACTATCCAATTCTTCATTTCTGGATATGCCTATCTTTCTCATTTTACCTCCTTCCAGCTCCCTTTATACACACTCTATGCGGCTGCCAGTGGGTCTCCCTTTTTCAGACTTTTTGAACATTCTGTTGTAGTAGACAGTGAGCACCGTTAAGGCAACCCCTCTTCCTACTGTGGCACGATAGTAAGAACTAGGAAAATCCCTGGACAAGTGGAATGGGGAAACTGAGACAAAAAAAACAAACAAAGAAAATTAAACAAGGCCAAATACTTTGGGCAATTTACAGCTAGCTTGTGAATTGCAAGACCTTATCTTCCATAACCAAGGACACTTGAGAGCAAATGTTTTGTAACCTCTTCCCAAATGAGAAAATACAAAGCTTAAATCACGCTGGCCTGGGAAAATAGAGAACAAAGACTCAATTAATGCCATTTGTGCCAGCTAAACCCAAGGACAGATGAACTTGGGAAACAAATAACAAAAATCCCATGAAAGCCAGACAGACCTAAAATAAGAGTAAAACAGTAAAACAGACCAAAGGATAAGCATAAACTCCCTTATACACTTATTTCCAGTGCATCAACATATTAAAAATGCTCCTGGAAAAACTGATAAACATTTGACTGAAACCGTCCCCTCAGATTCTCTCCTGCAGGGAAAAAAAAGGATAAAAAACTCTGGGGACAAAGACTCAATGTGGGCTTGCTCTAGGTCAGTGGTTCTCAACCTTCTGGCCCTTTAAATACAGTTCCTCATGTTGTGACCCAACCATAAAATTAGTTTCGTTGCTACTTCCTAACTGTAATGTTGCTACTGTTATGAATCTTAATGTAAATATCTGATATGCAGGATGGTCTTAGGCGACCCCTGTGAAAGGGTCATTCGACCGCCAAAGGGGTCGCGACCCACAGGTTGAGAACCGCTGCTCTAGAGCACTTCCATGCCCCTTCAGGGGCATGAATGTTCTATTTTTAAGGTTCTCCACAAGACTTGCAGCCAAGGGAGCAGTGGACAGTTTGACCCAGGCTCACCCCCTGATCTTGTCTCCAAGGCCCCCTTTTCTCTGACTTCCCAGTGAGCTACAGCAGCCCCGCCTGGGCTCACTTCTTTCCTGTAACATTTCTAGGGAGCCAAAGCAGAGCACCTCCTAGGCCAGTGGTTCTCAACCTTGGCTGCACATTAGAATCACCTGGGAACCTTTAAAATGCTGATTTCTGGGCCTCATCCTCTGGAAATTCTGTTTCTTTGTTATGGGGTGAGGCCACAACATTAGTAACAGAGAAACAATTTCCGGAGGATGAGGCCCAGAAATCAGGATTTAAAAAAAATCCCGAGGTGATTCTAATGTACAGCTAAGGTTGAGAACCACTGGCCTAGTCTCCCCTGTTGTTTCGTCTACTCAAATTTCTTCCTTTGCTTCACTGTCCCCAGCTTTAATAAATGTACTTTCAAACGCATCTGGACTCAAGTTGTGAAATCTTTCCTACACAAAGTCAAGGACCCACACGTTACATGCCAACCTGAGGCAGAACCGCTCTGGGCCGGTCCCTGTCTGGTAATACTACTTATATTTGTATCATCCCAGGGATCCAGCCCAGAGATGCTTTGCTGGTTTGTGGGAAGAATTTGTCAAGGCAGTCAAGGGAAAGAGGACAATTATGTCATAAAATTGAAACTCAAGGATTTGAAAAAAATGACTGAAAAATATTTAAGTAACTATATTAAAACTCCTAACATTATTTTAGGAGTCAGTATTTTATTTATACCCCAAACATAATTTATTATAATTTTACTTTTCTGAATTTAATTGAAATAAACACATCAATGATTTTTCAAAATCTTCTTCTGGGGAAAAATAACATCCTTAAAAGTACATAACACCTTACAGATGTATCATTAGTGAATATGTTCTCCCATTCAGTGGATTCCCTTTTCATCTTGTTGAAGATGTCCCTTTCTGTGCAAAAACTTTTTTGTTTGATGTACTCCAATTTGTTTATTTTTTTCTTTTGTTTCCCTTGCCTGAGGTGATATATCAGAAAAAATATTGCTATGAGAAATATGAGATTTTACTGCCTATATTGTCTTCTAGAATTTTTATGGTTTCACAGTTTACATTTAAGTCTTTAATCCATTTTGACTTTATTATAGTGTATGATGTAAGAAAGGGGTCTAATTTCATATTTTTTTGCAAGTATCTGTCCAATTTTCCCAGCACCATTTATTGAATAGACTGTCTTTACCCCATTGTAAGTTTTTGCCTCTTTTGTCAAATATTGACTATAGAGGCATGGGTTTATTTTGAGGCTCTATTCTGTTCTATTCATCTATGTCTGTTTTTATGCCACTGACATGCTGTTTTGATTACCATGGGCTTCTCATATAGTTTGATATCAGGTAGTGTGATTTCCCCCAGCTTTGTTCTTTTTTCTCAAGATTGCTGTGGCTATTTGGGGTCTTTTGTGGTTCCATATAAATTTTTGAAATATTTGTTCTAGTTCTGTGAAATATGCTATTGGTATCTTGGTAGGAATTGCATTGAATCTTTAGATTGTTTTGGGTAGTATGGGCATTTTAATGATGTTAGTCTTTCCTACCCATGAACCCGGTATATGCTTCCATTTATTTGTATCTTCTTCAACTTCTTTATGTAGTGTCTTATAATTTTCTAAGTACAGGTCTTTTATCGCTTGGTTTAAATTTATTCCTAGGTATTTTAATTTTTAATCGATTGTGAATGGGATTGTTTTCTTAGTTTCCATATCTTATAGTTCATTGTTGGTGTATAAAAATGCGATTGATTTCTGTAGATTTGTCTTGCATCCTGCTTCTTTACTGAATTCATTAATCAGTTCTAGTAGTTGTTGTTTTTTTCTTGTGGAAAACTTTGCATTCTCTATATACGGTATCATGTCATCTGCAAATAATGATAGTTTTTTTTCTCCTTTCTAATTTGGACGCCTTTTATTTCTTCTTCATATATGATTGCTGTGGCTAAGACATCCAGAACTATGTTGAATAAGAGTGGTGAAAGCAAACATCCTGTCCTGTTCCTGATCTTAAGAGAAACGCTTGTAGGTTTTGCCCATTTAAGTATGAGGTTGGTTGTGGGTTTGTCATATATGGTCATTATTACATTGAGGTATGTTTCTTCTATGACCACTTTGCTGAGAGTTTTTTCATAAATGGGTGCTGGATTTTATCAAGTGCTTTTTCTGCATCTATTGATATGATCATGTGGTTTTTACCCATCAGTTTGTTTATGTGGTGTATCACGCTTATTGATTTGTGTATACTGTACCAAACTTGCATCCCCAGAATAAAGCCCACTTGATCATGGTATGTTATCTTTTTAATGTATTGCTGGGTCCTCTTTGCTAATGTTATTCTGAGGATTTTAGCATGAATGGTCATCACAAATATTCGCCTATAATTTCCTTTCTTTGTAGTGTCTTTATTTGGTTTTGAAACTGGGATATTGCTAGCTTCATAAAATGAGCTTGGAAATTTTCCATCCTCATGAAATTTTTAGAATTGTTTGAGAAGGCGAGGTGTTACTCCTTTGAATGTTTAGTAAAATTCATCTGTTAAGCCATCCAGTCCAGGACTTTTGTTTTTTGGGAGTTATTATTATTATTATTATTATTATTATTGCTGCTTCAGTTTCACTGGTTGAAACCTGTCTAATGAGATTCTCTGATTCTTCCTAATTCAGTTTTTGAAGATTGCATATTTCTAGGAATTTATTCATTTCTTCCAGATTGCCAAATTTGTTGCCATATAGTTATTTGTACTATTTTCTTATAATCTTTTGTTTTTCTGTGGTGTCAGTTGTTGCTTCTCCTCTTTTATTTCTGATTCTATGTTTTTGAGTCGTTTCTTTTTTCCTTGATGAATTTGTTTAAAGGTTTGTCAATCTTGTTTATCTTTCTAAAGAACTAGTTCTTTATATCATTGATCGAGTTACTGTTTGGTTCGATTCTATTTCATTTATTTCTGTTCTGATCTCTATTACCTACTTTCTTCTACTCACATGTAGCTTTGTTTGTTGTTTATTTTCAAATTTCTTTAAGTGTAAAGTTAGTTTGTTTATTTGAGATTTTTTTGTTTCTTGAGATAGGCCGGTAATGCTTTGAATTTTCTTCTTAGGACTGCTTTCAAGATGTCCCATATATTTTGGTTTGTTGTGTTCTTATTTTCATTTGTTTCAGATATATTTTTTTTATCTTCCTTGATCTCATTGTTAACACATTCTTTGTTTGGTAACATGCTATTTAGCTTACATGTGTTTGTATGTTTTTCAGGTTCTTTCTTCTTGTGATTGATTTCTAGTTTCATGTCATTATGGCCAGAAACGATTCTTGATATGATTTCAATCTCCTTAAATTTAGGGGATTTGTGCCCTAACATATGGTCTAGTCTAGAAAATGTTCCATGTACACTGAAAATAATTTATATTCTGCTGCTTTGGGGTGAAATGCTCTGAAGATATAAATTAGATCAATTTTATCTAGTGTGTCATTTAAGGCCACAGTTTCCTTGTTGATTTTCTGTCTGTAAGATATATTCATTGATGTCAAAGGGGTGTTAAAATCCCCTACTATGACCGTGTTAATATCAATCTCTCCCTTTATATCCATCAGTATTTGCTTTACATAATTAATTGCTCCTATGTTAGGTGCATAAATGTTTACAAGGTTTATATCTTCTTTTTAGATTGCTCCCTTTATCATTATGTACTGTCCTTCTTTGTCTTTTACCGTAGCCTTTGTTTTAAAGTCTAATTTGTCAGATGTAAGTAATGCTACTTCAGTTTTTTTTTTCATTTCCATTTACATGAAATATCTTTTTCCATCCTTTTACTTTTAGTCTGTGTATATTTTTTGTTCTGAATTGGGTCTCTTGTAGACAGCATATATATGGGTCTGGTTTTCTTATCAATTCAGCTACCTTATGACTTTTAACTGAAACACTTAATCCATTGGCATTTAAAGTGATTATTGATAGGTATGTATTTACTAGAGGCCTGGTGCACAAAAATTTGTGCACTGGCAGGGGAGGGGGGGTGGGGGGGGTGTCCCTCAGCCCCACTTGAACCCTCTCAAAGTCTGGGACCCCTCAGGAGATAACCACCTGCTGGCTTAGGACCATTCCCCAGGTGGCAGATGGCAGGCCCGATCCCTCGGTGCCTGCCCTGCCTCCCCAGGTCGCTCACACGGCAGGGCCAATCAAGGGGTTGGGGCACCGCCCCGGGTCACGCACACGGCAGGGCCAATTTGGGGGTTGGGGCGCCGCCCCAGGTTGCATACATGGCAGGGACAATCTGGGGTTTGGGGCGCCACCCCGGGTCAGGTGGCACACAGGACTCCTGGGCAGCCGACAGATCGCTGCTGTCACACTCGGCCACCCTGGGTCGGGTTGAACACGGACGCCCGCCGCCCCGGGTTGCAGATAGCATGCCCAGGTGGCAGTGGGGCAGGCGGGATGGCGCTGTCCAGCCCTACCTGCAGTATGCAAATTAGCCACCATCTTTGTTGGTGGTTAATTGCATAGCATGCTGATTAGCCAATGGGAGGTGTAGCAAAGGTACGGTCAATTACTATGTTTGTCTATTATTAGATAGGATTGTTTTATTCTTTTAACTATATTTTGTTGTTGATTTTTTCTTCTTCACCTTCTTAAAGCAGGCCCTTTAACTTACCTTGTAATACTTGTTTGGTGGTAACAAACTCCTTCAGTTTTTTCTTATCTAGGAAGTCCTTTATTTCTTCTCAATTTTATGTGTCTGCAACAAGCAGAATCCGAAGTAACCGCTTGAGCTAAAGCTGACCCACTCTTCTCAATTTTAAATGCTCACTTTGGTGATTAAAGTAGTCTTGGTTGTAGGCCATTGCTTTTCATCATTTTGAATATTTCATGACAATTCCTTGTGGCCGGAAATGTTTCTGTTGATAAATTAGCTGAGACTCTTATGGGTGCTCCCTTGTAGGTAACTAACTGTTTTTCTCTTGCTGCTTTTAAGGTTCTCTCTGTCTTTAACCTTTGCCATTTTAATTATGATGTGTCTTGGTGTGGGCCTCTTTGGGTTCATCTTGTTTGAGACTCTCTGCACTTCCTCAACTACTGTGTATTTTTCCTTCACTAGGTTAGAGAAGTTTTTGGTCATTATTTCTTCAAGGTGGGTCTCAATCTCTTGCTCTTTCTCTTCTCATTTTGGTACCCTTGTGATATGGATGTTGTTATGCTTCATGTTGTCCCAAAGGTGCCTTAAGCTATCCTCATTTTTTAAAAAAATATTTTTTATTGATTTCAGAGAGAGGAAGGGAGAGGTAGAGAGAGATAGAAACATCAATGCTGAGAGAGAATCATTGGTCAGCTGCCCCCTGCATGCCCCTTACTGGGGATCAAGTCTGCAATCTGGGCCTATGAACCTACCCTAAACTAAACTGTGACCTCCTGGCCCATAGGTTGATGCTCAACCACTGAGCCACACCAGCTAGGCTATCCTCATTTAAATTCTCTTTTCTTTTTGCTGCTCTGTTTGGGTGTTCTTTTCTACCTTGTCTTCAAAATTGCTTATTTGATCTTTTGCTTCTTCTAATCTACTGTTTATTCCTTTCAATGTATTCCTCATTTCAGATACTGTATTCTTCATTTCCAACTTGTACATTTTCATGGTTTCTATGTCCTTTTTCATGCTGTTGAGCATCCTTATAATCATTATTTTGAACTCTATATCTAATAAATTACTTGCCTCCATTTCATTTAGCTCTTTATCTGGAGATTTCTCATGTTCTTTCATTTGGGGCATGTTTTTTGGTCTCAACATTTTAGCTGCCTCTTTGTGACTGTTCCTATGTATTAAGTAGATTTACTAGAACTCCCAACTTCATGGTGTGGCCTTGTGTAGTAACTATTCTGTGGGGTCCAGTGGTGCAGTCTTTTTGATCACCTGAGCTGGGTGCTCTAGGAATGTCCCTGTATTAGTTATGTGGTCCCTCCTGTTGTAATTGAGTCTTAATTGCTATTGGCCTGCTTGTGTGTGGGATTGACCTTCATGTTGGCAGACTTTAGCTCATGGCCTGCAAGCTGCTATGCAGATGCTAACCACACAAAGCAGAATTTGCCTCAGCGGGGTCTGGTGCCTCTCAAGATCACCCTTTGTATATGCCACTCATGAAGCTAATTGGATCCCGCTCTGATGTTATATGAAGCTGGCCAATTGGCATGTTGGTCATGGGCCTCTTGGCAAAGACTCTGGTGCAGGTCAATGTCAGATGCTGCCTGTGACTAGCCCTGGGCAACTTGTTTGGAGCTACAAGCAATCCACAGTTTGTGGCTGCCTCTGCTGGGCTACGTACACACAGAAAGGACTGAGCTGCACACCAAGGCTGGCTTGTACCAGTAACAAGCTTGGAGTCAAGTCAACAAATGTCTTAAGGTGTCCCAAGATCCGCCTCCACCTTCCTTTGCCTGCTGGCTGCCTGTTAGGCTCAGTCCCTGAAAGTAACTCTGGTGGTACTTGAGTTGCATGAGATAGGTTCACAGTGAGTCACTAGGTAGGGGCCAGTGGTGTTCACCAGTTTAATGCAGGTTCAAATTTGATTCCAGTGCTCGGTCTGGGGCCACTCAGCAAATGTCCCCAGGTATACCAAATCTAGCTGCCACCAGCTGGGTGCTTGCATACATATATGTTAGGACAGGGTCTCAGGGAGTTATGGGGAGAGGCCAGCAGAGTTTATCAAGCCCAAACAGACCAAGATTTGGCCCGATGTTTACAGGGCTCTGTTCCAGTCAAGTGTGCAAGAGGAAAATGGCCCCTGTCCTAGAGCAACAAAACTCAGTCTGTCCCAGATTCTGCCCAAATGAGCCTGAACTTAGCAGGGTGGGGTTGCCAGGTATCAGAAAGATGGGGCTAGTGGATCTCTTATGAGGATAGGTGCTGGTCAGGCTTCAGGGAAGGTGGGTGTTTGTGGCCTCTCCTCCAGAACCTCACAGCTCAGTTTGTCCCGAATTTTGTTCCAATCTCGGCAGACGAAACCACTAGGAGTCTGAAGGGTGAGGCATTTGGGGCTCGCAGGTGGGTCTCCCTGAAGCCTGGAGGGTGATTCTAATAGATCTCCCCTGACGGGGGGAATTGTCAGTCAGATTCATGGGAAACTGGGGGAATGGCTCCACCCCAAAGCCACAAAACTCAGTAACTGACACCTCCTCAGTCTGCCCAGACATCTACATGGAAGAAGGATTCCAAAGGGTGGGGCTCTTACTTTCCCCTGGATGATGCCACAGGAAAGGGAATGCTCTGCCCAAGAAAGATGGTGTCTGCAGTATGGGAGAATGACAGCACAGGGATCCATGTGGCTATCTTTTCCACTCTCTCCCCAGACTCTCCTCACACAACTGTAGTCTTCTCCTCTCTCCCTCTGCCAAAGTGGCTATGAATAAAAATTTGTTTATTGGCCTTTTAAAAAGGTGCCTGTGTCTCTAGCAAACTTCTGTCTCTCCCGCTGATTTTCACAACCAGATATTTTGTGGATGCCTTTTCCTGGATCTTTGCTGGATGCCCAGCTTGGGGTTGAGACTCCATGCTTTTCAGGTGAAATTAATCGCAGGTGAGATATCCTACCAGATTCACAGCTGCCACCCCTGGGATTGGGGCCAGCCTTTTTCACATCTCTAGCATTCCTACCAGCCTCAATGTGGCTTCTTATATAAATCCTTGGTTATAAAACTGCTTTTAAGGTAGTCTTCAGTTGGTTATTGAGGATTATTGTTATATAATTTGGTTGTAATTCTAGTTTGGTCCTGGGAGGAGGTGAATCTTTTCCCATTTACTCTGCTGCCATCTTGGATTCCTAGATAAAGACTAAGTTGCAGTTTTATACACCAACAATGAACTATCAGTAATGGAAACTAAAAATAAATAAATAAATAAAAATAATCAATTTACAACCACATAAAAAATACTTGGGAATAAATTTAACCAAGGAAGTAAAAGACCTGTACTCAGAAAATTATGACACTGAAGAAAGAAAGTGGAGATACAGCCCTAACTAGTTTGGCTCAGTGGATAGAGCATTAGCCTATGGACTGAAGGGTCCCAGGTTCGATTCCCGTCAAGGGCATGCACCTTGGTTGCAGGCACATCCCCAGTAGGAAGTGTGCAGGAGGCAGCTGATCGATGTTTCTCTCTCATTGATGTTTCTAGCTCTCTATCCCTCTCCCTTCCTCTCTGAAAAAAAAAATCAATAAAAATATTTTTTAAAAAAGAAAGTGGAAATACAAATAAATGGAAGTATATACCATGCCCATGAATAAGAATAATTAACATCATTAAAATCTCCATACTACCCAAAGCCATATATATACATTCAATGAAATTCCTATCAAAATACTAATGGTGCATTTCATAGACCTAGAAAAAATAATTCAAATTTTTATATGGAATTAGCTGTCTTGAGAAAAAAGTTGGATAAATCACAATAACTCATATCAAACTATACTACAAGAGTATAGTAATCAAAAGGACATCGTACTGGCATAAAAACAGACATATAAATCAATAAAACAGAATAGAGAGCCTAGAAATAAACCACAGCTTATATGGACAATTAATATTTGACAAAGGAGTCAAGATCATACAATTGGATAAAGATAGTCTATTCAATAAAAGCTATTGGGAAAAATGGACAAATACATGCAAAAAATAAACCCATACCACATTTGTACACCATATTCAAAAGTAAACTAAAAATAGATTTGCCGGGAGCCGGTCCATCCTTGCTGTTTCAAGGGACCTGGCATATATGGCATACGGTTCTTAATATGTTTGCTCACCTTCTTGGCGCTGTGTTTTAACCAAAGTCACCTCTCCGAGAAAGGTTGAATCCCCAGGTAGGGATTTTCCCCTGAAGTTAGGGAGGGAATGAAACCCCTCAACTAAGTGCCAGGCGGGTAATTAATCCCTTTAACTACGAACAATCATGCTTAAACTACAGAATCTTTTCTCCCTGGAATGGAGATAAGAAACGCCCTAACCTTTGTAATAGAGATTGACAGGATTAGAATCAACTGGTATAAATACAGATGCAACAAGACAACAACAGACAGAATTTAGAACACAGGACTTAGGAGACAGGGCTTGGAAGACAGGACCAAGAGAGACAGAGCCTAGGCACAGAACCTACACAGAACGTTCTCTAGAGACAGAAGAACTTCGCTGGCGAGAGCATGCCGGAGGATCCTGGAGAGGGACTGGCCTCGGAGCCTAGAGACAGAGCCTAGCGGGAGAACATGGCAAGGGATCCTGGACTGAACCTGACTACAGAGATTGGCAGGAGAACCTGACTGGAACCTGGACACTGAACCTGACTGGAGAGCCTAGACAGAACCTGGCTGGAGAACCTAGCGAGGGAACATGGCTACAGAACCTCGCTGGAGATCCGAAGCAGAACCTCTCTGGAGATCCGGGCTAGAGATCCTGGCTAGGTTGCTGATCAACTGAACACTGTCCCCGTGTCATTCCTTCTTCGCCGACTCCGTCCACACCTTTGGGGACCCCTGGACCCGCTGGGGTTGGACCCCGGCATAGATTAAAGACTTAGAAACACTGGAAACCATATATGTCCTAGAATAAAACAAGCAACAAAATTTGGCATTCCTTTTAGCAATATTTTTTCTGACATATCTCTTTGGGCAAGGGAAACAAAATTAAAAATGAACAAATGGAACTACATCAAACTATAAAGTTTTGCACAACTAAGGAAATCATCAACAAAATGAAAAGACATCCTAATGAGTGGGAGAAGATATTCACCAATAATACATCTGGTAAGGGGTAGATACCCAACATTTATAAAGAACTTATAAAATTCAACATCAAGAAAACAAACAATCCAATTAAAAATAGGCAAAGGACCTGAATAGACCCTTCTCCAAAGTGAACATACAGATGGCCTATAGTCATATAAAAAGATGCTCAATATCACTAATCTTCAGAGAAATGCAAATTAAAACCACAATGAAATATCACTTCACACCTGGAAGAATGAATATTATCAATAAATCAAACAAGCAACTAGTGTTGGCTAGGATGTGGAGAAAAGGGAACCCTCAAAGGGGATACAGATTGGTGCAGACACTGTGGAAAACAGTAAGGAGGGTCCTCAAATTAATTAAAAATGGAACTTCCTTATGACCCAGCAATTCCACTTATGGGTATATATCTGAAGAAACCCAAATCACAAATTGAAAAGAATATATTCACCCCTATGTTCATTGCAGCATTATATACCATAGTTGAGATATGGAAGCAACCCAATTGCCCATCAATAGACTTGCAAATAAAAAAGTGGTGATACATATATACAATGCTGTCAGCCATAATAAAGAATAAGATATAATTTGTGAGAGCATAGATGGACCTAGAGGTATTATGCTAAGTAAAATATGTCAGTCAGAGAAAAACAAATACCATATGATTTCATTTATAGTTGGAATTTAAGGAACAAACTAAATTCAAACAGACGCATAGATACTGAGAACTGACTGATAATTGCTGATGGGTGGGGGTGGATTGTGAGACTGAGTGAAAAAGGTAAGGAGATTAAGAAGTACACATTGTTAGTTAAAAACAGTCATTGGAATGTAAAGTATAGCATAGGAAATAGTCAACAATATTGTAATAACTATGAGTTATGCCAGGTTGATACTAGAAATATCAGGGAGAATATTTTGTGAAGTGTACTATTGTCAGATCACTGTGCTATACACCTGAAACTAATACAAAATAATATTGACTGTAAACTGTAATTAAAAAAATAAATGAGTAAAAGAAACCTAATATAAGCAATTACATATCTATCCTATCTAATAAAAGAGAAACATGATAATTGGCGTACGACCGCTACCCTTCCCATTGGCTAATCAGGGCGATATGCAAATTAACTGCCAGCCAAGATGGCAGTCAGCAGCCAGGCAGCTGGAAGCTAACATGAGGCTTGCTTGCTTCAGTGACAGAGGACTCCAACGTTCCCCGCCTGCCTTGCCGGCCTCTGAGCCTGCAGTTTGAACATTGTAAAAAATATAGAAGCTAAACTGCCGGGAGCCGGTCCATCCTTGCTGTTTCAAGGGACCTGGCATATATGGCATATGGTTCTTAATATGTTTGCTCACCTTCTTGGCGCTGTGTTTTAACCAAAGTCACCTCTCCGAGAAAGGTTGAATCCCCAGGTAGGGATTTTCCCCTGAAGTTAGGGAGGGAATAAAACCCCTCAACTAAGTGCCAGGCGGGTAATTAATCCCTTTAACTACGAACAATCATGCTTAAACTACATAATCTTTTCTCCCTGGAATGGAGATAAGAAACACCCTAACCTTTGTAATAGAGATTGATAGGATTGAATCAACTGGTATAAATACAGTTGTAACAAGACAGAAAGACTCAGAACTCAGGAGACAGAATTCAGAAGACAGAACCTACACGGAGCCTAGAGACAGAAGAACTTCGCTGGCGAGAGCATGCCAGAGGATCCTGGACCGGGACTGGCCTCGGAGCCTAGAGACAGAGCCTAGCGGGAGAACATGGCAAGGGATCCTGGACTGAACCTGACTACAGAGATTGGCAGGAGAACCTGACTGGAACCTGGACACTGAACCTGACTGGAGAGCCTGGACAGAACCTGGCTGGAGAACCTAGCGAGGGGACATGGCTACAGAACCTCGCTGGAAATCCGAAGCAGAGCCTCTCTGGAGATCAAGACCAGAACTTGGCTGGAGATCCTGGCTAGGCTGCTGATCAACTGAACGCTGTCTCCGTGTCATTCCTTCTTCGCCGACTCCGTCCACACCTTTGGGGACCCCTGGACCTGCTGGGGTTGGACCCCGGCATCTGGCGCCCGAACAGGGACACCTAGGTAAGCGCCCCACACTCGGGACAGATCGGACTCCACCGTAGGAAAAAGGTGGATAGTCTTCGCCGACTCCGTCCACACCTTTGGGAACCCCTGGAACAGGATTCCCCTAGGTAAGCCCCCCTCCCCCATTGAGAACCCCCACACTCGGGACGGATCAGACTCCACCATAGGAAGAGGGTGGATAGTCTTCGCCGAATCCGTCCACACCTTTGGGAACCCCTGGAACAGGATTCCCTTAGGTAAGCCCCCCCATTGAGAACCCCACACTCGGGACGGATAGGACTCCACCAGGGTGCTACAGACCCCCCTATAGAGGATAAGTAGGGTAAGAAGGTGGATAGTACAGAACTTAGATTGAGAAGATGTGCCATACTGAGTCTAAAGAAAAAAGACTCTGTATTGATCTTTTAACATATATGCTTGCTAGCAGAGGAATTAAGGTTACTCCCAGTCAGACAGAACGTTTTAGACAAGAAGTATGTCCATGCTTTTCTGAGGAAGGAAAGGTAAATGTAATGGCATGGGAGAAGGTAGGCCCAAGGAGCCTTATCCTTAACTCCACTGCAGCCTTTCCACCCCGGGAAAGTGCAGGATTGGCAAGCTCTCCCTGAGGTGATAGATCAGGACTCAGGTAATAGCAGAAAGCGCCAATCCTACTCTTAAAATGGATACAAGAGAGCGTTTCAGGTTTTTCTTTTTAATGCTTGCTTTTAAAAAATAAAAAAAAGGGGGAATTTGCCGGGAGCCGGTCCATCCTTGCTGTTTCAAGGGACCTGGCATATATGGCATATGGTTCTTAATATGTTTGCTCACCTTCTTGGCGCTGTGTTTTAACCAAAGTCACCTCTCCGAGAAAGGTTGAATCCCCAGGTAGGGATTTTCCCCTGAAGTTAGGGAGGGAATAAAACCCCTCAACTAAGTGCCAGGCGGGTAATTAATCCCTTTAACTACGAACAATCATGCTTAAACTACATAATCTTTTCTCCCTGGAATGGAGATAAGAAACACCCTAACCTTTGTAATAGAGATTGATAGGATTGAATCAACTGGTATAAATACAGTTGTAACAAGACAGAAAGACTCAGAACTCAGGAGACAGAATTCAGAAGACAGAACCTACACGGAGCCTAGAGACAGAAGAACTTCGCTGGCGAGAGCATGCCAGAGGATCCTGGACCGGGACTGGCCTCGGAGCCTAGAGACAGAGCCTAGCGGGAGAACATGGCAAGGGATCCTGGACTGAACCTGACTACAGAGATTGGCAGGAGAACCTGACTGGAACCTGGACACTGAACCTGACTGGAGAGCCTGGACAGAACCTGGCTGGAGAACCTAGCGAGGGGACATGGCTACAGAACCTCGCTGGAAATCCGAAGCAGAGCCTCTCTGGAGATCAAGACCAGAACTTGGCTGGAGATCCTGGCTAGGCTGCTGATCAACTGAACGCTGTCTCCGTGTCATTCCTTCTTCGCCGACTCCGTCCACACCTTTGGGGACCCCTGGACCTGCTGGGGTTGGACCCCGGCACTAAACAAAACCCCAGAAACCAGCTTTCAGCGAGCCGGGATCTCAGAGCTGGAGTTGATACAGAGTTTCGATTATAGAACCTAAACAAACCAGATACCTACTTTCAGTAGCTGAGGCCTCAGACTGGAGCCAAGACTCAGAGCTAAAGCTGGCCCAGAATAAAAAAAGAAAAAAAAAAAGAAAAAAGGAGCAGTTGGGAGCTTCAGTCCCAGCCTGAAAACAGCCCTCATCCCCTCACCCAGACTGGCCAGGAACCCCAGTGGGGACCCCCACCCCGAAGGGTGTGTGACCAGCTGCAAACAGCCGTCATCCCCTCATCCAGGCTGGCCAGGCACCCCAGTGGGGACCCCCACCCTGATCCAGGACACCCTTCAGGGCAAACCAGCCAGCCCCCACCCATGCACCAGGCCTCTATTCTATATAATAAAAGGGTAATATGCCTCCCAGCACCGGGATCAATGGAGCCGCGAGGCCTCCCGGCACCGGGATCAGTGTGACAGGGGGCAGCGCCCAAACCCCCTGATCGCCCTGCAGCTCTGTGTGTGACAGGGGTGGGGCCACAACCTCCCCATCAGCCCTGCCCTGAGTGTGACAGGGGGGAGTGCCCCAACTCCCCTATCGGCCCTACTCTGTGTGTGACAGGGGGGAGCTCCCCAACCCCCTGATCTGCCCTGCTCTGTGCGTGACAGGGTGGAGCTCCCCAACCCCCTGATGGGCCCTGCTCTGTGCGTGACAGGGGATGGCGCCGCAACCTCCCCATCTACCCTGCCTTGAGTGTGACAGGGGACGGTGCCCCAACCCCCCAATTGGCCCTACCCTGAGCGTGACTGAGGGTGGCATCGCAACCTCCCAATCCGCCCTGCTCTGTGCATGACAGGGGGTGGCGCCCCAACTCCCCAATCGGCCCTGCTCTGAGCCTGACCAGGGGCTGCACCTAGGGATTGGGCCTGCCCTCTGCCACCCGGGAGCAGGCCTAAGCCAGCAGGTCATTATCTCCCGAGGTGTCCCAGACTGCGAGAGGGCACAGGCTGGGCTGAGGGACTCCCCGCCCCCTCAGTGCACAAATTTTTGTGCACCAGGCCTCTAGTATATATATATATAAAAGCCTAAGCAACCATTACAACCAGACGCCTGGGTGACTAGCCAGTAGCTATGATGACTGGGCAACTGGCCTACAGCCAAACTCCTGCAGCCAGACAACCTCCTGTGGTTCTTTCCCCTGGCCGGCTGGCCCCTATTGGCCCCAATCAGCCCCGATTGCTGGCCAGGCTGAGGGACCCCACCCATGCATGAATACATGCACTGGGCCTCTATCATTATTATAATTATTCAGGACTTGCTTAAAGAAATAGACTGGAGAGAAATAAACTATTCATTTGACAAATACTGTGTACTAATATGCAAGATGCAGAGATAAGAATTTTACACCTCATTTGATCCTTACACTAATCTTACGTAATCTCTATTTCTCAGATATAGAAAATAAATATGTGATATTGTGATTTATGATAAGAACTAGAGACCTGTTGCATGAAGAGATTCTTGCAATAGGCCTTCCTTTCCCCTGGTTGCTGGCACCGGTTTTCCTCTGGCACCCGGGACCCAGGCCTTCGCTCTGGCTGGGCTCTGGCCGGAGCCGGCCCCGAGGCCATGAGGCTTCTCCACCGCTCCGCTGGCCCCGATTCGCTCCACTGCTTGGAGCCTACATATGCAAATTAACCACCATCTTTGTTAGGTTAATTTGCATATGCTCCTGATTGGCTGGTTAGCATAGCAAAGGTATGGTCAATTTTCATGTTTGTCTATTATTAGGCAAGATTATATAGTTGTTCTTTCTGTTTCTGGCATCAAGCTCCTAAAACCACTGGAATTAATTTCTGAAGTGATAAGAATGATAAAAGTATCTTTGTCATATTAATTAGGTGATTTTTTTTACCTCCACCAATGGATGGGGCTTGTTGCCAGGAGAATCATCCATGTGATCAGAGTGTTGGAACTTTCAATCCAACTTTTCTCACCTCTGGGGAGGGGAGAGGGGGTGGAAGTTGAATCATTTGCCAATGACCAATGATTTAATCAAGTGTGCCTCTGAAATAAAGATTTCATAAATACCTGAAAGGACCAGGTTTGGAGAGCTTCTGGGCTGCTGAAAATGTGGAGATTTGTGAAGAGTCACACACTTAGGGAAGTCATGAAAGTTCTGCACCCCTACCCTATACCCTGCCCTATGCATTTCTTTCATTTGGTTGTTCCTGGATTACATTATTTTATAATATAATAAAAGCATAATATGCTAAATAGACCAGACGTCCTTCTGGATGAAGCCCTGCTGCGAGGGAAGCCAGGGTCCCAGAGGGAAGTCCAGGTCCCAGGTGCCAGAGGGAAGCTGGTGCCAGCAGCTGGGGGAAGAAAGGCCTACTCTTTTTTTTTTCTGTTAAACACAGTTTTATTTCAGCACCGTCGTGTCCATGCTTATGTTATTCTGGAGCACAGTGATTCTCTCAGGGGCAGAGATGTCTGAGGGGACTTACCCCACAGCTCCTTGGCCAGACTGCTGTGCTTTCTGCCTTCATATGTCTTTTTTTAAATTAAATCTTTATTGTTCAGATTATTATATTAGTTACTCTTTGTTCCCACCATAACTCCTCTCCACCCAGTTCCCACCACACCCTCCGCCCTCACTCCCCACCCACTGTCCTCATCCATAGGTGCACGATTATTGTCCAATCTCTTCCCTCACCCCACACCCCTTCCCCCCACACACCAAGAATAGTCCATTCCCTTTCTTTGTCCCTGAATCTATTACAATCGCCAGTTCATACTGTTCATCAGATTATTTATTCCCTTGATTTTTAGATTCACTTGTTAATAGATGTGTATTTGTTGTTCATAATTTGTATCTTTACCTTTTTCTTCTTCCTCTTCTTAAAGGACACCTTTCAGCATTTCATATAATACTGGTTTGGTGGTGATGAACTCCTTTAGCTTTTTCTTATCTGTGAAGCTCTTTATCTGGCCTTCACTTCTGAATGATAGTTTTGCTGGATAAAGTAGTCTTGGTTGTAGGTTCTTGGTATTCATCACTTTGAATATTTCTTGCCACTCCCTTCTGGCCTGCAAAGTTTCTGTTGAGAAATCAGCTGACAGTCGTATGGGTACTCCCTTGTAGGTAACTGATTTTCTTTCTCTTGCTGCTTTTAGGATTCTCTCTTTGTCTTTTGCTCTTGGCATTTTAATTATGATATGTCTTGGTGTGGTCCTCTTTGGATTCCTTTTGTTTGGGGTTCTCTGCGCTTCCTGGACTTGTAAGTCTATTTCTTTGACCAGGTAGGGGAAGTTTTCTGTCATTATTTCTTCAAATAGGTTTTCAATATCTTGCTCTCTCTTTCTTCTTCTGGCACCCCTATAATTCGGATGTTGGTACGCTTGAAGCTGTCCCAGAGGCTCCTTACACACTATCTTCATATTTTTGGATTCTTTTTTCATTTTGTTTTTCCGGTTGGGTGTTTTTTGTTTCTTCGTATTTCAAATCTATGACTTGATTCTTGCGATCCTCTGGTCTGTTGTTGGGAGTCTGTATAATGTTCTTTATTTCAGTCAGTGTATGCTTAATTTCTAGTTGATCCTTTATCACAACATAGAGGGTCTCATTAGATTTCTTGAGGATCTCACTACATTTATCGGCGGTCTCACCAGTCATCTTGAAGATCTCACTACATTTATCGGCGGTCTCACCAGTCTTTTCGAGGGCCTTATTAAGTTTATCGACGGCTTCTAGACAGTTCTTTAAAGACCTTAAAAGTGTGGTTTTGAACTCTATATACAGCAGTTTGCTTTCCTCCAATTCTGTCGTTTGTGTCCTGTTTCTTTGTCTCGGCATTTTTTATGCTTTGCTGTGTCAATAGAGTTCCTTTCTGTGCTAAGTGTCCCAAATACCTGAGGTAGACACTCTTGGTGCACCCCCTTGTAGGCTTTGTGCACGGTCTTGTTGTAATTAAGCATTGACTGTTGTAGTTATCACTGTGAGGAATTGACCTCCAGGCCAATTGGCTGTGAGAATCAGCTGTGTCTGCAGTGGGAGAACTTCTGTGCTGGAGACACCCCTCTGGGGCTAGACTTGCTTCAATGGGGCTTTGGTGCTCACTGAGTCTTCCCCCTGAGTGTGTCTTTTATGGTTCCACAGAGCTGCAAACTGGATGGTCCCACTTTGACTTCTCAAGAAAGGCCTACTCTTGCAAGAATTTCGTGCATCGGGCCTCTAGTTTTATAATAAACTGATAATTTAGTAAGTAAAATGTTTCTTGAGTTCTGTGGGCTGATCTAGCAAATTAATCAAATCCAAGGAGGGAATCGTGGGAACCTCCTATATATATCTGATATTTCAGAAGCCCAGGTGACAACCTGGGCTCATGATTTGTATTTGAAATGGGGGGTGGGAATGGCAGACTTGATGGGCTAAGTCCTTAACCTGTGGGATCTAATGCTATCGCTGGATAGTGTCAGAATTGAATTGAATTTTTGGTTACCCAGCTGGTGCTGGAGAATTGAATGGTGTGAGGGGAATCCCAACCCCCACAAACACACTTTGGAAATTGGGATCAGAACACATTTAGAAGGTGAGAAAGGTTAATTAACACAACTAATAAGCACGAAGCTGGGCATCTAAACATGTTCAGTCTGACTTCAGAGCTTAGGCCCCTTTTTTATGTTCTTCTGCCAAATTATGACAGCAATTATACCAGGGTAATAGGATACCCCATGTCGTTTTTCTTTGCCTTCTTTTTCAAATTTTCCTCATTATCATTATATTTACTTTCATAATTTAACAAATTCCTTCATTAATTAAAACCAAAATGAAGATTGCCAAGTAGAACTTCAAAACAGGAAAGAAAGCTATTTAACAATTCTCAAAAGAAAAAACAACAAAATCATCCTCAGAGAAAACTGACTTTAGTAGTTTTTAGGAAATAAGAAAAAGAGTACTAAAAGAATTAAGAAAACTCTGGTTTGGGGCAAGTCCCTCACTCCTCTAAATCAGATAGCCTACAGGAATAGGACAGAAGATGAAGGGTCGAGTTTGTGCTTGCAGAAACTTTAGTCACTGGACCCATGGAAAGGGAGCAGTGCCAATAGTACTCATCTCCATGGTAAAATTTAAAGGTCATCAATATAGCAGTTTGATTTCTAAGAACAAGCTTTAAAATCAGACAGATCTTGCACTGGCTGGTTAGAGTGTCAGTCCGTGAACTGAAGGGTTCTGGGGTTGATTCCAGTCAAGGGCAAGTACCTCAGTTGCAGGTCGGGTGCATGTGGGAGGTAACCAATCGATGTGTCTCTCTCATATTGATGTTTCTTTTTGTCTCTACCCCTCCTTTCCACTCACTAAAAATCAATAAAAAAAATATCCTCAGGTGAGGATTAACAACAACAACAAAATCTGGGCACTTCTGGTGTGGCTCAGTGGTTGAATGTTGACCCATGAACCAGGAGGTTATGGTTCCATTCCTGCCAGGGCACATGCCTGGTTTGGGGACTCAATCCCCAGTAGGGCCTTGCAGGAGGCAGCAAATCAATGATTCTCTCTCATCATTGAGGTTTCTATCCTCGCTCTCTCCCTTTCTCTCTCTGAAATCAATAAAAATTTATTAACAAAAAAGAGAGAGAAATACTTCTACTTGAGGTTAGTGTGAACATGTAGAGGTAGAATATAAGAATAAAATTGACACCTTTTAGTTAGAGTGAGGAGGTGGTTAGAGGATTTCAAATTTTCTCTCCACTTTTTTACATATTTTTTGAAAAATAAAAGAAGTCCTTATATCCATGGGAGAGGTGCATACTCAAAGTGTGAAATCATGCAAGGGAGCATGAACAATAAATGGGGGAGCTTTTGTGCCTTTTCTCAGCTGAGGGTCATTAAACAATAGGCCATTAGTTATTTTCTGGTTGAGGATGTGAACTTGGGAACCAGACTCTCTGAGATTCAACCTCTAACAGTTACGGGTTGGAGGACCTTGGACAAAACATTTAATATATGTGCCCCATTTTCTTACCTTTGAGATGAGAATAATAACAGTGTCTATTCAGCAAAGGAAACTATCAACAAAACAACAAGAAAGCCCACTGCATGGGAGAACATATTTGCAAATGTTATCACCGATAAGGGTTTAATCTCCAAGATTTACAGGGAACTCCTACAACTTAACAAAAAGAAGATAAACAACCCAATCAAAAAATGGGCAGCAGACCTAAATAGATACCTTTCGAAAGAAGGCAGAAGAAAGCCCAAAAGACATATGAAAACATATTCAAAGTCACTAATCATCCGAGAGATGCAAATCAAAACAACAACGCAGTACCATCTCACAGCTGTCAGAATGGCTATCATCAACAAATCGACAAACAACAAGTGCTGGTGAGGATGTGGAGAAAAGGGAACACTCGTGCACTGTTGGTGGGAATGCAGACTGGTGCAGCCACTGTGGAGAACAGTATGGAGTTTCCTCAAAAAACTAAAAATGGAACTCCCATTTGACCCAGTGATCCCACTTCTAGGAATATATCCCAAGAAACCAGAAACACCTATCAGAAAGGATATATGCACCCCTATGTTCATAGCAGCACAATTTAACATAGCTAAGATTTGGAAACAGCCTAAGTGTCCATCAGCAGGTGAGTGGTACATCTACACAATGGAATATTATGCTGCGGTAAAAAAAGAAGGAATTCTTACCATTTGCAACAGCATGGATGGAACTGGAGAGCATTATGCTAAGTGAAATAAGCCAGTCAGAGAAAGATAAATATCACATGATCTCACTCAATTGTGAAATATAATGAACAACATAAACCGATGAACAAAAACAGATCCAGAGACAGAGAAGCATCAATCAGACCATCAAACCTCAGAAGGAAGGTAGGGGAGGGTGGGGGTAAGGAGGAGAGATCAACCAAATGACTTATATGCAAGCATATAGGCATAACCAATGGACACAGACACCAGGGGGTGAGGGCATGAGTGGGGGGGATGGGGGGTAATGTGGGGATAAGGACACATATGTAATAACTTAATCAATAAAAAATAACAGTGCCTATTTCATCATGTGAGTATTACTTGAGTTAATAACATCTTTAGTGTCTAACATGGTGCCCAGAATTGTTACCAAGGCACACCAATGAGAAAAAAGCAATTTTGTTTAGTTTGACGAAAACATTTCACTCAACTGCTTTAAGAATGAAGAGTTGAAGCCATATATACTATTTTAAAGTGATTAAAAGTCTTTTATTTTATATTATGGACCTATTAGGGGTAGGCTATAAAAAGAGAGGGAGATAAAACACAGGGGATGAGACGAAATGACAAACTGAAAGGTACAGAATTGAGAGAAGAAAAGGGGACAGGGCCAGGGCCAGAAGCAGAGTGGATCATACCAGTCCAAGGGGGGAACCAGAGGGAAAGGCAAGACAGGCAGCTGGGAGGAGAGGGAGACGGGCAAGGAGCTGCCGGATGGGCAGGTGGTGGGTGTATAGCTTACCATCACCTGCTATTTTCCTGAACTCTGGCCTTCAGAGGAAGTTGTCACCACTTTTTAAATGCATCACTTTTTTGGCTCTTGGAAGCAGTTTTCTGATTTTTTTTAAACCTCAATGTTTCTTTCTGAAGTAAAATTATTATTATTTTTTTTCATGAAAGGATGAGGATTTTATACCTGCACACAAGAAATGACTTCGGGTTTAGACATGTGCTTTGGAAGGAGAAAAATTGGTCAGCAAATTAACCGTCTCCATCTGGAAGTCCTTTGGCCATGGGAGCTGTCAGAATGACTCAGATCTGTTCTTGGAGGCTGCCTCATACAAATGAGTTCAGAAAGTTACACTTAGAGCAGTACGGCCCGTTGGTTTTTCTGTCCCTGGGAACAAAGGCAGAGGTAAGCTCCACAGATCAGAGGTGCCTCCCCTCTGCCACTGAGCCTCAAGCCAGAACACTTCAAAACAACCGGTCACCCAGGAATATGAAGGAGTTGGATGTGTAGTGAATTATGCCTTCCACCTGTTTGAGGTTTGAATCTATGGTTGGGTAGGGCTATGGGTGTGGTGAGATTGAATGGGCTGGGGGTTAGGGAGTGCTAATCTCCCTAGGTTTGTTCTACTGATCCAGAAGTAGCCAGAATTTTGGGTTTTCATGAGTCTTCCCGAACATGCAACACTAGGGCTGATGATCTAGTTCAGGGCCCAACAAACTTTTCATGTAAAGGGCCAGCTAGTAGGTTTGCAGGCCATAGAGGCTCTTTCACAATTAATTAGATCCACTATTGTGGTACAATAGTAACCATGGATAATATGTAAATGAATGAGTATGACTGTATTCCAATAAAACTTTATTTGTGAACCCTGAAATTTTAATTTTATATTGTTGTCATGTGTCACAAAATAATATTCTTTTTTATTTTTTCTAACCATTTAGAAAAGCAAAACCCATTCTTAGCTCACAAAACAGGTGTACAAATACAGGTGGTTAGCCAGATATGACCCGTGAGCCATAGTTTGCTGACCCTTGGTCTACCTACAGTATTAAAAAAACCTTGGGGTTAGAAAGGAGCTGAGGCACAGTAGAGAGTAATGTTCTTGAGATCCCACACCCCACTCCTATGTGAGGAAACATTTTCTTTAGAACTATTTCTCTGTAAAAAGACGTGTTCCCCAACCTCTCACCAGATAACCTGAGTTATTCTTGCATGACTGTCAGATAACTGAAGGGTTAACGAATTTCTAGGAAAGAAATATCACTATTGCCTTCTAATTCCAATTCCTGAGGTTAATGAAATTAGAGAATGAATGAGGTAATTTCCAGCAACAGATAAATTAGGGACTCTTATACTGAGAAACAACTCACTAAACAGAACTGATGAAATTTGAACCAATTTAGAGAACTAACCAATGGGTAAATTCCCCAAAGCTACAACAACTAACATGTTTAAAAATGCACATAAGTTTTCAATATTACATGTGCAATGTCTCAACACAGACATCTAGATGTTTAGGTTATCCTGTGAAGATAGGTGCACATAGATCCTCCCACAACATCCAGGTTTGAAACCCTGGTCAGTCCCCAAATTGTCAACCATTAACTAAAAACAAACCTCTTATCTAATATAGGGAGAACTAAAGCCCATCAAAGGGAAATGACTTAAATAAGGTCACACAATTTTCCATTGGGATAGTGGGGGTGGGGCAAACACTTGGATTAAGCTCCCAAAGACAAAGGTCAAAGGCTACTTACTCTTCCTAGCCTGAAGGGCTGATGAAGATAGAGAAGAGTATGCCCCAGATGGGCAAGGAATTCTCCCCAGGTACCAGAATTTTCACAAGGAAATGGAAGTAAGGGTGTTGTCAGGTAGAGGATAGGGTCACCATTAAAAAAACTGGAAAGTGCAGGCCATCCTTTTGAAAGCCTATGAAGACTGCCCACTGTGAGCCATGTATTATGCACTTTATACACCCTGTCTTCTTTTTTATTTTTTAAATTATAGTTGACATACAATATGATATTAGTTACACCCTGTCTTCGTTAAGTCCCCAGTTACTCTACCTACAAGATAGGTAAGAAGATTTCCATTTTCCAGATGAGGAAACTGACTGAGACCTACTAGCTATTAATGTTGGTGGCAAAAGACCCCTTAGCTAACTCAGAAAAACCTGCCTCAGCCACAACAGGAATGGCAAGGTCCATTTAAGGTGTGACAGCAAAAGAGTCCTCAGAAGTGGAAGCCTTAACTTCCTGGTGCCTATGAACAACTTCCTAGGGCAGTGATGGTGAACCTTTTGAGCTCGGCGTGTCAGCATTTTGAAAAACCCTAACTTAACTCTGGTGCCGTGTCACATATAGAAATTTTTTGATATTTGCAACCATAGTAAAACAAAGACTTAAATTTTTGATATTTATTTTATATATTTAAATGCCATTTAACAAAGAAAAATCAACCAAAAAAATGAGTTCGGGTGTCACCTCTGATATGTGTGTCATAGGTTCGCCATCACTGTCCTAGGGCCTGCTCAGGGGTGCAATTTGGGGAGGTTTGGACCGTGGGCCCATTTTCATTCTCATTAAGACCATTACCCACACTTCACTGTACTGCACCACTCTACCTTGCCCGCTTCCTTCCTGCTGTTAAAACCTAGAGAAGCAGCTCTGGCCAGGTAGCTGAGTTGGTTGCAGTGTCGTCCCATACACCAAAAGGTTGTGCGTTCAATTCCTGCTCAAGGCACATACCAAGCTGTGGGTTTGAAACCCTGGTCAGTGCACATATGGGAGGCAACCGATTGATGTTTCTCACATTGATCTCTCTCTCTCTCTCTCTCTCTCTCTTTCTCCCCCTTCCTTTCTTTCTAAAATCAGTAAACATCCTGAGCTGAGGATTTAAAAAAACACACTAGAGTAGCAAAGGTTCAGCTCATAGTGTATGACAACCTCTGAAACCTTGGACATTCAAAATCTATTCGATTATCAATAAATGCATTGTTCATTGTTTGGATTATCTGTGAAAACACAAGAGTCTTAAGTCTCTTTGCTGCACAGAGGCACTGTCCTCTAGTGACTAAGAGCACAGATCCTGGAACTCAAGTCCTAGAGCCAAACTGTCTGGGCTTGAATCTCATTTCCACCACCACCCATTGGTTATATGACCCTGAACAGGTCACTTAATCTCTCTATATTTCATGATTCCATCTGTAAAGACGGTTATATGAGTAGTAGCTCCTCTTAGGATTGTGAGAATTAAATGAGTTGTTACATGAAAAGTACATAGTGTAGGCTGTTTGAATTAACTGCTATTGCTATAACGTTAAAGTCATATTGAAGTTAGTTAGACTGAACCAGAAAATTGCCAAGATAGGTACAACAGATGTTTGTGTGAGAGTGAGTGTATGAGGAGGAGGGAGGTAAGGTGAAAACAAGGGGGAAGTGAGGAAAACCTAAGGGTCAGGGAGGAGGGAAGAAGACAAAAATAAAGTGGGAAAATGGATGGACAGGGCCAGGGGGAAGAGTAGGAGAGATCCCAAAAATCCAACAGGTAACACTCCACTCAGTGAAAGAAGTGGATGCTTCTAACCACATAACATGGCAAACATAGAGGTAAATGTTAGATATTAACCTCGTGAAATAACAACAATGACTACACCGATTGAATTTTGACTAAGTCCCGGGAGCTGTACTAGTGTTTTCTATGTTAGCTTGTTTAATTCTCACTCCAACCTTCTGACAATTTTACCACAGTTATGCTTAGGGAGATCGGGTAATGTGTCAAAGGTCAAAGGTCTAGAAAGAGGTACAGGGAGCCCTGGATTCAGACTCAGGTCTGACTGCAACCCTCCAAACAAACCCTGTACTTGCCTCTTAATCAAGAGTTCTGTGTGTTTGAAATATGTTGGCATCAGATTATACTGAGAAATGCACTTATAACTCATTTAGAATAGTAGTCTAATGAAAATCATAAGTGCTCATGTAATGACTAAGTATACTTCTAGTTTATAGGGGATATCTTGAGAAGATAATCACACTACTAGACTAATCCAAGACACTAGCTGGTCCAGAATGCAAATAAGTGCAAATTCCTCATGTCTTCACAAAGACCTCATTGCCAAGGAGAATCTGCTGGATGATGGGAATAAAAAGGGGAATATAGAATGGGCCCTCAACTGCTGGAAGCATGACCTTTGAAAAGGGGGAAATGAAAGTGAGTAGAAAACATAATACCTGAGATTACAGCTCTTATCTTCAGAGTTGATAGATTCCTTGAAGGAGAAGGCAGTTTTAAAGATGACTAATCTCATTTTAAAGATGAGAAAACTATACCCATCTTATTAAATGCTTTAATCATAAATTCATGTTGTATCTTGCCAAATGCTTTTTCTGCATCTATGGACATGATCATATGATTTTTATCCTTTATTTTGTTAATGTGGTATATCACATTGATGGATTTACATATGTTGAACCATTCTTATGCCCCTGAAATGAACCCCACTTGATTTTGATTTATTTTTTAATGTATTGTTATATTTGATTTGCTAGTATTGCTGACCTTATAAAATGAGTTAGGAAATACTGCTGATTCTTCAATTTTTTTGGCACGAGTTTGAGAAGGATAGGCTTTAAATGTTTACCAGAGGGCAAGGAGGGTGGGTGGAGGTAAAAGAAGATAAAGGGGTTTAATTATATGGTGATGGAAGGACACTTGACTTTGGGTGGAGAACACACAATGCAATATACAAATGATGTATTATAGAGTTGTACTCTTGAAACTTATATAATTTTATTAATGAATGTCATCCCAATAAATTTAATAAAATTAAAAAACATTAATACATAAATAAATAAGAACTCACCTGGAGATTAATAAAGATGGGAAAACTAAGGCCGCATAAGGGGAAGAGGATGGCCCAAGATCATATAACCTAAAGGAGGAGAAAGGCTGAGCCTAGAAGCTAAGTTTTCTGATGGCCATACAAGCAGTCTTTCTCTTTCTGGCCCAGTGCTCTCCTTTCTTCCAGAGTCTGTTGGGTTTAGAGGAATTCCTTTCCTGATTTTCCCAAATAAAAGACAAATGTGAAAATGGAAGGAAATGTGCTTTCCCACGCCCTGATGCAGGTGTGCTTTCTAGCTGATGAGCTTGAGCTTTCAGTTCATATATGGCAATGGGATTTGCCCCCTGAGATTTTAATTTAGAAAAACAGAAAGAAAAAATGCACAGACACTTAAATTTCAAGTAGCAGATTTATGGAAAAGCAATAATTCTCAGAAGGCTTCCCTCACACCTTCCCTCATGCCTCTCTACCTCCCCCCATTTCCCTCTTGACTGCAAAGTCCTGGGTGGAGACTCCCTTTTTGTGTTTAGAGAGTCCGGAGGGCCCCACTCTACCTTTTGCCACAGCATGGATGGACCTGGAGAGCATTATGCTAAGTGAAATAAGCCAGTTGGAGAAAGACAAGTACCATATGATTTCACTTTTATGTGGAATCTAATGAACGAAATAAACTAACAAAAAGTATAAACAGACTAAAAGATAGACAGAGTGACAGCTGTCAGAGGGGAGGGGGTTGTGGGACTGGGTGAAAAAAGTGATGGTATTAAGCAAAGGGAAAAAAAAAACACCTCATAAACACAGACAACAGTATGGTGATTACCAGAGGTAAGAGGGTGAAGAGGGAATAAATGGTGATGGAAGGAGACTTGACTTGGGGTAATGAACACACAATACATTACACTGAGTGGCCAGATTATTATGACCACCTGACGTTTGTAGGCAAATTAGCTATAATTTTGCGCTGAAGTTGCTAGAGGGCCAGACCAGTATAAATAGGGAAGCAGGTTGTTTATCACGACAGTAGAAGTGATTTTTTTCTGAAGATATGGGTAAACAATGCGATTTAACAACCTTTGAACATGGGATATATATTGAGTGGCCAGATTATTATGACCGCCTGATGTTTGTAGGCAAATTAGCCGTACACTGCATTGTATGGGATATGGAAGCCGAAGGCCTGTTTGAACACCTTTGCTGTCTGCAGTTACCAAGATAAAACGTCTCCAGTTCGCACAGGAACACAAGGATTGGACAGTCGAGCATTGGAAAAAAAGGCATGTGGTCCGATGAATCACGTTTCCAGTTGCATCATGCAGATGGCAGAGTGAGAATTTGGCGGAAACAGCATGAAAGCATGCACCCCATATGCATGAGTACAACCCTTCAAGCTGGTGGGAGCAGTGCTATGGTTTGGGGCATGTTTTCCTAGCATGATTTGGGCCCTTTAATTCGTGTGAAACAACGTCTGAATAACACAACATACCTAAGTATCATTGCTGATCAAGTTCATCCTATCATGTTGATGGCGTATCCCAATGGAGATGGCTTCTTCCAACAAGACAATGCGCCATGCCACGGTGCTCATATTGTGCAGGAGTGGTTTCAAGAACATGAGGGAGACTTTACCTTGCTTAGGTGGTCCCCACAATCACCAGATCTCAATCGAATTGAGCATTTGTGGGACGAAGTTAAAAGAGCCATCAGGCAGCTGGTTCCACAACCATCAAATCTCACAGAACTGGACAGTGCTATTCAGGCATGGTGTCAGATTCCTCGCATCACCTTTCAACATCTCCTGGAGTCAATGCCAAGAAGAATCACCGCAATATTGAAGGCAAAAGGTGGCCCAACGAAGTACTGATGGGGTGGTCATAATAATCTGGCCACTCAGTGTATATAGATGATGTATTTTAGAATTTTATTCCAGAAACCTATGTAATTTTATTAACTAATGTCACCCCAATAAATTCAATAACTTTTTTTAAAAGTAGGCTCCTCCCAGATGGAAGCCAGGCCAATAATTCACTGGACTTGGACTTTCCCTGGTTTCAGCCAGCTCTGGGGACACCAATCTGAAGTGATTCCCCAAATCCAAGAAAGACATATGCCCAAACAAGCTTTAATGTATTTTAAAAATGTCTTTTAAGTTTCCTCCTTTGTTTTGCTGGAAAGTCCTGTGTGAACCTTTCCAATTTAAACACCTATTGGAACAAGGTACTGTCTCACTTTTCTGTTCTGTTCTTGCTGCAGGCTATCACTTGCACACAATTTAATCACATTGCAAAGAACTACAATTATTTTGCATCTCCAGAGGCTCCTGAGAGACAACTGTAAATAATGGCTTACTTACTTTACCAAACAAGAAGGCAATTGATTCACACAATTGCCTAAAGACTGACTAGGAACTCCTCTTTGGTTCCGTAGGGATGCGCTTTGGGGGCTGCATTAGAGGATGGAAAACTCGCTGATGGAGGTTAGAATGGTCAATTTCAAGCCATATGTTTCTTTAGGCTGACTCTTAATTTTAATTTGTCTTTGAATACATTCAGCTCTAACTCTAAAAGTCTCTTCTCACGAGTCTCCTTTTTTTCTTATCAATAGGAGGATGTTTCTGACTGCCTGGGGTCTCTGAGGGACAGTTTTCATCTCTAAACCCAACAAATTAAAAATGATCCTGGGAGGCCTGCTAGCTGGAAGTTTACAAAATATATTTTAGAAGAATGATCTTGGGTGATTTTTCTAAACACATTAATGTTAAACTTGACATTTGTTTAGGAGCCTCTTAGAATCCATTAAAAGCCATCTTTTCTGCTCAGCTTTCTTTCCTTCTGGGCCTGGGAAAGGGGGATTAGGAGATTCTCTCCTCCACTTGGATACTTGAATTCTCTGTAACTGCATTTACTGTAGAGCTCTGATTGGTGGAGATTAACCACAAACAGGTGAGGTTTTGAGAGTTTTTCTGCTTGTCTGAATTCTGATCTAAGGCAGGGCAGACTGTTTGGATTTCATTCAAACACAGCCTCAGCCTAAAGTATAATTCTGTACACTGAAGGGAGTAGACAGAAATAAAGGGTGGCTGCTGTTGCCAAAATGCTAGAGAGGTGCTTTCTGGGGTTGGGAGAAAGCCCTGGTCATACTCTATCATATCACTCTGTCTTATTTTTGTCAGAGCACTTGTCACCATATGAAACTGTTCTAGTGAATTACTGCCATACTTGTCTCTCTCACCAATGAAAATAAAAGCTGCAAAATGGCTCAGAATTCTCTCTTCCGGGGATGGCATTTCTGAGGTTGCTTTTCGAGCCCCGAAGGACCCAGCCCTACTCTTCCATGAACTCTGAGATTCATACTTCCTAATCCTAAAATGGCTCCATTAGAGATGCAGGCCTGGTGGTGAGATAGTCATTCATCTCTGCCTGCACCATCCTCTTTAAAAACAAAAACAAAACACATGAAAATAGCATCATACAAAGTTTATAAAATTTTAACATATACATGGGAGCCTTCACAAGGGAATGAAGATCTGAAATCTCCTATGTAGGATGCCACTTGAAGTTATCACTCCCTAAATTTTGAATGAGGCCTAAGTTTTCTAAGGCACTGGAGAGACCCCAGAAATACTCATCTCTGACTGTTAAAAGTAGAGGGGAAAGGAGAGGGGGAAGGGATTCAACATGAGAACTAAAGGCAGTGGTGAGGAGGGGAACAGCAAAGCTCAACTCTATCACCTGCTTCATGATTTGGTCTCAGGCCCTCCCTGCAGTCTAATGGCCCAAGAAGGCCCAAGCCTTAGAACCTGGGAGGGAACTCACACAAACTAGCTTCCTTTGTTCCTTAGGATTTAGGATGATATCTCCTCCCACAGAAGTATCTCCATTTCATTTCTCTCCACCAGCGGTGAGTCAGGTAACATTTTTCTCTTAGATACATGAGATAATATACATAAGTCAGTGATTTCCTTCTGAACTCCACCCTTCCCCTTCGGAATTTGAACATTTGTCTTCCATTTCCTGGCACATTCCCCTCTTCAGCAGCCAGCTCCATCCAGAAAGGCCAAAAGAGGCTCTTTTTTCCAAGAGCAAGGGGCTCCCTTTGTGGATGAGCAGCAGAGGGGCTGGAAAGATAGCCCAAGCCTGAGGGGAAACAGCACAGTTTTAAGAGCCCCAGTCAGAGGGCCACCTCCCATCTAACTCTGCCAGCACCATGGCAAGCATTCCTAGACTAGGTTCCACTAAGGAACCAACCCTGCTGAGACCCACAGCTCCAGGACCCTGAAACCTTTGTGAAGCAGATAATATGCAGAGGAGCTTTCTAACAATCTGAGAAACTCATTCATACAAAGGAGCTAACTAGCAGCTTAACAGGTACTGGTGTCACTGGACTGGTTTCATGCCAGGAGCTGGCCCTGTCCCGGCCTTATCCAAGACTTTCATGTTCTTGACTTGTGCAGCAAAGGTTTCAAGAATAAGTCGGGCCTGGCCAGTGTCGCTTAGTGGTTTAGTGTCAACCTATGAACCAGGAAATCACAGTTTGATTCCCTGTCAGGGCACATGCCCGGGTTGCAGGCTCAATCCCCAGTTGGGGGTGTGCAGGAGGCAGCTGATCAATGGTTCTCTCTCATCATTGATGTTTCTATCTCTCTCCCTCTTCCTTCTTCTCTAAAATTAATAAAAATGTAGTTTTTTTAAAAAAAGAACAAGTTGGAATGAGAACGAAAGCAAGTTTTATTCAGGCAGAGACAAAGAGAGAGGCTAGTACATGGATGCCCCTGTGAAGGAAGTGAAAGTACATATCCGAGTGAACGTGGGCCAACTCGCAAGTGAGTTGCCGATGTGATCAGTGAATTCTTGGGATTTTATGTGTTTCCAAGGGTGGATTGTTTCTAAACTTTGTGGACCCAAATTCTGACTCCACCTTCTAGTTAGGAGGAGGTCTTGTTCCTAACATACTCTGTTCTGGAAGTGTTATGGCATTTGTTCCATTTGACTCCCCTTCTACTTGTGCCAGTTTTCATTATAATGCTGGTATAATGAGCTTTGGGCTCAGTCTCTGGTCAGTTTTTCTTCCATCTTGGATTGATCTAATCTTAGCTAGTTGTTGTTGATGTTGCCTTCTATGACCACCACAAGGGTTTTCTGCCATAAACTGTTTCCCTTTGATCATGCATGGAGGTGGGGTTTGTGGTGACAGAACCTAGAAGCTTATGGGCTTGTGATGTTGGCTCCTACTTCCTCATTTCACTTGTCTGGGTTTCCCCCTAAATTCTCTCTATTCTGCCTCACTGGTACCAGGGTGATTTGTGTTTTCAAAGATGTCAATGCTAAATGCAAAAATGCTCAGGTCAAGTTGTTGGCATCAGTGGTGGTGGTGGTGGTGGTGGGCAGTATATAGTAAGGGAAGCTTTTCTAAAGCCCCTCAAAATACTGCATACAAATGATTGCCTTCATAGAAGACCAGGCCTTTTCATACATCTACTTTTCAGCTCCCATGGTCATACTTGGGCCACAGAGGAGGGCTGAAATTTCCCTCTGAGATGCCCTTCTTGAACCTCTTCCCTTGGGAACACACAATTACGGCTCTCACTGAGAAACCACAACACTGGATATTCATTCTGTCCCCAGAAAATGTTCTTCCTAAACCCACAATTGGATTGCTCATTGAAAGCTATATTTTCTCTGGGAAGTGAAAAATTCTGTGCCAGAGTTGCTCTCTCAGAGTTTCTGAGAACAAAAAAGCATTGTTTGGTACCACCAGTATTCAGGCTTAGGACAATTATATAACGAATCAGCAGCATTACAAGGTTGTCTCCCAGATGACTTATCTTGCATCATTGTTTCCAAATCTCTTAATCATCTAGAAAGCAATTATATCTAGGGATTGCAAAGTTAATTGAAGGGGCAAAAATTCTGGAATTTAATAAAACCTCAGTGGCCCTAAACTACCTACCACACCTTTCATGATTTTTTTAGTTATGTAAAGGGTCATTGGTTTGGGGGCTTTGTTTTAATGGTGGTGGTAATGATAGATGAAGAGGGAAGTTAATGTTTCATCTTCTACTAACAATTCTAATGCACTGGAAAGAGCTCTGGATTTAAGAGCCAGGAAATCTGGGTTCAAATCCTGCTCACAACATATCAAATATTTTCATTTTAAGATGGACATCATTGAGCTGCTGAAGGAAAATAAAGAAAATATTTCAAGGATGCTTCCAAATCTTGCTCTTCATGCTGTGGAGAAGAAAAATCAGGAGGCAAAATCTATGCAAAATTAAGTGAATTTGAGTTGTCAACACAGAGGATCCAAGTAATTTGATATTTCATTTGGAAAGCAATATATTTTAAGTTCTAGCAAAACTGAAGCAAATTGTCAACAGAGTACAACAGGGTCATTCACATTTTTGTTTCATTTAATTATCGTGGCAATCCTATAATATTTGACTTACATTTAATAAAAAAATTGATATCCAGAGGGAGTAGAGAACACACCTAGTGAATGATGGAACTAGGACTTAGATGAGTCTGGAATCTAAATGCAGTATTCTTTTCCATAAATCATGCTGGCAGAATATCCATTATAGGAACGGTGTATATATGGCTTGAAGTTTCTTCTAAAAAGGAGAGTAACAGAATGACTTTTGAAGAATACATCTTATCACCCACAAAATACCATAACTAAAAAGACACACACTTATCTATGGTTAAGAGGTGGTTTAAGGTCTAATATAGCTTAAGGAAATGGCAATAGAACAGTGATGCCTAAAAATATAAGACAAAATAGATATCACTGCAAAATGATCGCAGATTAAACAAGGAAACCATGCCCTAGCTGGTGCTCAGTGGATAGAGTGTCGGCCTGTGGACTGAAGGGTCCTGGGTTCGATTCCGGTCAAGGACACATGCCCAGGTTGCGGGATCGATCCTCAGTAGGGGGCGTGCAGGAGGCAGCCGATCAATGATTCTCTCTCATCACTGATGTTTCTATCTCTCTCTCCCTCTCCCTTCTTCTCTGAAATCAATAAAAATATATTAAAAAACAAAACAAAAACACAAGGAAACCATGATAAAAAGTTAATGAAACTTAAAATTCTGTTTTTATGTCCCTAAATACAAATCAACAACATATGTTTAAAAATAAAACTGACAGAAATATCAGAAGAAAGGATCACATTAAATTTAATTTGAGATCTTAATATTTCAGATAGGACAGTTAACTGAGTATATTAGTTAGGGTGATGCTAGCTTCAGTAATAAAAATAAACCCCAACATTTTAGTGGTTTAGGACAATAGAAGGTTTCATCCATTGAATGGTAGAATGTGATGTTCCTGGTTGGTGGGCAGCTTTCTTTCCTGTAATAATTAAGAGATCAAGTTGTTTCCATTCTGAGTTTCCACCATTTTCATAGGACCCCAGAAGAGGTCTCATGCTTCTGGCCATCAGAAGAGAAAACAAAGTGTGGAAAACTCCATCACTTCTCAGAAGGCCCAGCCTAGAAGTGACACAGACCATATATGCTCACATTGCACTGGAGAGAATATGACTATGCCTGAATGCAAAGGTGGCTGGGAAATTTAGTCCCTGGTTTTACATCCACTTCCCAGGAGCAATTCCATGATATGCAAGAGGGATCAGGATTATTCTTTATTTTTTTTTTTGCTTTGTTTTTACTTTTTTAAATTTTAAATTAGTGTTTACATTCAATAATATTTTGTATTAGTTTCAGTTATACAGCATAGTGGTTAGACAATCATGTAATTTACAAAGTGTTCCCTTGATATTTCTAGTACCCAACAGGCATCATAAATAGTTGTTACAATACTAGAGGCCTGGTGCACAATCCTGGACCACTGTTTCCTAAACGCTCACTTGCCTGCCTGCCTGGTCACTCCTAACTGCCCGCCCCCTTGCCGGCCTGATCGCCCCTCACTGCCTCTGTATGCCGGCCTGATCACTCCTAACTGCTCCCCCTCACCCTGCTGGCCTGGTCTCCCTTTACTGCTCCCCCCCCCCCGCCGGCCTGGACACCCCCAACTGCCCCTGGACAGCCTAGTTGTCCCTCACTGCCCCCCCCAACTGGCCCCCCTGCTGGCCTGGTCACCCCTAACTGCCCCCCCCCCGCTGCTGGCCTGATTGCCTCTTACTGCCACCCCTGCCATTGTGGTCACCCTTAACTGCCCCTCCCACCCCTGCTGGCCTGGTCACCCCACACAGCCTGCTGTTCAGTCATTTGGTCATCCCTCACTAACCCCCCTGCAAGCCTAGTTGCCCCACACAGCCTGCTGTTCAGTTGTTTGGTCATCCCTCATTAGCCCCCCTGCCGGACTGGTTGTAGGCAGCCATCTTGTGAGGGCATGTTGGTTAATTTGCATATTACCTCTTTATTATATATGATTAATGACTAAATTCCCTATGCTGTACTTCACATCCACGTGACTATTTTTGTTACTTCCAATCTGTACTTCTCAATTCCTTCACCTTTTTCACCCAGTCTCCCAACCTCCTTCCCTTCTGGCAACCATCAGTCTATTCTCTGTATATATGAGTCTGTTTCTGTTTTGTTTGCTTATTTATATTATTCATTATATCCCACACATTAAGTAGAATCATATGGTATTTTTTTTTCTCTGACTGACTTATTGTACTTAGCATGATACCCTTTTCAGTGGTTCTCAACCTTCCTAATGCCTCAACCCTTTAATACTGTTCCTCATGTTGTGGTGACCCCCAACCATAAAATTATTTTCGTTGCTACTTCATAACTGTAATTTTGCTACTGTTATGAATCGTAATGTAAATATCTGATATGCTATATGTGTTTTCCAATGGTCGCGACCCACAGGTTGAGAACTGCTGCTCTGGATCCATCCATGCTGTCACAAATAGTAATATTTCATTCTTTTTAATAGCCAAGTAATAGTCAATTAATGCTATTGTAAATAATGCTGCAATGAACATAGGACTGTAAATATTCTTTTGAATGAGTGTTTGGGTTCCTTTGGAATTATACCAAGAAGTGAAATCACTGGCTCATAAGGCAGTTTAATTTTTATTTTTTGAGGACCCTCCATACTCTTTTCCACAATAGTTACACCAATCTGCAGTCTCACCAACATTGCAAGAGGGTTACCTTTCCTCCGCATCCTCTTCAACAGTTGTTTGTTGATTTATTGATGATACCCTTTCTGACAGGTGTGAGGCAATATCTCATTGTGGTTTACATTTGCAATTCTCTGATGATTATTGACTTTGAGCATGTTTTCATATGTCTATAATGTCTATTTAGGTCCTTTGCCCATTTTAAAATTGGACTGTTTGGGTTTTTTAGTGTTGAATTATATGAGTTCTTTATAAATGTTGGATATTAACCCTTTATCAGATGTATCATTGTTGAATATGTTCTCCCATTCAGTGGGTTGTCTTTTCATTTTGTTGATGGCTTCCTTTGCTGTGCAAAAACTTTTTAGTTTAATGTAGTCCCATTTGTTGTTGTTGTTGTTGTTTCCCTTGCCCAAGGAGATACTATGAGAAACATCCAAGATTTTATACCCTGTTTTCTTCTAGTATTTTGTATGGTTTTAAGTCTTACATTTAAGTCTTTATTCATTTTGAGTTTATTCTTTTATATGGTGTAAGAAAGTAGTCTAATTTAGTTTTTTTTATGTATCTATCCAGTTTTCTCAACACCATTTATTGAATAGACTGTCTTTATCCCATTGTATGTTCTTACCTCACTTGTCAAATAGTAAGTGACCATATATTTGTGGGTTTATTTCAGGGCTCTCTATTCCATTCCATTGATCTATATGTCTGTTTTTCTATGCGAGTACCATGCTGTTTTGATTACCATGGTCTTGTCATATAGTTTGATATCAGGTAGAGTGAGTGCCTCAACTTTCTTCTACCTTCTCAAGATTGCTGTGGCTATTTAGGATCTTTTGTGATGCCATATACATTTTTGGATTATTTATTCTAGTTCTTTAAGATACACCATTTGGATTATGATAGGAATTGCATTTAATTTATAGATTGTTTAGAGTAGTTTGGACATTTTAACAATGTTAGTTCTTCCTATCCTTGAGCACAGTATATGCTTCTGTTTATTTGTATATTTTTCAAGCTGTCCTTCAGAGTCTTATAACTTTCTGAATATGTCTTTAACCTCCTTGGTTAAATCTAGTCCTAGGAATTATTTTTCATGCAATTGTAAATGTGAATATTTTCTTAGTTTCCCTTTCTGATAGTTCATTATTAGTGTGTAAAACTGCAACTGAAAAAAAAAACTGCAACTGATTTCTGAAGATTTATTTTGTATCCTGATACTTTACTGAATTTATATATTTAAGATTTTTCTTGTTTTCTGAGGTAGGCTTGTAATACTATGAATTTCCCTCTTAGGACTGATTTTGCTATGCCATGTTCATTTTGTGTTGTAATGTTCTCATTTTCATTTCTTTCAAGGTATCTTTTAATTTCTACCTCAATCTCATTTTAAATCATTCATTGTTTAATAACATATTATTTAGTTTTCATGTGTGTGGGTGTGTGTTCTTTAGTGTTTTCTAAAAAATTTTGTGATTGATTTCTAGTTTTATACCCTTATAGTCAGAGAAAATGCTTGATATGATTTCAATCTTATATTTATTGGTATTTGTTTTAAATCCTAACATTTGTTCTATCCTAGAAATTGTCCCAGGTGCACTTGAAAAGAATATATATTCTCCTTCTTTGGGGTGAAATTCTTTGAAGGTAACAATTAAATCCATCTGATCTAGTGTGTTGTTTAATGCTGATGTTTCCTTGTTGATTTTCTGTCTGGAAGGCCTGCCCAATGATGTCAATGGGGTGTTTAAATCCCCTCCAATGACTTTATTACTGTCAATCTCTCTCTTTATGTTCATCAAGATTTATTTTATAAGCCCTGGCCTGTTAGTTCAGTTGGTTGGAGAGTCATTCCTTTCACCAAAATGGTATGGGCTGGATTCCCGGTCAGGGCACATACCTAGGTTGTGAGTTTGATCTCCAGTGGTGGTGTGTATGAGAGGCAACCTATTGATGTTTCTTTCTCACATCGATTTTTCTCCCTCCCTCTCTCTTTTCTTTTCTTTAAAGTTATTAAACATATCCTCAGGTGAGGATAAAATAAAGATGCTCCGGCCTGCCCCCATCTGAGGAGCAACAGTCCTGTGTGCAGCCCACAATGTCCAAGGAGCAGCAGCCACATACAGCCCACCTCCGTCTGAGGAGCAGCAGCGGCACGAGCAGCTCTCCCTCCATCCCCCAGCTGGAGGAGCCACCACTGCCTTGAGCAGTCATGGGATCAGTGCCCACCCAAGGAGCCACTGCCAACCAAGGAGCAGCCTCCACCTGAATAGCCACTGCTGCCCCAGGAGCAGCCTCCACATGACTCAACACCTAGATCCTTCGGTGAGATAAAAAATGGGGAGACAAAGAAATGAAGGAAACGGAGGAATCACCAGAAAAGGAGCTAAGTGAAACTGAGGCATGCAATATGTCAGAAAAAGAATTCAGCATAAGGGTCATACAGTTCATAAACCAGATGGATGGGGAAATCAACAACTTATGTAAGAATCAAGAGGAAATAAAGAGTGAGATAGCTACAATAAAAAAACCACTATGGAAAGTTTCAACAGTAGACTAGGAGAAGCAGAGGATTGAATTAGCAAATTAGAAGACAGGGCAGAAAAACACACCCAAACTAAACTGCAATTGGAGAACAAAATTAAAAGACAGGAGCAGAGCCTAAGGGAGCTTTGGGACAACATGAAATGAAGAAACATACAAATAATAGGGGTGCCAGAATGACAAGAAGAGGAACAAAGGTTAGAAAATCTATTTGAAGAAATAATGTCAGAAAACTTCCCTGATTTGGGGAATAAAAAGTCACACAAACATAGAGAGTCCCAAACAAGATGAACCTGAAAAGACCCACACCAAGAAATTTCGTAATTACAATGGCAAACGTTCAGGACAAAGAGAGAATCTCAAAGGCTGAAAGAGAGAGATGGAAAGTTATGTACAAGGAATCTCCCATTAGATTATCAAATGATTTCTCAACAAAAACACACCAGGCCAGAAAAGAATGGACGGAAATTTACAAAGTGATGCAAAGCAAAAGATTCAATCCAAGAATACTATATTCAGAAAGGCTATCATTCAAAATTGAAGGGTAAATAAGGAGCTTCACACACACACACACACACACACACACACACACACACACACACACACACAAATGCTAAGGGAGTTTATCACTACCAAGCCAGCAATGCAAAAAATGCTAAAGGGACAGGTGTAAAAAGCAGAAAAAAAGGGAAGAAGGAACACAGGCACAAAACATAAAAATGACTACAAATAAGTACCTTTCAATAATAACTTTTAACATAAATGGACTAAATGTTCCAATCAAAAGACATCAAATAGCTGAATGGATATGAAAACATGACCCATATATATGCTGTCTACAAGAAACCCACCTGAGAACAAGGGACTCACACAGACTGAAAGTGAAGAGTTGGAAAAATATTTTTCAGGCAAATAGAAATGAAAAAAAAATCTGGGATAGCAATACTTATATCTGACAAAATAGACCTCACAGTGAAGGCCATAACAAGAGATAAGGAAGGCCACTTCATAATACTAAAGGGATCAATACAACAAGAGGATATAACCCTTATAAACATATATGCACCCCAATACATACAAAAACTTCTGGAAGATATCAAGGGAGAGATCAACAACAATACAATGATAGTAGGGGACTTTAATACCCCACTGACATCACTGGATAAATCATCTAGACAAAAAATCAGCAAAGAAATAGCAATCCTAAATGACTCACTAGATCAGATGGACTTAATTGACATCTTCAGAACATTTCACCCAAAAGGCACAGAATATACATTCTTCTCAAGTGTACATGGGACATTTTCAAAGATAGACTACATATTGGGTCACAGGCAAAGTCTCTCCAAATTCAAGAAGATTGAAATCATATCAAGCATCTTCTCAGATCACATTGGCATAATATTAGAAATAAACTACAACAAAAACAATAAAGAAACTCAAACACTTGGAAGCTGAATAGCATGCTATTAAACAATGATTGAGTTACCAAAGAGATCAAAGAAGAAATTAAAAACATCCTGGAAACGAATGACAATGAAAACACAATTATCCAAAATCTATGGGACACAGTGAAAGCAGTCCAGAGAGTGAAATTTATAGCTCTAAATGTAGGCACATCTAAAAAAAAGCAATAAACAAACAAAAACCAAAAACCTGATAATGAATTATCTAACTTTTCAACTTAAAGAATTAGAAAGATAGCAACAAGAAAAGCCCAGAGTGAGCAGAAGGAAAGAGATAATAAAGATCAGAGCAGAAATAAATGACATTGAGACCAAAAGAAAATTACAAAAGATCAATGAAACCAAAAGCTGGTTCTTTGAAAGACAAACAAGATTGATGAAGCTCTAGCCAGGCTCACCAAGAAGCAAAGAGAGAGGATCCAAATAAACAAAATCAGAAATGAAAGAGGCGAAATAACAACAAACCCACAGAAATACTAAGGATTGTAAAAAAAAAAAAAAATACTATGAAAAACTCTATTCCAACAAACCAGAAAACCTGGAGGAAATGGACATATTCCTAGAAAAATACAAACTTCCAGATCTCAATCAGGAAGAATCTAAAAATCTCAATAGGGCAATAAATATGGAGGAAATTGAAGCAATAATCAAAAACCTTCCGGTAAACAAAAGCCCAGGGCCAGATGACTTCAGAGGGGACTTTTACAAAACATTCAAAGAAGAACTAAAACCTATCCTCCTCAGACTATTCTAAAAAATTCAAGAAGAAGGCACACTTCCAAGCTCTTTTTATGAAGCCAGCATTACCCTAACCCCAAAACCAGATAAAGACAACACCATGAAAAAGAATTACAGGCCAAAATCCATCATGAACATACCTGGTAGATGCCAAAGTCCTCAACAAAATTCTAGCAAATCAGATCCAGCATTACATCAGAAACATCATACACCATGACCAAGTAGGATTTATCCCAGAGATGCAAGGATGGTACAATAGCCACAAATCAATAAATCTGATACATCACATAAACAAATTGAGTGATAAAAATCACATAGTCATATCAATTGATGCAGAAAAAGCATTTGAGAAAGTCCAACATCCTTTCTTGATAAAAACCTTCAGCAAGTGGGAATAGTGGGATCATACCTCAACATAATAAAACCCTTATATGTCAAACCTACAACCAACATCATACTCAATGGACAAAAACTAAAACCATTTCCCCCTAAGAATAGGAAAAAGACAGGAATGCCCACTTTTACCACTCCTGGACATAGTACTGGAAGTGCTCACTGCCGGGGTTCTTGTCCCAGCATCAAGAAGGGTTCAGGAATCTGGAGAAGGCTGTGTGTAGATGTTAAATAAGAGTCCAAAGACGAGAGTCAGGGAAAATGGCGGAGGTATAAACGGACGTGTCCTGTGCCGTGTCCTGGAGCAGATAAGGGTGATCAGCTGAAACGGGTAACATACAGCCCGAATAGGCAGAAGATTTTCAGCTGAGAGACTGTCTGCAGCTGGGAAAGACCGAGAACCCCCAGGAAAAAAAGGACGGTTGGAGACTGCGGCTGAAACCTCTCTCGGTGCATCAGCTCAGCAGCGGAGACTGCGCCATCTTGGGTGGCTGTTGCCGGCATCCAGAGATCAGCTACTAACCTGGAAACAAGGGATCTCAAGCAGCGTGACTGTGTGAACTCAGAGGAGCACTGCTTCTTCTCACAGAAAGGTTAGACTTCCCCTAAAGGTGCAGTTTGCAATTCGGGTTGGAGAGAGGACTGAGCTCGCACGTGCGTGGGGCGAAATCTGTGCCCCACAGAGTCCGCAGCCGTTGGGACCAGTGTGACCCGCCAGTGGGGAAGGGGCCCCACAGGGCTGCTGGCAGAAGGGAACGCTGGAAATAGGCCCATAGCTGGACTGGATGTAAAAAAGCAGCCTTGGACTTTGCCGGTGCTTGGTGCCAGGGGCGAGTGGGCGTGCAGAGACTGTGCGCAGACCTGGAAGGTGGAGGCTTGCGAATTCGCACAACGTAGCAGGCTCTTGTTACAGTTCCCCTTAGATCCGTGCATTTGATTATTAAACCCAGTGCATGGGATTCCCCAGTTGGGGTCATTCGCAGAGCCTGTGGGGGAGGGTTCTTTTTGGGGACCCGGGGAAACAGAGCAGGCAGTGATGATTGAAGAACCAGCTCTGGGCAGTGGACTTTCCCAAATCAGTTCCAAGTACCACAGAGGAAAAAAAAAACCCTACTGATAGAGAGGACTTATAGCCTCGGAGGTCAATCCAAACACACTGCCACCCAGAGGCAGAGCCACGAACTGTCTCTTCTGTGATCACAAATAAAGGCAGTCTGGTAAACAAATACAACCTGCCTTAAAATCAGGACTGTGGTTTACGGCATGGAGGGACTGTGTATCGCAGGGAAATTCAACACTCTCCTGAATGCCTGGCAGGACTAAGGCGTGCCAAAAAGAAGAGTAGAAGATCTGAAGCACCTTCACTACTACATATTTTTATATTTTTTTTAAATTCTTTTTTCACCATTTCATTAAGAACCTATTTTATTATTTTTTTATTTTATTTTCATCACTTGATTTTACCTTTTTATTTTATTTTATTTTATTTTAAATATATTTTTATTGATTTTTTTAAAGAGAGGAAGGGAGAGAGATAGAGAGTCAGAAACATCGATGAGAGAGAAACATTGATCAGCCGCCTGCTGCACATCCCCCACCGGGGATGTGCCCGCAACCCAGGCACATGCCCTTGACCGGAATCGAACCTGGGGCCTTTCAGTCCGCAGGCCGATGCTCTATCCACTGAGCCAAACCAGTTTCGGCGATTTTACCTTTTTAATTACTACATTTTTTTAACCAGTATTATTGCTATCATTTTACCATTTTTTCAAGTGTCATTTTATTTTTTATTTTTCTCTATTTTATTTTGGGATAGTGTTCTACACTATTTTCATCGTTCTTTTAGCATCATTTCTCTCTATCTCACATTTACCCTTAAGCCAAAACTCTCTTCCTCACTTTTCCCCTTTTGTCGTCCTGTTTCTCTTACCCTATTCCTGCTTTAGATTTTCCCTATTCCTTCTTTTTACCCACTGTCTAAATTTCACCCTGCTTATATATCTAATTCCCAATCCCTTGCTCTAAATCCATATACACCTCTCTCTTATCTTTCTTCCCTATCCAATTTTTTTTCTCTCTCTCTCTGTCGTTTTGCTAGTGTTTGCTTGATTTTGAGTATATTGGAGTTTTTTATGCTTGTTTGGGAGATTGTTTTGTTTTTCATTTTCATTTTTCTGTTTTGCTTATTTTTTCTTTCTCTGGTTATTTTTGTGCTTCTGTTTTCCCTTGCCTTGCTTGATATTAGTGGTTGTTTGTAGTTTGCATTAATCTCCAGGGATCTGCTGCTGGAATTCATTGACATTAGTTGAGGGTCTCTTAGAGTTTTCTCCCCCATACAAATAGCCTCTTCCCCACCTCTATTTCATTCTCTCTCTTACTTTTTTTTTTGTCTGTTTTTTTCTTCTCTCCCTCTTCCCAATCTCATTTCGGAACTCCTTTTTGTTTTTTCTTTTTCTCTTTAGTCTTTTTCTCTTTTTTCTTCTTTATCCCCTAATTCTCTTCGCTCAGGTGGTCATCTTTATTAGGGGTTATTAATATCGTGAATACATTTTGTTCAGTTCCTTGTACATTGTGCCTGTTGTGTTGTATTTTGTGCCTTTAAATCAACGCAGCAGAGAGAGAACTACATAACCAAACACCTGGAGAAGAGAGATCATGGTGAAACAAAGAACCAACCCACATATGAAAGAAAAACAGGCATCATCAGAAAAGGAAGTAAACGAAATGGAGGCAATGGAGGCAAGCAACCTGTCAGAGAAAGAATTCAGAGAAATGGCCATAAGGTGGATGAAAAGAATGGAAGACAAATTCAACAATGTATGTAGGAACCAAGAGGAAATGAAGAAGAACCAAGAGGAAATGAAGAGAAACCAAGAAGAAATGAAAAATGACTTCACTGATATAAAGAACTCAATAGAAAGCATCAACAGTAGACTAGAAGAAGCAGAGGACCACATCAGTGAGCTAGAAGACAAGGTAGGAAAAAATACCCAAACACAACAGCTTCTAGAAAAAAAAAATTAAAAAGCAGGAAGAGAGCCTAAGAGAACTCTGGGACAACGCTAAACGAAACAACATCCGAATAATAGGGGTTCCAGAAGGAGAGGAAACTGAGCAAGGAATAGAAAACCTGTTTGAAAAAATAGTAACAGAAAATTTCCCTGATGTAGGGAAGAAAAAACTCACACAAATCCAAGAAGCTCACAGAGTCCCAAACAAAATGAACCCGAAAAGACCGACACCAAGGCACATAATAATTAAATTGGCAAACAACAATGACAAAGCAAAAATCTTAAAAGCAGCCAGAGAGAGACAGAAAGTTACCTACAAAGGATCCCCCATCAGACTAGCTACCGATTTCTCAACAGAAACACATCAAGCAAGAAGGGAATGGAATGAAATATACAAAGTCATGCAAAGGAAGGGTCTGAATCCAAGAATACTGTACCCAGCGAGGCTATCAATCAAAATTGAGGGTCAAATCAGGAGCTTCACAGACAGAAACGGTCTACGGGAGTTTATTACAACCAAACCAGCAATGCAAGAAATGCTAAAGGGTCTGCTGTAAATAGAAAAAATAGGAAACAAAGAAGGATCGCAGCAGTAAAGAACAAAAATGGCAACTAACAAGTTTCTATCAATAATAACTTTAAATGTAAATGGATTAAATTCCCCAGTCAAAAGGCATAGGATAAATGAGTGGATAAGAAAACATGACCCATATATCTGCTGTCTACAGGAAACCCAAATCAGAAAAAAAGACGCACACAGACTGATGGTGAAGGGATGGAAAAAGGTTTTTCAGGCCAATGGAAGTGAAAAAAAAGCTGGGGTAGCAATACTTATATCTATGAAAAATTAAATCTCAAAGTGAAGGACATAAAAAGAGATAAAGAAGGCCACTTCATAATACTAAAGGGAGCAGTCCAACAAGAAGAAATAACTCTGATAAATATATATGCACCCAATATAGGAGCACCCAAATACGTAAGAAATCTTCTGGAGGAGATCAAGGGAGAGATTGACAGCAATACAATCATAGTAGGGGACCTTAACACCCCATCACCACTGGACAAATCCTCTAAACAGAAACTCAGCAAAGAAACATCAATCCTAAATGACTCACTAGATCAGATGGAATTAATTGACATCTTCAGAACATTTCACCCCAAAGCCACAGAATATACATTCTCCTCAAGTGCACATTTGTCATCTTCAAAGATAGACCATATATTGGGTCACGGACAAAGTCTCTTCAAATTCAAGAAAATTGAAATCATATCAAGCATCTTCTCAGACTACAAAGGCATAAAACTGGAAATCAACTACAACAAAAACAATCCAGAAAAATCAAACACATGGAGACTAAATAGCATGCTATTAAACAACGACTGGGTTACCAGTGAGATCAAAGAAGAAATAGAAAACATCATGGCAACAAATGACAATGAAAACACAACAATCCAAAACCTATGGGACACAGCAAAAGCAGTCTTGAGAGGGAAGTTCATAGCTCTACAAGCCTACTGCAAGAAATAAGAAACAAGAAACAATGAGAATATGCCGAAACCGGTTTGGCTCAGTGGATAGAGCGTCGGCCTGCGGACTGGAGGGTTCCGGGTTCGATTCCGGTCAAGGGCATGTGCCTGGGTTGCGGGCACTTCCCCAGTGGGGGATGTGCAGGAGGCAGCTGATCGATGTTTCTCTCTCATCGATGTTTCTAACTCTCTATCTCTCTCCTTTCCTCTCTGTAAAAAATCAATAAAATATATTTTAAAAAAAAAAAAAAAAAAAAAAAAAAAAAAAAAAAAGAAACAATGAGAATAAATGACCTAACTCTACAACTCAAAGAGTTAGAAAGAGAGCAACAAAAAAAGCCCACTGTTAGCAGAAGGAAGGAAATAACAAAGATCAAAGTGGAGATAAACGACATAGAGACCAAAAAAACAATACAAAAGATCAACAAAACCAAAAGCTGGTTCTTTGAAAGGATAAAAAGATTGATACACTTCTAGCCAGGATCACCAAGAAACAAAGAGAGAGGACCCAAATAAACAAAATCAGAAATGAAAGAGGAGAAATAACAACAGACCCCATAGAAATACAAAGGATTGTTAGAAAATACTATGAACCACTCTACTCCAACACACTAGAAAACCTGGAGGAAATGGACATATTCCTAGAAAAATACAACATTCCAAAACTTAACCAGGAAGAATCTAAAAATCTCAATAGGCCAATAACTATGGAGGAAATCGAAGCAGTAATCAAAAAGCTTCCAGCAAACAAAAGCCTGGGGCCAGATGGCTTCAGAGGGGAGTTTTACCAAACATTCAAGGAAGACCTAAAACCTATCCTCCTCAGACTATGTCAAAAGATCCAAGAGGAAGGAACACTTCCCAGCTCATTCTATGAAGCCAACATCACCCTAATCCCAAAACCAGATAAAGACAATACAATGAAAGAGAATTATAGGCCAATATCCCTCATGAACATAGATGCCAAAATCCTCAACAAAATCCTAGCAAATCGGATCCAGGAGTATATCAAAAAGATCATACACCATGACCAAGTAGGATTTATCCCAGGGATGTAAGGATGGTACAACATCTGCAAATCAATAAATGTGATACATCACATAAACAAATTGAGAGAAAAAACCCACATAGTCATATCAATTGATGCGGAAAAAGCATTTGACAAAATCCAACACCCTTTCTTGATAAAAACTCTCAGCAAGATAGGAATTGAGGGATCATACCTCAACAAAATAAAAGCCATATTGACAAACCCACAGCCAACATCATACTCAATGGGCAAAAACTAAAACCATTCCCCCTAAAAACAGGAACAAGACAGGGATGCCCCCTCTTACCACTCCTGTTCAACATAGTACTGGAAGTACTAGCCGTTGCAATCAGACAAGAAGAAGAAATAAAAGGCATCCAGATTGGAAAAGAAGAAGTAAAACTGTCCTTATTTGCAGATGACATGATACTGTACATACATAGCCCTAAAGACTCCGTCAAAAAATTATTAGACTTAATAAATGAATTCGGCAATGTAGCAGGATACAAAATTAATGCTAAGAAATCCATGGCATTTCTTTACACCAATAGTGAACTTACAGAAAGTGAAACTACAGAAGCAATCCCATTTACCATTGCACCAAAAAAAATAAAAATAAAATACCTAGGAATAAACTTAACTAAGGAGGTAAAAGACTTATATGCCAAAAACTACAGGACGCTGAAAAAAGAGATAGAGGAAGACATAAACAGATGGAAGAATATACCATGTTCATGGATTGGTAGAATCAACATCATCAAAATGTCCATACTACCCAAAACAATTTATAGATTCAATGCAATCCCCATTAAATTACCAACGGCATATTTCACAAATCTAAATCGAACGTTCCAAAAATTCATCTGTAATAAAAAAAGACCCCGAATAGCTGCAGCAATCCTGAGAAAGAATAAAGTAGGTGGGATCTCAATACCGGATATCAAACTGTATTACAAAGCCACTGTTCTTAAAACAGCTTAGTACTGGCACAAGAACAGACATATAGATCAATGGAATAGAATAGAGAGCCCAGAAATCGACCCAAACCACTATGCCCAATTAATATTCGACAAAGGAGGCAAGAGCATACAATGGAGTCAAGACAGTCTCTTCAATAAATGGTGTAGGGAAAATTGGACAGATACATGCAAAAAGATGAAACTAGACCACCAACTCACACCATACACAAAAATAAAGTCAAAATGGATAAAAGACTTAAACGTAAGACGGGAAACCATAAAAATACTAGAGGAATCCACAGGCAGCGAAATCGCAAACATATGCCGAAGGAATTTCTTCTCTGATACTGCTCCTAGGGCAATGGAAACTAAAGAGAAAATAAACAAATGGGACTACATCAAAATAAAAAGCTTTTGCACAGCAAAGGAAACCATCAACAAAACAACAAGACCCACTACATGGGATAACATATTTGCCAATGATACCACCGATAAGGGTTTAACTTCCAACATTTACAGGGATCTCATGAAACTTAACAAAAGGAAGATAAACAATCCAATAAAAAAATGGGCAACGGACCTAGATAGACACTTTTCGAAAGAGGACATACAGAAGGCCGAAAGACATATGAAAACATGCTCAAAGTCATTAATTATATGAGAAATGCAAATCAAAATGACAATGCGTTATCATCTCACACCTGTCAGAATGGCTATCATCAACAAATCAACAAACAACAAGTGTTGGAGAGGATGTGGAGAAAAAGGAACCCTTCTGCACTGCTGGTGGGAATGCAGACTGGTGCAGCCACTGTATGGAGAACAGTATGGAGCTACCTCAAAAAACTAAAAATGGAACTCCCATTTGACCCAGTGATCCCACTACTAGGAATATATCCCAAGAAACCAGAAACGCCAATCAGAAAGGATATAGGCACCCCTATGTTCATAGCAGCACAATTCACCATAGCTAAGATTTGGAAACAGCCTAAGTGCCCATTAGCAGATGAGTGGATTAAAAAACTGGTACATCTAAACAATGGAATACTATGCTGTGGTAAAAAAAGAAGGAATTTTTGCCATTTGCAACAGCATGGATGGAACTGGAGAGCATTATGCTAAGTGAAATAAGCCAGTCAGAGAAAGATAAATTCCACATGATCTCACTCATTTGTGGATTATAGAGAACAACATAGACTGATGAAAAGGGACAGACCCAAAGACTGAGAAACAGCAATCAGAAGGAAAGTAGGGGAGGGCGGGGGTAAGGGGAAGAGATCAACCGAAGGACTTGTATACATGTATATAAGCCAAACCAATGGACATGGACAACAGGGAGATGGGAGCATGAGTGTGCGGGGCGGGGGGGGGGGAGGTTGGGGGTTAAAGGGGGGGATGAGGACACATTTGTAATACCTTAACTAATAATAATAATAAAAAAAGAAAATTTCTTGGAATAAGAAAGAACTTGGCACGTTTTAGGCAGTGAAAAAAGGCCAATGTGTTTGAAGAATAATGAGTAAGAAAAATGGAATAAATAATAAACTTGGAGAAATATGCAGGAGTGAGAGCATAACAAACTGTTTATTTTTGGTAAGGAGTTTAAATTTTATTCCAATAGAAATAGGAAATCATAGAAGAGTGTTAAGCACGAGAGATGTGATATAATTTACAATTTATACATTTATTTTGACAGATAAGTGTAAAAAATTAAGGTGTGTTGGGAAAAAGTGAATATGGGGAAAGTGAGAAAGTATTGCAATAGTCCAAGAAAAAGTTGATAGAGGCTTAGAATAGAATGGTGGCAGAGCAAATGGAGAGGAGATGGAGATGTACTTTGGTAGTGGCGCTAATGAGACTTACTGTTGAATTGGATGTGGTAGGTGACAGAAAGAAAGCTAGAAAATATTTTGAATAATGATGCTTTTTATTAGCTAAAGAAGCTTAGGGGGGAGAGGTTGAGAGCAGGAAATCAGCTATTTTGATCCTCATGTGATTGAGATCTTTTTTTTGTAGGAATTTTTATTGGGCATTTACTAAGTGGACTTTTGGGGTCTTAGGGATGTTCAAGTCTATCTTTAGAAGACAAAGAGTTTCTGAAAGTGGTTGTCAGAAGTTACACCAACTATGAAAATATGGAAGTTCAGTTGTTCTCCATCTTCATCAGTAAATGGTATTGTCAGTGGTTTTATTTTACCATTTAAAAAAAAAGAAAAAAAGTCCAAAGATGAGATATAATTAATTTTGAAAGGCATTTGGGGGTCAGAGGAGCTTAGCTAAAGGATCTAAGATCTAAGGTCTTAAGTTCTCCTCATCCCCAGGACCCCATGCTTTTTATTAATACAACTTGTCCTGAGGCGAGGCAGAGATATAAACTTCAAAGGGTCAGGGGTTGGAACAGAGTCCATTATCAGAATGGGAGAATTAGCTTATGGCTGTTCAGGTGTTTGGCCAGTAGGAGGCAATAACATGTAGATTAAGATGCCTTTTAGCTGTCTGGCAGTCACAATCAGTTTCCTATTTACGTTTGGGGAAATGCCTTCAGCCATTTCCAACAGGTGACTACATGTGTGACTCAACCCTGTTCAGTCCCCAAGTCTCATTGACCCTTTGATGAAACTCTTGAAATTATGACATGCTGGAATTGGTCTCTGGCAGCTCACCATAGCGATTAGAGAAGAAGAAGAAATAAAAGGTGTCCAAATTGGTAAAGAAGAAGTAAAACTGTCATTATTTGCAGATGACATGATACTGTACACAGAAAATCCTAAAGACTCCATCAAAAAATTATTAGACTCAATAAATGAATTCGGCAATGTAGCAGGATACAAAATTATAACCCAGAAATCTATGGCATTTTTATGCACCAATAGTGAACTTACAGAAAGAGAGATCTTTAAAAAATCCCATTTACTGTTGCACCAAAAAAGTAAGATACCTAGGAAGAAACTTAACTAGGGAGGTAAAAGACCTGTACTCAGAAAACTACAGGACACTGAAAAAAGAGATAGAGGAAGACATAAACAGATGGGAGAAAATACTGTGTTCATGGATTGGTAAAATCAACATAATTGAAATATCTATACTACCCAAAGCAATCTATAGATTCAATGCACTCCCCATTAAAATACCAATGGCATATTTCACAGACCTAGAAATAACTCTCCAAAAATTCATCTGTAATAAAAAAAAAAGACCCTGAATAGCTGTGGCAATCCTGAGAAAGAAGAAAAAAGTAGGAGGGATCTCAATACCAGATATCAGGCTATATTACAAAGCCACTGTTCTCAAAACTGCCTGGTACCGGCACAAGAACAGACAAATAGACCAATGGAATAGAATAGAGAACCCAGAAATTGACCCAAACAACTATGCTCAATTAATATTTGACAAAGGAGTCAAGACAGTCTCTTCAAAAAATGGTGTTGGGAAAATTGGACAGATACATGCAAAAAATGAGACTACTTACACCATACACAAAAATAAACTCAAAATGGATAAAGAACTTAAATGTAAGACAGGAAACCATAAAAATCTTAGAGGAATTCCACAGGCAGCAATATCTCAGACATATGCCAAAGCAATATCTTCACTGATACAGCTCCTAGGGCAATGGAAACTAAAGAGAAAATAAACAAATGGGATTACATCAAAATAAAAAGCTTCTGCACAGCAAAAGAAACCATCAACAAAACAACAAGAAAGCCCACTGCATGGGAGAAAATATTTGCCAATGTTAGCTCTGATAAGGGTTTAATATCCAACATTTACAAGGAACTCATACAACTTAACAAAAGGAAGAAAAATAATACAATCGAAAATTGGGCAAAGGACCTATGTAGACACTTTTCAAAAGAGGATACACAGAAGGCCAAGAGACATAAGAAAACATGGTCAAAATCACTAATCATCCGAGAGATGCAAATCAAAACTGCAATGCAGTACCATCTCCCACCTGTCAGAATGGCTATCATCAACAAATCAACAAATGACAAGTGCTGGTGAAGATGCGGAGAAAAAGGAACCCTTGTGCATTGCTGGTGGGAATGCAGTCTGGTCCATCCACTGTGGAGAACAGTATGGAGTTTCCTCAACAAACTAAAAATGGAACTCCCATTTGACCCAGTCATCCCACTTCTAAGATTATATTCCAAGAAACTAGAAACACCAATCAGAAAAGATATATGCACCCCTATGTTTATAGCAGCACAATTTAAAATAGCTGAGATTTGGAAACAGCCCAAGTGCCCATCAGCAGATGAGTAGATTAGAAAAATGTGGTACATCTACACAATGGAATACTGTGCTGCTGTAAAAAGGAAGGAACTCCTACCTAGAGAGCATTATACTAAGCGAAATAAGCCAGTCAGAGAAAGATAAATATCACATGATCTCACTCATTTGTGGAATATAATGAACAACATAAACTGATGAACAAAAACAGACCCAGAGACAGAGAAGCATCGATCAGACCATCAAACGTCAGAGGGAAGGCAGGGTAGGGTAGGGGGAAGGGGTAGAGATCAACTAAAGGATTTGTATGCATGCATATAAGCATAACCAATGGACACAGACACTAGGGGGGTGAAAGCATGAGCTGGGGGGTGGGGGACAATGGGGGATAAGGACACATGTAATACCTTAATCAATAAAGAAAAAAAAAGCCCTGGCTGGTTTGGCTCACTGGATAGAGCGTCGGACTGCGGATTGGGGGGTCCCAGGTTTGATTCTGGTCAAGGGGATGTATGTTGGTTGCGGGCGCGTCCCCAGTGGGGGGTGTGCAGGAGACAGCTGATCGATGTTTCTCTCCCATCGATGTTTCTAACTTTCTATCCCTCTCCCTTCCTCTCTGTAAAAAATGAAATATATTTATTAAAAAAAAAAAAGATGCTCCTACGTTGGATGCATAAATGTTAACAAAGGTTATATCTGCTGCTGGTATTGAACCTTTTATCATTATGTACTAGTACTGTTCTTCTTTGTCTCTTACAGTAACCATGGTTTTAAAGTCTATTTTTCCGGGTAAAGTATTGCCACCCCAGCTATTTTTGTTGGTTTGTTTTCATTTCTATTTGCATGAAAAACTTTTCTCAACAAAATTCTAAAAGTAATTTTTCAGAGCTTTTAGTCTGTGTGTATTTTTCAGTCTGAGGTGGGTCTTTTGTATACAGCATATATATATGGGTATTGTCTCTTATCCATTCAGCAATGTATTTTGATTTAAGTATTTAATCCATTTACACTTAAAGTGAGTTTTGATTGGTACATATTTATTACCATTTTATTTTTTTATAACTACGTTACTTTTTCTTCCTTATTTCTTCTTCTTAAAAAAAGACCATTTAACATTTTTTATAAAACTTGTTTGGTGTTAACAAACTTCTTTTGTTTGTTTTTTATTTTTGGTCTGGGAAGCTCTTTATTTCTCCTTCAATTTTAAATGATAGCTTTGCTGGGTAAATCAGTCTCAGCTGTAGTTCCTTGCTTTTCATCACTTTGAATATTTTGTGCTAATCCCTTCTGGCTTGAAATGTTTCTATTGAGAAATCAGTTGATAGTCTGCTGCTTTTAAGATTCTCTATTCGTCTTTACCTTTGCCATTTTAATTATGATATGTTTTGGTGTGGGCCTATTTGGGTTCATCTTGTTTTGGACTCTGCACTTCACAGACTTGTGAGTTTTTTCTTCACCAGGTTAAGAATTTTTCAGTCATTATTTCTTTAAATAGAGTCTCAATCCTTTGCTCTCTCTCTCGTCTCCTGCTACCCCTGTGATGTGACTGTTGTTCCAAAGGTCCTTTAAACTATAATCACTTTTAAAATTCTTGTTCTTTTTGCTGCTCTGATTGGGTGTTTTCTGCTACCTTGTATTCCTAATCACTAATAGCCTCTGCTTCATCTAACCTACTGTTTTTTCCTTCTAGTGTATTCTTTATTTCTGACTGGTTATTTTTCATAGTTTCTATGTTCTTTGTAGTATTGTTTAAGTTCTTACTAACTTCCTTGAGCATCCTTATAACCATTGTTTAAAACTGTATCTGGTAGATTACTTGCCTCCATTTCATTTAGCTCTTTTTCTTTATAATATATTTTATTGATTTTTTACAGAGAGGAAGGGAGAGGGATAGAGAGCCAGAAACATCAATGAGAGAGAAACATCGATCAGCTGCCTCCTGCACGCCCCCGACTGGGGATGTGCCCGCAACCAAGGTACATGCCCTTGACCGGAATCGAACCTGGGACCATTCAGTCTGCAGGCCGATGCTCCATCCACTAAGCCAAACCAGCCAGGGCTCATTTAGCTCTTTTTCTGAAGCTTTCTCCTATTCTTTAATTTAGGGTATATATTTTTTTTGTTTCCCCATTTTGTTTGCTTCTTTGTGTATATTTCTGTGTATTAGGTCTATCTTCTATGTCTCTAAGGCTTGGTAGGATAGCCTTATGACATAGATATCCTGTGAGACCCAGAGCCACAGTCCCTTTGATCACCTGAAAAGGTGCTCCAGGAATGTCCCTTGTGTGGGTTATTTTAGCCCTCCTGTTGTAATTGTATTTTGATTGCTAATAGCCCATTTTGTGTGGGGTCAACCCTCAGTCTGGCTGAATGTGAGGATTGACCCTGACCACAATGTATGAGCTGCTGTGCACGTACTAACCACACAAAGGCCAATTCGCCTCAGCAGGGTCTGGTTCCTGCTGAGATCTCCCTTTGGATGTGCCACTTGTGTAACTAATTAGATCCTGCTCTGATATTATTTGATGCTTGCCACTGAGTGTGTTTTTTCCAGAGCCTCTTGGCAGGAACTCTGGTGCATGTCAATGCCAGACGCTGCCTGTGTCTGCCCCTGACTAACCTGTTTGTAGCTACAAAGTGATCCACAGTTTGTGGCTGCTTCTGCTGGGCCTGGGTGTGCACCAGGGTGAGCTTCCACTAGCACCAAGCCTGGGGGGCAGATCAGCAAAAGTCCCAAAGAACCCCAAGACCTGCCTTCCCCTGCCTCCACCTGCTAGATGCCTGTTAGATTCATTCACTGAAAAAGCCTCTGGCAGGATTCCAGTTGCATGAGGTAGGTTCTCAGTCAGTCACCAGGTAAGGGTGAGTGCTGTTCACTAGATTATTACAGGTTCAATCTCCGTGCCAGTACTGTGTTTGAGGCCGCTCAGCAAAAGTTCTAGGGTACACCAAGACTAGCTGCCATGTGCCAAGTGTCCACAGACCTTTGTGGTGGCATGGGGTCTCAAAGAGTTCTCAGGGTGAGGCCAGCAGAATTTTCCAGGCCCAAACAGACCAAAATTTGGCCAGGTAAAGGAAGGGCCCTACAATGGTCAGGTGTATGAGGAAATAATGGTCCCCACCCTAATGCCACACTACTCATTCTGTCCTAGATTTTGCCTGGACCTTGTAGGAAAGCTGGAGGTCAGCAGGACAGGGCTGCCAAGAGTTGGGAGGTGGGGCTGCTCATAGGTCCAGTGGGTGGAGCCACCAGAATTTTAGAGGGTGAGGCTAGTGAACCTCCATGATGGGGAGGCCTCTGTCAGGCTCACAAGAGGTATGGCCCCCAATCCAGAGCCACACAACTCAGTCAATGAGAACCTCTCAGTCCTCCCAGACATTATACCCCAGGTACAAGCAGATGACACCTGCACAGGGCATGAGCTCTACTGGGTGGGGCCACAGGGAATCTGGATGGTGGGGCTATTGCCTTCCTTCAGGCTGATGTCATATGGAATGCAAAGGTAAAATAACCCCAAAAAGGTGGCATCTGAGTCATGGGAGAGAGCCTCAACACAGGGACTCTGCTGGCTGTCCATTTAGCTCTCTCTCAGGAGACACAAACCCTATTCTCTCCTCAAAGGACTCTATCCCACTCTGCACTAGAGCCCAGGGTAAGTAGCTGCAAATGAGATTTTGTGAATTGGCTATTTTAAATGCTTCCTGTATTTCTTGCAGACTCCCATCTCTCCCTGGCAGACAGAAACCTCACTGATTTTTACAGCCAGATGTCATGTGGGTACCTACTTCCAGTTCTGCTTCTCTGGGCTGGTGAGTCTGGCATGGGGTTGAGACCCCACACTTTTCTGGGAGAGTTGTTGCAGCCGAGATACCCCTTCAGAATCTTAACCAACATCTGTGTGAGTGTGGCCAGCCCTTTTTGCATCTCCACCCTTTGTACCAATCTTGACTTGGCTTTTTTCTGTAAATCCTTGGTTATGAGACTTCTGTTCAACTAGTCTTCAGTTGGGTATACAGGTTAATTGTTCTAATTCTAGTTGTAATTTCAGTTTTGTCCTGGGAGGTGTGTAACTTTTACCTATACTGCCACCATCTTGGATCTCCAAGTATATATTTTCTTTTTTTAAAGAAATGTATTTTTATTGATTTCAGAGATGAAGGATAGAGAGAGATAGAGAGATAGAAACATCAATGATGAGGGAGAATTGATTGGCTGCCTCTGCACTCCCCACACGAGAGATCGAACCCACAACCCGGGCATGTGCCCTGACCAGGAATCGAGCTGGTTACCTTCTGGTTTATAGGTCAATGCTCAACCACTGAGCCACGCCAGCCAGGCTCCAAGTTTATTCTTGACAAACCAACTCACCTCTGTTCTTTGGCTCAAACAATTAAAATCAAACATAGAAAATAAGGCAGCATCTGTTCAGATTACAAGGCTGGAGGGCAGATGCAAGTAGTAGACACATTACCTGAAGTGGCCTTAAGTTGAAGAAGAATCAGAACAGCAGATAAAATTGTCAAAGCAAAGAAGGCACATTCATTACTTCATTAGTTCTAAAGGGCCAGTCAAAGGCATAATAGAAAAGGAATAACAAAATTAGTGGCTAGAAGAATACAAACAAAGAAACAAACAGGCAACCCCACCCCTCTGCTTACCCGCTCCCCCTCCCACACTGCCACCACCAAAAACAAAATAGAGACAAAGTTTGAGGTTTGAGTCAGATTACTTGTTCAGATTCTGGTTGAAAACAAAAAGAAGGTATGCTCCAAAGAAGTCCTTTAGGTGGTGGCACTTGGTGAGGGAAACAGGAGCTAGAATAGTCTTCCCCAGGGGAAAAAAAATATTTTTTAATACTCTCCAGGTCCCTCTGTGCTGTCTTAAAGGGTAAGAGATCCTTTTTTTTTTTTTTTTTTTTTTTTTACAGCTGGATAGTATTCCATGGTGTAAATGTACCATAAAGGTGCATATATTCTTTCTGATTGGTGTTTCAGGATTTCTAGAATATATTTCTAGAAGTGGGATCACTGGGTCAAATGGCAGTTCCATTTTTAATTATTTTTTTAAGGAAACCCTATCCTGTTTTCCATAGTGGCTGTACCAGTCTGCATTCCCACCAGAAGTATATAGGGTTTCCTTTTCTCCACATCCGTGCCAGCACTTGTCGTTTGTTGATTTCTTGATGGTAGCCATTTGGTCAGGTGTGAAGTGATATTTCATTGTCATTTTAATTTGAAACTGATGATTCGTGACTTTGAGCATTTTTTCATATGTCTCTTTGCCATCTGTGTGTCCTCTTTGGAGAGTATTATGCAAAGTGAAATAAGTCAGTCAGAGAAAGATAATATCACATGATCTCACTTATACGTGGAATCTAATGACCAAAATAAGCTGATGAACAAAATAGAACCAGAGATATGGAGACATGGAACAGACTGACGAATCTCAGAGGGAAGAGGGGAGGACGGATGGAAAGAGATTAACCAAAGAACTTATATGCATATATGCATAACCCATGGACACAGACAATACTGCAGTGAAGGCCTGGGAGGGGGTGGGCTGGGTGGAGGGGTTCAATGGGGAAAACAGGGGGACATGTGTCATACTTTCAACAATAAAGATACATTTAAGAAAAGAAAGAAATGAGTTCTTACTATAAAAGAAGAAATAAAGATAGCTTGCTAAAGGTTTCCTTACAAAATATTTTAATTGATTTTTAGAAAAAGAGAAAGGGAAAGGGAGAGAGAAAAACATCAATGCCAGAGTGAAGCACTGATTGGCTGCTTCCTGCATGTCACCTACCAGGGATTGGCTTGAGCCTGCAACCCAGGCATGTGCTCTGGGAATCAAACCAGCAACCTTTGGGTGCATGAGATGACACGCAGCCAACTGAACCACACTGGCCAGGGCTAGAGAGGCTTTTTAAAATATATATATATATTTTATTGATTTTTTACAGAGAGCAAGGGAGAGGGATAGAGAATTAGAAACATCGATGAGAGAGAAACATTGATCAGCTGCCTCCTGCACACCCCATACTGGGGATGTGCCCGCAACCTAGGTACATACCCTAGACCGGAATTGAACCAGGGACTCTTCAGTCCGCAGGCCGACACTCTCCACTGAGCCAAACTGGTTAGGGCTGGAGAGGCTTTTTAAAGGACCCACACTGCCCTGGACAGCATTATGACATGGAGACAACTTTGTGATATGGCCATAGAAGACACTTTATTTTTAGTTAATACAGAAATGTCACAAAAATCAGTCACATACAGAAAGCACCCTACAAAAGGAAATTTGTAAATATAAAAAATTCTAGGTAGCATGTTCTCAGACAACAATGAAATAAATATTAAAAATACTAGTATATAGCAAGAATGTCTATAAAAAACAACAATGTAGAATATTAAAAACTCACTTAAGCTACTCCAAGTTGGTGAGAAAATGCAATATAAAAATGACAGAATATTTTAAAATGAAAATATATAGAATTTTATAATATATGGAATGCTGCCAACATATGGAATAAAGGAGAACTTATCACTGTATATGCCTGTATCTATATATATATATATATATAAGCCTAATATGCAAATTGTCCCCTCAAGTAGGAGTTCGACCAACTGGGAGCTTGACTGCTCACTATGATGTGTGCTGACCACCAGGGGGCAGCTCAAGATATCACATTAATGGATAAAGTCTAAAAATTATATCCATTTATGTCTTCAAAAATATGGACTGAATGCCTTGTATGCATCAGACACTGTTCTAGGTGCTAGGGATACAACAGTGAACAAGACAGGCAAAAAACCCTACTTGCTTGAAGAATATAAGACAGTGATATGAGAGAGTGTGATCAGAGGTGAGTAGTCATTTTATATAAGGGTATCAAGAAAGACCACTCTGGGGATGTTCGAGCTGTTTGCTACTATTTCAAAAGATGGTGAGAAGACATGCACTGTGTGAGGCGTGCAGGAGGCAGCTGATGGATGATACTCTCTCATCATTGATGTTTCTATTTCTCTATCCCTCCCCCTTCCTCTCTCTGAAATCAATAAAAACATCTTTTTAAAAATTTAAACCTTCCATTGGTTAAACAAAATAAAAAGGCATGGAAGATTTTCTTTCTTAACAGAATCATTATACATGCCTAAAATCAAGACCTAGAGGCACTGGAGACACTCTATTAAATACATAAATATGACACCGATGTCTCTCTCATCAATCTAAATTAATTTTGTAATAAAATTATATTGAAGAAAAAATAATATAGTCATAAATATGTAGAAGTGATATAAATATCACTTCACTCAAATGACAGGATTATATAGAGAAGTCTAAGTCAGCAACATAAAATTTATTAAAAATAAATATGTTGAGCAAAGTAATATAATATAACTGACAAAAGTCAGTTGCATCCCAAATAAGTGACACAGAGCTAGACAATATAATAAAAATGAGATTCACAATAATGACAAAATATTAAATACTTCATTATCCTCTTAATTTGAGAGAAAAATATTGAAAGAAAATTATGAAATGTCAGTGGGAAAAGTACAGGAAGACATGCATATATGATGTTATTTACTGAGAAGAAAAATACTAGAGATATCAAATACTATAAAGATAGCAAGGTTTACACATAAATTTAATGCAGTACAAATGAAAGTCACTGAGAGAATTTTTATAGATTTTGACAAGTTAGAAAAATTCCACTGGAAGAATGCAATTATTGTAGACTCATTCTTTAAGATTTTTAAATAAATTATCAAAAGTATATTATATTTGTTTTTAAATGGTCATGATATATTAATATTCCTAATAGAGTTAATTATTTAATAGCTCACTATATGGCAAACCAGAAACAGCAGAGTAATGGATTAAGAAATCACTCCTTAATTAATGATTTCAGTATAGGTGAAAGTAACTTAGATCTATAGCATAAATAATAAAATAAAATAAATTCTAGCCCTGGCCTTTTTTTCTCAGTGGTTAGAGCATTGGCCTGTGGACCCAAGGGTTGTGGTTCAATTCCTGATCAAGGGAATGTACCTCAGTTGCAGAATCGATCCCAGACCGTGTTGGGGCACATGTGGGAGGCAACCAATCAATGTGTCTCTCTCACATCGATGTTTCTCTCCCCACTTTCCTTCTCTCCCTCTCTTCCTCCCTCCCTCCCTTACTTCCACTCTCTCTAAAGACCAATGGAAAAAATGTCCTCAGGTGATGACTAAAAAATAAAAATTCTAGATAATTGAAAGACAAATCTATACATATAAAACCCTAAGTGACCGGAACAACTGGAACAACTGGTCGCTATGACCTGCACTGCTGGGGGGCGGGACCAGCTGGCTAACCTCCTGAGGCCCCTCACCGGCCCTGATCGGCCCCTTTGGGGGTGGGGCCAGCCAGACCCCACCTGTGCACAAATTTGTGCACTGGGCCTCTAGTATAATAAAAACATCAAGAAGAAAATTCACTGCCCTGGCCAGTGTGACTTAGTTGGTCCATCCTTTAATCTTTCTTTGGAGAATGTTCTCTACCAAAATAACTTTGGCAGTGGTAAATGTATATATATATATATATAAAGATGATCATAGTATTGTTATTTATAATTTCGAAAAACTGGAAAACACTTAAAAGCTCACCCCCCAATTGAAAAATAGTTAAGCAAGTGTGGTATGACACCATGATGAATTTTATTTTTGCCATACAAAATTATAAACAGATGGTTCTACTCACTTTGGGAAAACTGACCAAGTTGCACTTATGTAATTTGTGTATATATTATATATGCTATACTTCATTACCACTTTTTTTTATATTTTATTGATTTTTTTACAGAGAGGAAGGGAGAGAGACAGAGAGTTAGAAACATCGATGAGAGAGAAACATCGATCAGCTGCCTCCTGCACATCTCCCACTGGGGATGTGCCCGCAACCAAGGTACATGCCCTTGACCAGAATTGAACCCAGGACCCCTCAGTCCGCAAGCCGACGCTCTATCCACTGAGCCAAACCGGTTTTGGCATTCATTACAACTTTATTATAAAATGGCAAACATATAAACTAAATTAATATAGCACATGGAAATATATGTGATGTTAAATGAAAAAGTATAACAAAATACTGGACATCATTGATTACAAATATAAAAATGAATATGTGTAAGCACTGACAAGGACTAGAAGTGAATTGGCATGATAATATATTTATGTTCATTACCTTTTTTATAACAGCTTTATTGAGATATAATTTACATACAATAAAGTACACCCTTCTAAAGTCTTCAACCATTGCCACCATCTAATTTTAGAACATTTTCTTCACCCTAAATGAAACCCTTATTCATTAAGCAGTCATTCCTCATTCCTCTCTCCAGGCTGGCCTTGATAACTGCTAATATACTTTCTGCACCTGTGGATTTGCCTATTCTGGACATTTTGTATAAACAGAATAATGCATTGCATAGCGTTTTGACAAGCTTCTTTTCTTAGCATATTGTTTTCAAGTTTCATCTATGCTGTAACATTCCTTAGTACTTCATTATTTTTATGGATGAATACTATTCCATTGTGAGCATAAAACACATTTTATTTATCCATCCATCCATTCACCAGTTTATGGACATTTAGGTTGTTTCCACTTTCTTTGTAAATCAATTTACAATATCTTTAAATTTTTCCAGTTTTGTATAGTTATTATATATATTGTATATAAATTGTGTGACAACAATAAATAAGAAACTCAAGTCAAATCAATTATGTACAACTTGATGTGAAATATTCATTTTAATCAAATTAATTATCATAATCAAACATATCCATCATCTCATGTAGTTATCTTTTTGTGTGTTTGGTGAAAACAATCAAGATCTATCCTCTTAACAAATTTCAAATATTCAATACAATATTGTTAATTATAGTCACACTAGAGTCCTGGTGCACAAAAATTTGTACACTCGGGAGGGTCCCTCAGCCCGGCCTGTGCCCTCTCGCAATCTGGGACCCCTTGGGGGATGACCACCTGCTGGCTTAGGCCCGCTTCCCAGGGGATTGGGCCTAAGCTGGCAGTCAGACAGCCCAGGAGCCCTCGGGGGATGTCCACTTGCCAGCAGGGAGCAGGCCTAGCTGCAGTTGGACATCCTTAGTGCTGCTGAGGAGGGGGGAGAGGCTCCCACCACCACTGCTGTACTGGCAGCCGTTAGCCTGGCTTGTGGCTGAGCAGAGCTCCCCCTGTGGGAGTGCACTGACCACCAGGGGGCAGCTCCTGCATGAGCGTCTGCCCCCTGGTGGTCAGTGTGTGTCATAGTGACCAGTGATTCCCAGTCATTATGCTGTTACAGTCAATTTGCATAATACCTTTTTATTATATAGGATAGTGCATGGGTAGGGGCCGGCTGGTTTGCCCTGAAGGGTGTCCCGGATCATGGTGGGGGTCCCGCTGGGGTGCCTGGCCAGCCTGGGTGAGGGGCTGAGGGCTGTTTTCAGACTGGCCACACCCCCTTCAGGGTGGGGGGCCTGCTGGGGTGCCTGACCAGCCTGGGTGAGGGACTGATGGCTGTTTGCAGGCTGGCCACAGCCCCTTCAAGGTGGGGGTCCCCGCTGGGGTGCCTGGCCAGCCTGGGTGAGGGGCTGATGGCTGTTTGCAGGCTGGCTACAGCCCCTTCATGGTGGGGGTCCCCGCTGGGGTGCCTGGCCAGACCGGGTGAGGGGCTGACGGCTGTTTTCAGGCTGACCAAGGCCCCCAGTGGGACCCTCACCCCATGAGGGTGTGGCTATCCTAGTTGAGGGGCTGATGGCTGTTTGCAGGCTGGCCATAGCCCCTTCAGGGTAGGGGTACCCACTGGGGTGCCTGGTCAGCCTGGGTGAGGGTCTGATGGCTGTTTGCAGGCTGGCCAAGGCCCCCAGTGGGACCCTCACCCCATGAGGGTGTGGCTATCCTAGTTGAGGGGCTGATGGCTGTTTGCAGGCTGGCCAAGCCCCTTCAGGGTAGGGGTACCCACTGGGGTGCTTGGGCAGCCTGGGTGAGGGCTGATGGCTGTTTGCAGGCCGGCCAAGCCCCCCAGTGGGGATTCTTACCCCATGAGGGTGTGGCCATCCTGGGTGATGGGCTGATGACTGTTTGCAAGCTGGCCACAGCCCCTAGCCACCCAAGCTCCCAGTGGAGGCTGGCTGGAAGCAGGTATCTGGGATTTATTTAGCTTCTATAATTGAAACTTTGTTGCCTTTTGCGGAGGCCGCAGGAGGGAAGCTTGGCTTCCTCCATCGCCAGGGCAACCAAGCCTCCTGCTTGCTCCAGCTCCATGGCTGCCAGCTGCCATCTTGGTTGGGTTAATGTGCATATAGTCGCTCTGATTGACTGGTGGGCGTGGCTTGGGTGTAGCAAAGGTATGGTCAATTAGCATCTTTGTCTTTTATTCATGTAGATTGCTATACATTAAATTTCCAGAACTTATTCATCTGCAAAACTGAAATTTTGCACTCTTGACCATTATCTCTCTGTGTCCCTTCCCCACCCTCACACTCCTGGTAACTATCTTTCTGCTTTCTGTTGCTGTGAATTTGACATTTTAGATTTAGAGATATCCAGTATGCATCTTTCCATATCTGGCTTATTTTAGTTAGCATGATTGTCCTCAAGGTTCATCTACTGTCACAAATAGCAGTATTTTCTTCTCTTTTTATATTAAATAGTACTCTGTGTGTATGTGTGTGTATTTTATCCTTTCATTAGGCTTTTTCCATATCTAAGCTGTTGTGAATAATGCTACAATGTACATGGGAGTGCTGACATCTTTTTTGAATATGGGTTTAATTTGCTTTGAATATATACCCAGAAACAACACAGCTGGATCATATGATAGTTTTATTTTTTTAAGATCCTCTATACTGTTTTCCATAATGGCTCTGCCAATTTACCTTCCCACCAACAGTACACAAGAGTTCCTTTTTCTCCATATCCTCGTCAACACTTATCTTCCTTTTGTCCTTCTGATGATGGAAATTGTACAGATATGAGGTGATATCTCATTTTGGTTTTGTTTCCATTTACCTGGTGATTAACTAGTTGAGTCCCTTTTCAAATACTTGGCCATTTGTATGTCTTTGCCTATTGTTTGAGTTATTTGTTGTTGTTTTTGCTATTGAATTACACGAGTTCCTTATATATTGTGAGTTATTTCTACTTTTTAGCTATTAAAAAACAATGTCTCTATACACATTCACATATGAATTATTGTGTGAATATATTTTCACTTATCTTGGATATGTACCTAGAAATGAAATTTCCAGGTTATAACTCTGTTTAAGTGCCTGGAGTACTGCCAGGCTGTTTTCCAAAATGGCGGCACCATTTTGCATTCTCACCAGCAATATAGGAGAGTTCCAATTTTTCCACATTATCACCAACATTTATTACTATTACTAGAGGCCCAGTGCATGAAATTTATGCAGAGGGGAGTGAGGAGTTCCTCAGCCCAGCCTGCACCCTCTCCAATCTGGGACCCCCTCGAAGGATTTCCAACTACCCATTTAGGCCCGATCCCACTGGGCCACAATCCAGGACTGCTGGCTCCTAACCACTCGCCTGCCTGCCTGCCTGATTGCCCCTAACCCAGCCGTGGGCAAACTACAGCCCGCGGGCTGGATCCGGCCCGTTTGAAATGAATAAAACTAAAAAAAAAAAAAAGACCGTACCCTTTTATGTAATGATGTTTACTTTGAATTTATATTAGTTCACACAAACACTCCATCCATGCTTTTGTTCCAGCCCTCCGGTCCAGTTTAAGAACCCATTGTGGCCCTCGAGTCAAAAAGTTTGCCCACCCCTGCGCCTAACCACTTCTGCCTGCCAGCCTGATAACCCCCTAACCATTCCCCTGCCAGCCTGATCGATGCCTAACTGTTCCCCTGCTGGCCTGATTGCCCCCAACTTCCCTCCTCTCTGCTGGCCTGGTCACCCCTAACTGTCCTCCCCTGCAGGCCTGGTTGCCCCCAACTTCCCTCCCTTGCTGGCCTGGTCACCCCTAACTTCCCTCCCCCCTTGCCAAGCCTGGTCGCCCCCCAACACTGCCCTCCCCCCTCAGGCCTTTTGTCCCTCCCAACAGACACCCCATCACCCCCTGCACGGCCCCTGGCCGGCCCCTGAGTCACCCCCAACTGCCCTCCCCTGCCAGCCTGGTTGCTTCTAACTTCTCTCCCCTGCAGGCCTGGTTCCCACCCAACCTGCCCTCCCCTGCAGGCCTGGTCGCTCCCAACCTGCCCCTCCCCCTGCATGCCTGATTGCCCCTAACCTGTCCCCCCCCCTCTGCCCCCCCCCCCCCTAACTGCCCCCCCCCCCCGTGCCAGCCTGATCACCCCTAACCGCCTCTGCCTGCCTGCCTGATTGCCCCTAACTGCCCTCCCTGCCAGCCTGATCACCCCTAACTGCCTCTGCCTGAGGCCTGATCGCCCCCCCTGCCAGCCTGGTCATCCTCAATTGGCCCCCTCTGCCAGCCTGTTCACCCTTAATTGCCCCTCCTGCCGGCCTGGTCGCCCTCAACTGCCCTCCTTGCCAACCTGGTCACTCCCATCTGCCCCCCCCCCCCCACCAGCCTGGTCACCTCAATTGCCTCTCCTGCCTGCCTGGTTGCCCCACACAGCCTGCTCTTTGATCCAGTTGTTTCAGTCGTTATGGCCCCTGGCTTTTTATTTATTTATTATTATTATTATTATTATTATTATTATTATTATTATTGTCAATCTAGTAGGTGTTAAGTGGTATTTCATTGTTTTTTATGTGCATTTTCCTAATGGCTAATGATGTTGAACATTTCTGGGTACCTGTTGGCCATCTGTACATCTTTGAAGAAATGTCTATTCAGATCCTTTGCCTGTGTATTAACTGGGTGGATTGTCTTTTTATTGTTGCATAATAAGAGTTGTTTGTATGCTCTGGATGTTCAATCCTTATCAGTTAATGACTTACAAATATTTTCTCCCATTCTGCAGATTATGGTCTCACTTTCTTGATTGTGATCTTCTTTATTAAAATTTATCTTTACTGTTGAAATTTTTTAAAAATTTATCTTTATTGTTGAAAGTATTACAGATGTCCCTATTTACCCCACTCCACACCCATTCCCCCCAGATCTTCACCACAATACTGTCTATGTCCATGGGGTATGGGTTAATCTCTCCCCACCAACCCACCTACTCCTGCCTTCCCTCTGAGATTCATCAGTCTGTTCCATGCTTCTATGTCTATGAATCTATTTTGTTCATTGATTTATTTTGTTCATTAGATTCATATATGAGTGAGATCACATGATACTTTTTTTTTCCTCTGACTTGCGTATTTCGCTTATCATAATATCCTCTACACTCCTCCTTGCTGTCTCAAAGGGTAAGAGATCTTTTATTTTACAGCAGCATTGTATTCCATGGTGTAAATGTACCACAGTTTTTTCATCTACTCATCTACTGATGGGAACTTGGGCTGTTTGTAGATCATAGTTATTGTAAATTGTGCTGCTATGAACATAGGGGTGCATATATTCTTTCTAATTGGTGTTTTGGGATTCTTATGATAAATTCCTAGAAGTGGGATCACTGGGTCAAATGGCAGTTCAATTTTTAATTTTTTGAGGAAACTCCATTCTGTTTTCCATAGTGGCTGCACCAGTCTGCATTCCCACCAGCAGTGTACTAGAGTTCCCTTTTCTTCACATCCTCACTAGCACTTGTCATTTGTTGAACTGCTGATGGTAGCCATTCTGACAGGTATGCGGTGATACCTCATTATTGTTTTAATTTGCATCTCTCTGATGATTAGTGACTTTGAAAATCTTTTCATGTCTCTTGGCCATCTATATGCCCACTTTGGAAAAGTGTCTAGTTAGGTCCTTTGCCCATTTTTTTAATTGGATTGTTTGTCTTCCTTTTGTTAAGTTGTATGAGTTCATTATATATTTTGGATATTAACCCCTTATCAGATGTATCATTGGAAAATGTTATCTCACACAGTGGGCACCTTTTTCATTTTGTTGATGGTGGGGGTTTTTTCTGTGCAGAAGCTTTTTATTTTGATGTAGTCCCATTTGTTTATTTTCTCCATTGTTTCCCTTGCCTTAAGAGATTTATTGACAAGCATATTGCCAGGAGAGATGTCTGAGGTTTTGCTGCCTATGGTTTCTTTTAGGATTTTTATGTTTTCACTACTTACATTTAAGTCTCTTATGCATTTTGAGTTTATTCTTGTGTATGGTGTAAATTGGTGATCTAGTTTCATTTTTTTGTGTGTGTGTACCTGTCCAATTTTCCCAGCACCATTTTTGAAGAGACTGCCTTTACTCCAATGTATGCTCTTGCCTCCTTTGTCAAATATTAGCTGAGTTACACCAATAATGAATTCTCAGAAAGAGAAACTAAAAATCAATCCCATTTACCATTAGTACAAAAAATTAAGATACTTAGGAATAAACTTAATCAAGGAGGTAAAAGTCCTGTACTTGGAAAACTACAGGATGTTGAAAAAAGAGATATAGGAAGATATAAACAAGTGGAAGAATATACCATGTTCATGAATTGGTAGAATCAGCATCATTAAAATGTCCATACTACCCAAAGCAATGTATAGATTCAATTCAATCCTTATTAAAATACCAAAGGCATATCTCACAGATCTAGAACAAATACTCCAAAAATTTATATGGGGAGGAGGAACCAAGATGGCAGCATTTGTAAATGCCTGTACTTGGTGCCTCCCACAACCACAATAAAATTACAACTAAAATACAGAACAACTATCATCCAGAACCGCGGGAAAGCTGGCTGAGTGGAAGTACTATAACTAGAGTGGTAAAGAAGAAAGCGCATTGAGACTGGCAGGAGGTGTGGAGGCACAGAACGAGCTGGTCTGGCACCGGAGTGTGCTGCTTTTTTAATTGGGAGGGAGATCGCCTGTACAGAGGCTGCACGGAGAAGTGAGGGGTCCTAGCCCCACACCAGACCCCTAGGCCAGGGTTCCAGAGTTGGGGAAAAATGTCCCTGTAGGTGGTAAGAACTATGGACTGTAAAAACCAGTGCAGATTGGGGCTGAGTGACACACAGGCTGCTGGAGACCCAGCTGCTCCTCTTAAAAGGCTGAGACCCTCAACTGAATTTAAAAGCTCCTGCTTGCTCTGAGCTCCAGTGCCAGGCGAGGCTCTGGGGGACCCAAACACATATGGGGGGAAACTGAACTGTCTGGCAGGAACACAGGGGAGGCTTTCTTCCAGACGGAGGTGCTCGCAGTGGTCATTGTTCCCATGCTGGGACCTCCCTGGTGTAGGGCTGACTGGCAGCCATTTCTGTTTGCTCTGTCCTGGAGATTCCCTAAGAGCAGGTTCCACCCAATTTACAACCCTACCCAAGCTGTGCACAGCGGCTTTTGCATATGAATGGCCTGTCCTTTCTCAGCCTAAAACCTGTAAACAAGCTGCTGCTGGGTCAGGAAGCCCCAAAGCTATCAATAAAGGTCCAAGTCCAGCACTAGCATCAGCATGCTTTGCTTCACAGCTGAGCCTCTTCTGGGCACTTCCAAATCTGATACAAAGAGGAGGAATATCTTCAGATCTCTCTCTAGCCCCTGATGGGTGGCCCCAGGCAGTGGCTGACTCTGCACCTCCTTGGAGACCTAAGAGCCAGTGTACCCAGTGGTCAGTGTGAGACCATACCAGATTACAACTCTTCACATCCATAAGTGACACATTGAAGCACCAAAGCCCCACTGAAGCAAGGCCTGCCCCATAAAGGTGTCTCTGCACAGCAGCTCTCCTACTGTAGTCACAGCTGTTCCTCACAGCCAATTGGCCTGGAGGTCAATTCCTCCCAGTGATACCAATAGCACTCAAGGCTCAATTACAACAAGACTGTGCACACAGCACACAAAGGGGTGCACCAAGAGTATCCACCTCAGGTGATTGGGGAGGCTGAGCCACTGGTCCTTATAGAACACCTACTACACAAAGCCACTCTACCAACTCAAGGATACTTAGCAGCTTTACCCAATACATAGAAACAAACACAGGGAAGCAGTCAAAATGTGGAGACAAAGTAACATATCACAAATGAAAGAAATGGAAGAAAGCAAACTGCTGGAGTTCAAAACCACAGTTATAAGGTTACTCAAGAATCTTCTAGAAACCTCTGAGGAACTTAGTGAGACCTTCAAGGATCTTAGTGAGAATGCCAAAAAGATGGAAAAAGACAAGTCAGAAATTAAGCATACACTGACTGAAATAAAGAATAATATATTGGGATTCAACAGTAGACTAGAGGATCCCGAGAATCAAGTCAATGATTTGAAATATGAGGAAGCAAAAAACACCCAACCAGGAGAGCAAAAAGAAAAAATAATCCAAAAATATGAAGATAGTGTAAGGAGCCTCTGGGACAACTTCAAGCATACCAACATCCGAATTATGGGGGTGCCAGAAGAAGAGAGAGAGCAAGATATTGAAAACCTATTTGAAGAAATAATGACAGAAAAATTCCCCTACCTGGTGAAAGAAATAGACTTACAAGTCCGGGAAGCACAGAGAACCCCGAACAAGAGGAATCCAAAGAGGACCACACCAAGACACATCATAATTAAAATGCCAAGGGCAAAAGACAAAGAGAGAATCTTAAAAGTGGCAAGAGAAAAGTCAGTTACCTACAAGGGAGTACCCATATGACTGTCAGCTGATTTCTCAACAGAAACTATGCAGGCCAGAAGGGAGTGGCAAGAAATATTCAAAGTGATGAATAGCAAGAACCTACAACCAAGATTACTCTACTCAGCAAAGCTATCATTTAGAATTGAAGGTCAGATGAAGAGCTTCACAGACAAGAAAAAGCTAAAGGAGTTCATCACCACCAAACCAGTAGTATATGAAATGCTGAGGGGTATTCTTTCAGAAGAGGAAGAAGAAAAAAAAGATAAATATAAAAAATTATGAACAACAAAGTGACAACAAATACCTATCTATCAACAAGTGAATCTAAAAATCACATGAATAAAAATATCTGATGAACAGAATAAACTAGTGAATGGAATAGAATCAGGGGCATGGAAATGGAACAGACTGATGATTCTCAGAGGGAAGAGGGTGTGGGGGTGCAGGAAGAGATTAGACAAAGATCTTATATGCATGTGTGCAGTAGCTATGGACACAGACAATAGGGTGGTGAGTGCCTGGGATGAGGTGGGAGCTAGGTGGATGGGAGCTATGGGGGAAAAAAAGAGGTACATCTGCAATAATCTCAACAATAAAGATTTAAAAAAAAATTGTATGGAACCAAAAAAGGCTCAAATAGCCACAAATAATCTTAAAAAAAAAAAAGTTAAAGGGATCACAATACCAGATATCAAGTTATACTGCAAAACCACTATATTCAGAACAGTCTGGTACTGGCACAAGAACAGGCATATAAATCAATGGAACATAATAGAGAATCCAGAAATTGACCCAAGCCATTATACACAGTTTTTGCTTTTAATGAAGTCCAATTTATCTACTTTCATTTCTTTCGGTGCATTTGTTTATGTTCTCATTAGGGGAAAATGGGTTATGAAAACAGTTAGGTCAGTGGTTCTCAACCTTCCTAAAGCTGCGACCCTTTAATATAGTTCCTTATGTTGTGGTGACCCCCAACCATAAAATTATGTTTGTTGCTACTTCATAACTGTACTTTTCTAGTGTTATGAATCGTAATGTAAATATCTGATATGCAGGATGTATTTTAGTTACCCCTGTGAAAGGGTCTTTCGACCCCCAAAGGGGTTGCGACCCACAGGTTGAGAACCGCTGCGTTAGGTGAAAGTGACTGCTGGGAATAGACAACTAGAGACTGCATCCTGTATAATGCATTAGAAGTACTGGCCTATGCCTGAGATACAAATGAGACTTTCTACTCTCAAGAAGGATCCTTTAGTCTATTGCATCTGTTCAGTCAACAAATATGCCCTAGATACTACTATGTCTTAAGCATTTTTCTAGGAGCTTAGATACAAAAATGAAAGACATTCCCTGGCTGTGGCTCAGTGGTTGAGCGTCAACCTATGAAACAGGAGGTCATGCTTTGATTCCCGGTCAGGGCAAATGCCTGAGTTGTGGGCTCCATCCCCAGTGTGGGGTGTGCAGGAGGCAGCTGACCAATGATGTTTTTATCTCTCCCTCTCCCTTACTCTCTGAAATCAATAAAATATATATTTAAAAAATAGAATGTTTCTTAAAAAAGAAAGACAGTCCCTGTCTTCAAGAAGCTGACAAAATATGAGGTGTGTAACCTCATAATTGTAACACTAGGTATCATGTTGAAAACCATTTAAGAGGCTGTGGAAGAGTTCAGATTATGAAGAGAACACATCTCATTGAGGGTGTTCATAAATGCTACTTTGGCTGAAGACATTTTAAATCATGGAAAAAATATAACCACCACTAAATCAAGAAAAAAAAACCATAGCCACTGAATAAACAAGTTAAAGGAATGCTGAAATGGTGGGTGGGGGGTTTCATAGATGCTCTGTCTAAATTCAAACAATTCAGGGATGTTTTGTTTGCTTGTTTTCATGAAACACACACTTTTCATTTTGACCTGTATATCTGAATTAGCGTAACCAAGTATACATTATTATACTCACTGCTGGTGAATGATAGCCAATCCTTGGACCTGGAGAATATTATGCTAATTGAAATAAGCCAGTCAGTGAAAGACAAGGATTGCATGATCTCACTCATATGCGGAATCTAAAGAACAAAAGAAAATGAGGAACAAAATAGATCCAGAGACATAGAATCATGGAACAGACTGTCTAATCTCAGAAGGAAGGCAGGATTGGGTGGGTGATGGGATAAAGGGGACATCTGTAATACTTTTTTTAAAAAGTCTTCCTTAGTACATATTAAATTAAATTTACCACTGGCACCATTTATTTGTGTGAGTGTGTGTGTGTTAAAAAGATATCGAATGAGAGCTAATGGAACTCTGGAGCTCAAATATTCACTCAATAAACAATTGTGGGCTCCTGTTGTGTATAGTCACAGTGGGAATAGATAGGAGAGGAAAATAATTATGAATAAAACAGGCATGCTTTCATTTCTCTGAGAGCTCACAGTCTGGTGGAGGAGACAGAGACATAAATGGCCAATTGTAATACAGTGTAATAGGGAAAGTAGTCTGAGTGTGTGTGTGTGTGTGTGTGTGTGTGTGTGTGTGTGTGTGTGTGTAAGGGGAGAGAGAGAGAGAGAGAGAGAGAGAGAGAGAGAGAGAGAGAACCTGAAAAATGAATAGGAGTGCCTGGCCTGAGTGGGTCAATTGGTTGAGTGTCATCCTGTGCACCCAAAGGTTGCTGGTTGGATTCCCAGTTAGGGAGAGTACAGAAGGCAACCAATCAAAGTTTCTCTCTCACATCAGTACATCAATGTTTCTCTTTCTCTTCCTCTCTCTAAGCATGTCCTCGGTTGAGGATTTTTAAAAAATGAATAGGAGTTATCTAGTTAAAGGAAAGAGCTGGCAGCAAGAAATTCCAAGCAGAAAGAAAAGTATTGACAAAGGAGAGAAAAATGGAAAGATTAGGCAATGCAGGGTAAGGAAGGGATGAGTGGGGAGAGTGAGGGATGAGTTTGAAGCAGAAGCAGATTATGAAGGCATGGCAATAGGGTGTGACATAATCAGTTTTCTATTTTAGATTACCTGGTAGCTGTGAGAATATGCAGGAAGGAAGCAAGAGAGGAAGCTAAGAAACTTTTTCTATTGAATTTGTATTGATTTCTAACCAAGATGACAATACTTTAGGGGGCAGCCAAGGAAATAGAGATGGTTAGTAGATTATAGAAATTATTTAATATATAGAATCAACAAGACAAGGTGATTAATTAGGTATGGTAGGTGAGAAAGTATATTAGAGCTCCCCAGAGAAAGAGAACCAATAGGATACATATAGAGATATAAGAGGAGATTTATCATAGGAATTGGCTCCTGTAATTAAAGAGGCTGAGTTATGCTATACCATCTACAAGCTGGAGAACCAGGAAAGCTGGTGGTATAATTCCAGTCCAAAGGCCCAGAACCAACAGCTACAATGTCTGAGGGCAGGAGAAGATGGACATCCCAGCTCAAGAAGAGAGAGAGAGAGAATTCACCCTTCACCTGCCTTTTTGTTCTATTGGGGCCCTCAATGGATTGGGTGATAAATGGATCTTCTTTACTCAGTCTACTGATTCTGTTGACCTTAAACAAATAGACAATCAGATATTTCTCCAACAAAATGGGTTTATTCAGGAACAACAAAGAATTACAATTCTGGATAAGTAGTAAATGAAGTTTCTGTTTATTAATCTTCACAATTATAATTCTAATTTCTAATCTCTTCTGGAAACACCTTCACAGAGATACCTAGAAATAAGGTTTTACCAGCTGCCTGGGCATCCCTTATCCCAATCAAGTTGACATGTAAAATTAATCATCAGAGGGAGAGAGAGAGAGAGAGAGAGAGAGAGAGAGAGAGAGAGAGAGAGCTATATATTACATTTGATGTTTACAAGGAGGCCTCCAGCAATTAGTGGTCAAAGTGCAAGGGAGACACAAAGATGTTCATGATCTGGTTCCTGTGCTCAAGGAGATGTTAATCTCAGCAGCAGAGCTAGTGGCATACACTGTGTCTTTATGTAAATTAGAAAATGTGCTCCCTCCAAAGCAAGGCTTGTCAGCTAGATTTCAGCTCCTATTTGCCTTCGCAGCTAGGCAACTTATTCAGGGCACCACAAGAACAACTGTATTTGGCAGTTCTGTTGTCAGGGAAGAAACACAAACCACTAAAATACAGGGTCAGAAGAAATTGACACTGTATGTGCAGTACATAAAGACCTCAGAAGAGAGGGAAAGAATATGAAATGAAGGTGGAAATTGAATCTGGCCTTGGTGGCTGGGTAGGGTTTTCATAGGTGGAGATGAGGATGGGTGCAGGGAAGAGAGTGGAACACTTTCTCCAAAGGTTAAGACAAGAAAAATGGAAGCATGTTGAAGGAATAATGGTAGTTCAGTTGGCAGCAGTGTAACCTACAGAAGTGGCTCTTTCTAGCTGTCTTTTCACAGCAGAAGTCCTTCTTAAAGTGTGAGAAAAGTTGGCTGGGCTATCCATATACACATGCAAATGCACATACACACACATGAGCACATGTGTTTACACATGCATACCCACATGCATACATGCACACATATTGAAAACCCCATAGGCGTTCTCCATTTTTTCTTCGTCTCTCTTCTATCCTTCCCTTTCAAAGTGCTTTCCAGGAAATGGCTGTTAGCCATTTAGTGATCTCCAGGATAGAGCACTATAAGACAAAACTAGAACGGTCTCAAGCATGGCCTTGACTGCCAGGCTGAGAAGTTATGAAGTTGTACGCAGTGGGAGCCAATGGACTCTAGTGAGTAGGAAAATGCTACTCTCAACTTAATGTTTCAGGACAACTAATCTGCTGGTGTTGTTTATAATGGGTCAAAGAACCAACCTGGGTAGAAATGTTTTACTCAATATGAAAACTTAATTATTTCCATACAAAAATCTGAGTTTGTTTATAATGTGGAGAAAAACAACTATTTCACAGATCCCAGTCAGACCAGTGAAGACACTTGCACTCTCCTCACATGTAAATGTTTGTTGATTAACATACATGAAAAATGCTGCCATTAAAAACTCCGAAAGAGTCAATGCTGTAGGAGCCAGAAAGACTACCTTTTCCCAGAGATTTTTTTCCTTTTAAATCAACAACCAAAACATTATCTTTCCTTTCCTCACCTAATATTTTTGGAACATCCTGTATGCCAGTTGTTTTATATACAATGTCACATTAAATCCTCACCATTTTTTTCAGATGAAAACTAGGGCTCAGAGGACAGTAAGGATCTTCCACCACATTACTCAGCTATTAAGGGACAGAGCTGGGATTCAAACCCCAAACTCTCTGACCACAAAGTCTGTGTTTGTCTTATAACAGTACAATAGCCTCCCAGCCCAATTAATGAAGGGAGAAAGTAAAATTAAAAGTAACCAAATTAAAGGGGGCAGAATTGGCCACCTTAAATTGTATCTCTTTGGCATAAGGATTATTTAAAAAAAATAGTGGTGACCAATAAAGAAATTAAAGATTAGAAAAATAGTGGTGAAGTAACTCTGGTGAGAGGACATCTATACTAATAAGAGGGAAATATGCTAATTAGACCAGATAGACAGGACATCTTCCAGTCATCCAGTCATCCCGTCCTTCTTCCCAACAAAGCCACATTGGCAGGGGCTGAGGCAGAGGCGGTTAGGGGCAATCAGGCCAGCAGGGGAGGGCAATTAGGGGCGATCAAGCTGGCAGGGGAGGGCAGTTAGGGGTGATCAGGCTGGCAGGCAGAGGGGTTAGTGGCGATCAGGCAGGTGAGCAGTTAGGAGCCAGTGGTCCTGGATTGCGAGAGGGATGTCCGGCAGTCGGACATCCCCTGAGGCATCCTGGATTGTGAGAGGGTGCAGGCCAGGCAGAAGAACCTCACTGATGCACGATCGGGGCTGGGGAGAGACTTCAGAAGGGATCCAGGGTGTGTCTGGCCCATGTTGCCCAGTCCCAATTGACCAGACCCCAGCAGCAAGCTAACCTACTGGTTGGAGTGTCTGCCCCCTGGTGGTCAGTGCACATCATAGCAACTGGTTGAATGGTCGAATGGTTGGGCACTTAGCATATTAAGCTTTTATTATACACTGAGTGGCCAGATTATTATGACCACCTAACGTTTGTACGCAAATTAGCTATAATTTCCCGCTGAAGTTGCTAGAGGGCCAGATCATTATAAACATCTGAATAACACAACATACCTATGTATCATTGCTGATCAAGTTCATCCTATCATGTTGATGACGTATCTCAATGGAGATGGCTTCTTCCAACAAGACAATGCGCCATGCCATGGTGCTCGTATTGTGCAGGAGTGGTTTCAAGAACATGAGGGAGACTTTACCTTGCTTAGGTGGTCCCCACAATCACCAGATCTCAATCGAATTGAGCATTTGTGGGACGAAGTTGTGGAACCATCAGGCAGCTGGTTCCACAACCATCAAATCTCACAGATCTGGACAGTGCTATTCAGGCATGGTGTCAGATTCCTCGCATCACCTTTCAACATCTCCTGGAGTCAATGCCAAGAAGAATCGCCGCAGTATTGGAGGCAAAAGGTGCCCAACGAAGTACTGATGAGGTGGTCATAATAATCTGGCTGGTCCTAATAATCTGGCCACTCAGTGTATAAGATATGTATAACCCATGAACACAGACATTAGTGCAGTGAGGGCCTGGGGAGGCAGGAGTGAGTGGAGGAGTTAATGGGGCAAAAACAGGGACATCTGTAATACCTTCAACAATAAAGATAAAATATTTAAAAAGGAATGAAGTATTGATACATGCTACAATTTGGGTGAACCTTGAAGACTTTATGCTAAGTGAAAGCAGACACCAAAGGTTGCATATTGTATGATTTAATTTATATGAATATCCAAAATAGATAAATTAATAGAGAAAGAATGAAGATTGGTGGTTGCCAGAGCCTGAGGGAGAGGAGAATAAGGAATTATTGCTTAATAGGTATGGGGTTTCCTTTGGGGTAATGAAAATGTTTTGTTACTATATAGAGGTGGTGGTTACATAATATCATGAATGTACTAAATATCACTGAATTATGCACTTTAAAGTGCTTAATTTTATGTTACATAAATTTAACCTCTGTAAGAAATAATTGCCATAGATGTCCCGCAAAGTGAGTCCCTCACCCATAAATAAACTGTATCAGTATTCAAACTGTAAAATGGGTAGTAGTTTCTTCAGCTGGGTTTTTGATGAGCAAGAAAGTTGAAGACTACGGGAGGTGATTCTTGGAGGGTATCTGGTCAACAGCAGGTCTCTCTGGATAGTTTGTTGAAGATGTGCACTCCCCAAGAGATATGGCCCAAGGTATTGCATGTGGTTGGGCTGATCTTGACCCATGAGTTCAAGAAAATCCATCCTCTCCTTCTCCTCCCTCTACTTTTCTTCCTCTACCCATTCCACTCCAGATATACCTTATATGAATTTTATGAAACAAACACAATATCTGGTATAAGTTTAGAGAAGTGAAAGCAATAATTGGGAGAGAAAGTAACAAGAATTTTCTACCATGGACTACCTTTTACCTATAACCAAAGAGACCAGGTGATAGGAATGAACCTGGTAGGAATAAAGAGATCTGTTATTGCTCAAAATTCTTGTACCAGATGGGGCCCTTTAGAACCTTATGTCAGAAGGCAATAATGAGGTATCATTGGTTCTAGGTTTGATCTCTGTGTGAATCCGGTTGCTTAATTCTATTGTATTAACTTGGTTCCCCAAAGTTCTTTACCTGAGGAGTGCACTGCCCTGGCACTCAATCGCCTGGAAACTAGTCCTGGCTCTGTTAGTGATCTACTGAGTGACTCTGACAAGTTCCTTTCCTTTTATGGGCCTGTTTCCTCATCTGCAAGAAGAGTGTTCTAAAAGGTCTAGTTTTCAGGATAAGCTGAAAGTGCACCATAATATTCATGAATTTGAGGAAGCTAAAACATGTCATCATTTGCTCCAAGTAACCACCTAAAAAAAAATTGAAGCCCTGGCCGGTGTGGCTCAGTTGGTTGAATGTCATCCCATGCACTAAGGGGTTGCCGGTTCAATCCTCAGTTGGGGTGTGCATGAGGAGCAACTGATCAATGTTTCTCTCTCACATCAGTATTCCTCTCTCCCTCTCCCTTCCTCTTTCTCTAAAATCAATAAAAACGTATTTTTAAAAAAAGTGAAAAGGCTTAACTGCACGCACGGCCATCCAAGACTTCAGAACACTTAGTAAGTTATATAATGTCTTATCATTGGGGTGTGCACCTGAAACTAATATTATATGTATTGTGTGTCAACTGTAATTGAAAAATAAAAAATGATTTTAAAAAGAAAGCCTTCTGTATAATTGAGATATTTCTTTAATGCTCCTAGGGTGTCCTCCCTAAAGGACATGAACAAAATCCTGCAAAGTAATTCTGTCCATCCCTTGAAGCTTAAATATGCTATTTCATCAATTTGCACTGAGCAGTCCAGACTTTCCTACATAGAAAGGACACACCTCATCCTGCCAATTGATGGTGAACAAGGAGCATCCTTCAGGTTGAAAAAAAACCTCAGCAACTTGAGGAAGAAAAAAATTGGACCTTGAAAATGATCTCTTCCTCCTTTTGACTGGAAAGGAAAAGATAGACTGGGTGCTCACACTGTCTGTGTGGAAAATAAGATGGCAGCCGCCATGTGGAGAATAACAGGGAGCTGATAAGGCAAAAAGCAGCTAAGATTCTGGCGAAATTAGACCAATTATTTGGGACCACAAGTAAATTATGGCAACATTAGGAAAATACCTACTCAGGCAGCGTGTTTTGAATGTTGCTTGTATTCTTTGTAAAGTATTTCCTTTTGGTTCGCTCCTTCATGCAGAGATAAATAATTTTAAAAGTATCTGTCTGTTTCAACTATATCTAGAGGAATTCCCCAAAGAAGTGCTCTCTTCACACTAGGGCCAGACCATTAAAGGAGGAACATGTGGGAGTCATGATGCTCACAGCAATAACAATTGAAGAGAGAGGCCCTCCAGGAAAAGAATTCAAGGGGACTGACTCAACCCACTGGGGCAGCACTCCTTCCTTCCTAACAGATCTGCCTACAGCTTGTTCTGCTTGCCTACAACCCTGGAGGAGTCTGTGCTTTATTTTAATAAAAATCCCCACTCCCTTCCAGTGCCTTCCTACCTCTTCTAACTACAAAGTCCTTTTTGAAGCCAAGGGAGGTGCTACCTTCCTAGATGGAGTCAGACTTCCACAGGTTATTTCCATAGGTAATGTCTCTCTTTCTCTGGGTGCAATCTCCATTTATACACACTATCATTCTTTGCTTTCAAATAATTCTGCCCTCCAAATTCAAGCATTCAGCCTTGTCCCCCATTGAAGTTCTCCCCCCCCCCTCTCTCTCTCCCCCCCCCCCCTCAGCCCCTCTCCCGGAAATATATTCTCAGGCCTTGCCACCATGTAAACCTGTAATCCTTTTATGCCACTATCCATATTGGTTTATAAAACATAGGTTTGCAACTCATTGGAAAGAAAAATGGCACCTGTCAAATACCAAACCCTATGAAATGCCTGCGCAATTTCACTTTTCACCTAGTAAATATCCAATTATTTTTCAAAATAGCTCTTTCCAGAATTCAAATCTGTTTCCATTAATATTAAAAGTTTAGAGGTCTGGAAGAACAGGAAGGGGCTGATTAAAAGCAGACAGGGTTCATTATCTGGGTAATCACAATCTAGCATTTCCCACCCCCATTTACCACTCTCCTTCCCCTGCTCCCCTCCCCAACACAATATTCTGCCTCAGAAAAGGTCACACTAAAATTCTGCAAATAAAACTTATCCTACAACATATCCAAGGGTGGAGCTCCATTTTGGAGAGTTTGAAACTGGTATCATTTTTAAAGATTTTTTTTTATTCCATTTCACCCGGGGAAAGAAAATAGCTTGCAAAGTGTTCCCTACAATTCTATTGCACAGAGCAGATGCACAGTGTGTTTGTTAGAGTCAGGCTCTGTCTGAATATTAATCATAGAATAGTTAGAGTTGGAAGGGCTCCTTGGAGATTCCATGCTCATTTATTATATAGAGAAATTAAACTCATAGAAGGGAAGGGATTTGCTAAAATTGCACCTTCAGTGAGTGGTGGAGCTGGAACTAGGACATATATCACTGCAGGCAATGCTGGTGTGTAGTGGGAAAAGTGCCTAAAGGGCCTGAATTGAGTGAATTGTAATTGTTTCTCAATCCACTACATGTCTATGGGCCACATGTTAATGGCTAACCTTTTATTGCTTCCCTGAAAACTGACTCAAAGGCAAAGGCAAAATGGGTATTTTAAAGCATAGCATATTCTGAGGTCAGGCAGTCGGAGGAGGTGTCTTCTAGAGCTGCCTGGCTGCACTTGGCTGGGAAGGCTTTGTTCCAGGCCTTGGGAGACTGCTCATTCAGATGCTTCCACTGCCAGTGCCAAAGGGAAGCTCAGGAAAAGGATGAACACCACAGCAACACTGAGCCTGCCCTTTCTTTGAGTAAAAGTCTAATAAGTAGGGCAAGGGGGTTATGTGACATAGTCCTGGGAGGTGTGGAGTAGCTTTTTCAGCACCATGAGGTTCCTCAGAAATCTTTTAGGGATTGAACGGCTTCCAAGGTGAGGCCACCACGGTAAAATTTCATAAAAAAGGGAGGATTTGTTTATTGGCACAATTCATAAAAATATCAAGAGAATACAAGGGGAACTAGCTCAAAAATAAGTACCAGCCAGTGCCTTTCCTATACATAGGTGACTTTGTTAGCGTCTTCTTTTTTCTCTGGATTAATCAAAGCCATCTCCTAGGCTCCTTGTACAAGGCTGGTGAGAATTTAAAATGGTACAACCTCTGTGGAACACAGCATGGTGGTTCCTCAAAATATGTAATGTAGATTTACTATGTGAGCCAGCAGTTCCACTCTGAGGTATATACCCAAGAGAATTAAAAGCAGACTCGAACAGATACTTGTATACCCATGTTCATAATAGCATTATTCACAATAGCCAAAAATGTAAAAGCAACCCAAGCATCCATCAACGGATTAATGAATAAAAATGTGGTACATTCATCCAATAGAATATTATTCTGCCATAAAATAAATGAATTAATGACACATAATAAATTGCAAATCAACCTTGTAAACATTATATTGAGTGAAATAAGCCAGACACAAAAAGACAGATATTATATCATCCATATATGAAGTATATAGCATAGGCAAATTACATAGAGATACAAAGTACAATGATGGTTACCAGGGACTGGGGAGAGGGTAAATGAAGAGTGATTTATAATGGGAATATATCCTAAGAATTCCAAAACATCAATCAGAAAGAATATATGCGCCCTTATGTTCATAGCAGTATGATTTACAATACCTAAAATCTGGAAATAGCCCAAGTGCCCATCAGTAGATTAGTGGATAAAAAAGCTGTGGTACATTTACAGAATGGAATACTACTTGACCATAAAACAGGAGTTTTTATCCTTTGAGTCAGCATGGATGGTCCTGGAGACTATCATGCTAAGCAAAATAAGCCAGTTAGAGAAAGACAAATATGACATGATCTCACTTATATGTGGAATCTAATGAACAAAATGTACTGAAGAACAAAATAGGTCCAGATGTATGGATGCATGGAACAGAATTACAGATCTCAGAGTGTGTGTGTTGGGGGGGGCGAGGGACAGGAAGAGATTAACCAAAGAACATGTATGCATATCTGCATAACCCATGGACACAGATAATAGTATGGGGAAAAGTCTGGGGTGGGGTCGGGATGTGGTGGAGGGGGCAAAAAGGGAAAAATGGGAGGCATCTGTAATACTGTAAGAAAATAAAAAAATATATAAATAAATATATAAATAAAAAGAGAAGCCAGCTGAACTTATTATGCTATGTGAAAATAATCTTTTCCTCTGCCTGCCCTCTCTCTGTTCTTTTTCTTCTTCTTCTTCTTTTTTTAAAAATTTGTTGAGAAAGAAAGAGAGAGGGAGAGACAAAGAGTGAGCTCAATATATTGTTCCATTTATTTGAACATTCATTGATTACTTCTTGTATGTACCCTGATGGGAGATCCAACCCACAACCTTGGCATATTGGGACAACTCTATAATCAACTGAGCTGTCCAGCCAGGGTCTCTTTTCTTTTAATTTTTAACAATTGTGTTAAAATATACATAGCATAAACTTACCATTTGATGTGAACAGTTCAGTGGTGTTAAGTACATTTACGTCATTGTGCAGTCATCACCACCATCCATTCACAGAACATTTTACATCTTGCAAAACTGAAACTCTGTACTCATTAACAATAATTCCCTATTCCCTGTTCCCTCAGCCCCTGACAACCACCATTCCAGTTTCTGTCTCTATAAATTTCATTGTTCTAGGTAACTCATATAAGTGGAATCATGGAGTATTTTTCCTTTTATGACTGGTTTATTTTACATAATATCGCCAATGTTTATCCATACTGTAGCATATGTTAGAATGTCCTTTCTTTTTAAGGCTGAATAACATTCCATTGTATGCTTACACATTTTGTTTACCTATTCATCTGTGAACAGACACCTGGGTTGCTTGCAAATTTTGTTTTTGTGAGTAATGCTGTTATGAGCATGGCTGTAGAATATCTATCTGAGTCCTGGCATTCAATTCTTTTGGATACTTACCCAGAAGTGGAACTGCTGGATCATATGGTAATACTAATTTTAATTTTTTGAGGAACCACCATACTGTTTTCCAGAGCAGCTATACCTGTTTACATTTATGCCAGCAGTACAATTTCTCCACATCCTCGCCAACACTTGTTATTCCTGGTTTGTTTATTTTATTTTTTTAAATGATACCATCTTACTGGGTGTTAAGTGGTATCTCATTGTTCATTGTGAGTACCTGTCTCTTATGGTTACGATATTCTTGCTTTTACAGTGATTATTCTATGCCTTTTTCTCAAAGTTTTAACTTCTGACAAGTCAACATATGGTTGGAAAGATGCCCCTTTGAGGGATGGTTCTCAAAGAAAGCAACAGCTCCCTGTGCCCAGCCGTACTTTTGGTACAATCTCCTCCTGTTGATGAACCAAGACCTCCACACTTAAATTCTGACCCGCTTTCTTCTCACCACACCATGATATCTGCATAGGCTCCATCGCTGCTCTCTCCTACTATTTTTAGAAGAATCAAACATACTTATCTTGCTCCAGGCAGCAAATGGTTTCTGGGGAGACAAGCCCTGATTGTAAGCTAGGAGCCTCCAGCCATCCAAAGGGAACTGATGAGAAACAGATGTATTTGTCCCTGTTGGCCCATCTATCATTTCTTCTCAGCCATTGTCCCATGAGGAAAAGCTAGATGTGGGCTCCTTCAAGAATGCTTTCTTCATCTTCTGGTCAAGAAGCTTGCTGTGGAAGATTTCAGTTTTCTTCTCTCCACCCAAATACCAGTACTAAGACTTCCTGCAGGGATGACAGGGCGGAGATGGGGGGGAATTAACAACATACAGTATCATGTATTTATTGGGCTGCAGGACAATCAATACATGAAGGCTACAATTAACACTTCACTTTGGGAACTACACACACTGCCAGTGAGAAAGAGAACTAGACACAGAACAAGACAAAACCTAGCAGTAGCAGAGGTCCAGTGTCAGCCTCTCTTCCTCCCACCTCTTGTCTCAGGTACACCCATTCACCTAGTGTGCTAATCCTATATAATAAAACCCTAACATGCAAATTGACTGAATGGTGGAAAAACTACAACTACCTCCCCCCCCCCAAGGGAGGCGACCAGCGGTGGAGATTGGGGGGGGGGAGGGGCGCAGGGCTGGCTGGTGAGCACAGAGGGAGGCAACTGAGGGAGGCAACTGGCAGCAATGGCAGGGAATGGGGCTGGCCAGCAGGCAGTGCCAGGCTTCCAGCCAAGGCGGGTCCCAGTGGGGCCCCCCTGATTGCTCTGCCTACCGGTTGCCCCACAGATAGCCCTGATCACTGGCCAAGCCTAGGGACCCTACCCTATATATTGGGAACAGTCTCTTAGATTTAAAAATTGAAACCTGGCAAGGGTACTCTAACACTGAAAAAACAGGATGATGCAGCAATGACATGCATGGACTCAGGCTTGCACATTTTGTGGTCAGCCCTGATTCTGACACTTATAACTGTGTGACAAAACCAATTACTTAACTTTTCTCTGCTTCAGTTTTTCTACCCATTAGATGGGGGAAATGGTATTACTGCCTCTGAAGGATCATGTTATGTACTACTTTTTATGATCAGGGCAAAAAAATGTAGCTGCCCATACAACAGTAAGATGCCTTTCACCTACCTGTATGAAAAGTATGGTCACTGGTGAATGCAGCGTCCTGGATTGCGAGAGGGATGTTCGACTGCCGGTTTAGGCCCAACGTCCCCTGAGGGGTCCTGGATTGCAAGAGGACACAGGCTGGGCTGAGGGACCCTCCTCATCCCACCCCCACCCTCCCATGCACAAATTTATTTCACCGGGCCTCTAGTAAACTAATAATCATGCTGTACAGTTTCTCATTCTTCAGACTTGCTTCTCTGCTCTACACCATCTTCCTGTAGTGGCTGTACAATGTGTATGTATGTGCACAGGTGCATACACCTTAGTTTTGCACACAAAGAAGTGTTGTCTTAGTTTCAGTTGCCATAACAAAAAAACATAAGCTGGGCCCTAGCTGGTTTGGCTCAGTGGATAGAGTGTCGACCTGCGGACTGAAGGGTCCTGGGTTCAGTTCCGGTCAAGGGCACATGCCTGGGTTGCAGGCTTGAGCCCCACTAAGGGGCGTGCGGGAGGCAGCCAATCAATGATTCTCTCTCATCATTGATGTTTCTATCTCTCTCTCTTCCTCTCCCTTCCTCTCTGAAATCAATAAAAATATAAAACAACCACAACAACCATAAGCTGGGTGGCTTAAACAATAGAAATTTATCTTCTCACAGTTCTGGAGACTTAAAATTACAGGATCAAGATTCTGACAGGGTTGGTTTCTAGTGAAAGCAGTCTTCCTATCTTGCAGAGGGATGCATTCTCACTGTATCCTTACATGGCAGGGAGAGGGTTAGAGAAAGGGGTGTGAGATAGAGAGAGGAAGAGGGAGATATCTTTCTCTCCATATAAGGCCATAGTTCCTATAGGATTTGTGTCTCCCCCCCCCCCTTATGACCTCACTTAATTACCTTCTAAAAGCCACTACTCAAGATGTCTTTACATAATTTGTGGAATTGTTAGTTATGAATCCACAGGGTTCAAACAGAATGCAAGTTGTCAACACAAACTTCTCCTGGCCTTTCAGGGCAGATGAGGGAGAACTGAAGGAGAGTCTGCTGGATGGCTCATCTTCTGGTACCCTTGGCTCAGGACTATATATGTGGGATTATTTGTATGACATTTCTGAACTCCCCTTGGGGGATATCAGGGAGTATGTCCAAGGCCTCCAGAGGTTTAGCATTATCATCTCAGCAAGAGTTTCTAGGATGGGGGTTCAATTTGACGCTAAGAAAAATAACTTTTCTCTGGAGAAGGAAAGACTTGATGATAGCTGTCTTAAAATATCTGAAGAGCCATCCTGTGGAAGAAAACACAAACCTTATCTTTGTGACTCCAGAGGAAAGAATTAGGAGCAGTAGGTAGAAGTTACACAGACATGATTCCAGCTTAATTTAAGAAAGGCATTGCTAATGACAAAAGTGGTTCAACAAAGAAAAGGGCTGTTCAGGCAGTAGTAATCTTCCTGGGAAGGTAGTATTCAAGCAGAGGCCTTGTATCTGTTAGGGGGCTACTAAAAAGTTTATTGGCTAGATGGACAGTTGGGGTAGATGGTCTCTGTAAAGATCCATCTAATACCATAGGAGTCTATCTGAATGCATGGGGCACAATCAAATTTAAGTAGGCTCAGTCTCATAGGGCCTAACTCACTTTAAGGAATTAAAAATCTAATTACTGTTATGGCATGCCACTTTGGGATTATGTGATTATCTTTCCCTCGGCAAGCTATAACATTTTGCACATTTCTTTTCTATCATCTGACATTATAGTCAAGTCATGGTTCTTTGTTAATGGTAAAACTAAGGTCCCCAAAAGGTGTAACTTCCCAGAGGTTATCCTGAATGTGTAGGGGAACTTGAAGAACAACACAGATTACCTGACTCACAGCTCAACTCCAGTGACAGCCCACACAATGTAAACCATGCTCCATTGCTTTTAGAGAGAATAGGCTCACTTGACCAATTTGAAAATCCTCTCACTGTATTGAGATGAGTAGAAAACACAATGTGAACTTTCCAAGTTCAAAATCTAATTCCTACTGGGGAAATGAGACATCTGGTTCGGAGTTAAATAAGATGGATCCTAAGGGATCTTTGACAATGAATTGCTTCTCTAAATCTGCCTTTTAGTAATTTAAACATACATATATCAGAAACATATGGATTAAATGTATAAAGGCTGGGGATGCAAACAATGAGATAATTTTAGTATAATGGGTAAGAAGAGTGTTCCAAAGGACTGACAGTCTGCTGTATTTTCCTCTTTGCCTAGATATTTGCCTCTACCCGGCAAGAAGTGTGTAGTGAGGGCCTACTGTGTTTTTAGCACCTATTGTGTTGGGTGGCAGCTAACAAAAAATATGCCAGAAATGAGTAGATTTTCAGTGAGATGGTCATACTATTCTGAAGTAGAAAATATCCAATGGGCTAACCTTGTTCTGGTGACATGCAACTATAAGGAACATTAATGGGCCAAAGCATAAAATGTGAACCCAATTGTCTTCTGGGAAATGGAGCAAACTTTCACTGTGCACACTGAGAATTACAATATAGGGTTGGGGTGGGAAGACTGAGTGTGGGGGCACATAAAACATATAGAAAGGAATCCCTCAGTTAAATGGCTTGCCATTAATTGAATTTTCTGATTCTGTGGATAATCATTTTTGCATTGCAGCTACCTGGAGCAAAGATGTGTCTGCATTAAGGGCCTCATAAGTTCAGGTTCAGTCTCTCTGAATGTTTGTACATACATGCACATGTATATATGTGTATGTATGTGTGAGGTGGTTGATCAATCATCAGTGAATGTTTATAAACACAGCCCTTTACCTACCACAAATTGTAGGTGTTACAGACACACTGTAAGTCTTGCTGTCAGCTCACTTGGAAAGAGGCTTATGAAGACCCAAATCCAGGCTGCCTCTGATGGCCCTGGCTTAGCAGAAGCAGGTTTAGGAAAAATCAGATACTTTTTCCTACATTTCAAAGGGGCAGAAAGCAGAATGGCTTCAAATCCAGAAGGAATGAAAGGAATTTCAGTAAGAAAAGTTGATTAGCCTTGCTGGTGTGGCTCAGTTGGTTGAGCATCATCCCATGCAACAAGAGGTCGCCTGTTTGATTTCCGGTCAGGGCACATGCCCAGGTTTTGGATTCAATCCCTGGTGGGGGGCATGAAGGAGGCAGCCAATCGATGACCCTCTCTCATTGAGGTTTCTATCTCTCTCTCCCTTCCTCTTTCTATAATTAAAAAAAAGGAAAAGAAAATTTTATTAGAAATGTAAGGAGTTATGTTTCTGAAAAACAATGAAGCAATTGGAAATTAGGAACCACAAATTTTAAAAAGCATTGATAAAATGTAAATCTAAAGTACAACTGTATATTTGAATTAAAAAGTAGGCTGACGAGGTGGCTGAGTGGTTAAGGCGATGGACTGCTAAAAAGTAAATATAGATCACAGGCTAAGTATAGATTTTGCTTAAATTTCTATAACAGAAAATATAGAAAAGAAATTTAAAACTTTCATTGTTTTGGGGTAATTAGTGGTAAATGTTTTTTTAAAGTATTTATAATGGAATACTATATAGTTATACTTTAAAAGCATGAAATCTCAATGAAGGAAAAATACCACCTGATCTCACTCATTTATGGATAATAAAGACCATTATAAACTTATGAACAAAAATAGATACAGAGGCAGAGCAGCCTCAAACAGACTATCAAACTACAGCGGGAAGGCCGGGGAGGGTTGCGGGAAGGAGGGGAGGGTAAGAGATCAACCAAAGGACTTGTATGCATGCATATAAGCATAACCAATGGACATAAGACACTGGGGGGTAGGGGAGGCCAGGGGATTGTCAAGGGCAGGAAAAAAAAGGAAACATATGTAATACTCTTTGTAATACTTTAAGCAATAAAACAATTAAAAAAATAAAAATAAAAGCATGAAATCTGAGTGAAGAATATAAATTCCTTGAAATATTTTGTATTTATGTCTGAAATTATTTCTAAATTAAAAAATTTAAAGAATGGTATAAATGTTTATCAAAATACATGAACAAGAAAGTTTATAGCAACACTAAGTATAATAGCCCCAAACTGACAACAACCCAAATTTCCACCAACAGTAAAATGGATAAATAAAATGTCATATTTTAATAATACGAAATTCTCCACAGCAGTGAAAAAGAAGAAACTACAGCTACACAAAACAACATGGTGGATTTCACAGACATACTGTTGAGTAAAAGAATCAGACAAAGATACATATTATATAATTACATTTATATGAAGTTCAAAAAGAGGCAGAACTAATTTACAGCAATGGAGGTCAGATGCTGGTTACCTTTGAACAGGGGATGTTGCCTATCAAAGGGCAGGGTATGAGAAAACTTATGTGCTGGAATTGTAGCAATTCATGGAGCTGTAAGGTGGAATTTGAGCACTTGACTGATGTTTATTGCATCTCAAAGAACAAAAACTTAAACGTTAAAAAAAAAAGAACAAAAGGCATGACAGTTGATATCTCCCTTTCTGGCTCTCCTTTCTCTATATGCCACTTCTCAGATCCATCATCTCTACTGTATCCTTTTCTGTTTTCTGGGTTTCAGCATGTACAGGGTGAGGCAGAAGTAGGTTTACAGTTGTTCATTTAGAAATTAGTACAATAATTAATAGATAATAATACAAGAATAAACTCTGTTTCATGTACTCACAACTATAAACCTACTTTTGCCCCATCCTGTATTTATCCCATTATATTACAACTAGAAGCCTGGTGCACGGATTTGTGCACCAGTGGGTTCCCTCAGCTTGGCCTGAACCCTCTTGCAATCCAGGACCCCACAGGGGATGTTGGACTGCCAGTTTCAGCCTGATCCCCGCAGGCCAGGCCGAGGGTCCCCGTACACCAGGACTCTAGTATGCATACAAGATCTTTGATTAATCTCTTCCCACCCTCCCCCCTCCCCCCTTACCTCTGAGATTCATCATTCTGTTCCATTTTCCGTTCCTGTGTGTTGAGCGTCTACCCTCTGGTGGTCAGTGCATGTCATAGCTACTGGTGAACAGTCAGTTGAATGGTTAAACAGTTGCTTAGGCTTTTATTATATAGATAGATGGGCTATTTGCCTCTATGTCTGTTTCACCAGGTTGTAGGTTCCTAGAAGACAAGGAGCATATTTTAATCATCTTAAACCCAGTACATGACAGACACCTGGTCCCACACTTTAGGAACCTCACTCTGACCCTACTCTGGCTGTACCTCTCTCAAGAGCAGAAATCCACTGGACCAAAGAAATTTGCCTAACCAGAGTCATGTCCTTCCCTTATAGCCCATACTGTGGATACCCAGAGCCCAGGAATTTCCCACCTAAATGGCCTCGTGCCTGCTTCTAGGGTCTGTGCAGCCCTGTGTTCCCAGTCCATCTATCCCTCTAACTGTAGAACACATCACCAGTGTGCAAAACACTTGGACATGAGAGCCAGGGAGTCCTCCCATATGAATGAGGCCCCTCATGGCATAGTACACAGTTGGGGATGATATAGAAAAGGGAGTCAGGAGGCCAGGCTGGAGATTGGGGGCCTACAACTGACCCATCTGTGCTACCATGTTTAGCACAAAGCATGGGAGAGGGAACCAAGAATTTTAAACTTGAATCTGACCTCCAGACCATTACAAAGATATTTTTTATTTGTAAAGCTAGGAGGACAGAACATACATTTTTATTAAACAATATCAGCTTCCGGGGTCCAGCCCCAGCGGGTCCAGGGGTCCCCAAAGGTGTGGACGGAGTCGGCGAAGAAGGAATGACACGGAGACAGCGTTCAGTTGATCAGCAGCCTAGCCAGGATCTCCAGCCAAGTTCTGGTCTTGATCTCCAGAGAGGCTCTGCTCAGGTTCTCCAGTCAGGTTCAGTCACTAGGTTCTAGTCAGGCTCTCCTGCCAATCTCCGCAGTCAGGTTCAGTCCAGGATCCCCTGCCATGCTCTCTCGCCAGGCTCCGCCTCGAGGCTCCGAGGCCAGTCCCGGTCCAGGGTCCTCCGGCATGCTCTCGCCAGCGAAGTTCTTCTGTCTCTAGAGAACGTTCTGTGTAGGTTCTGTGCCTAGGCTCTGTCTCTCTTGGTCCTGTCTTCCAAGCCCTGTGTTCTTAGTTCTGTGTTCTGAGTTCTGTCTCCTGAGTTCTGTGTTCTGAGTTCTGTCTCTGTCTCTAGATTCTGAGTTCTGTCTCTTTCTGTCTTGTTACATCTGTATTTATACCAGTTGACTCAATCCCATCAATCTCTATTACAAAGGTTAGGGCGTTTCTTATCTCCATTCCAGGGAGAAAAGATTATGTAGTTTAAGCATGATTGTTCGTAGTTAAAGGGATTAATTACCCGCCTGGCACTTAGTTGAGGGGTTTTATTCCCTCCCTAACTTCAGGGGAAAATCCCTACCTGGGGATTCAACCTTTCTCGGAGAGGTGACCTTGGTTAAAACACAGTGCCAAGAAGGTGAGCAAACATATTAAGAACCGTATGCCATATATGCCAGGTCCCTTGAAACAGCAAGGATGGACCGGCTCCCGGCAATCAGCTTAGTTTATAACTTGTAAATCTTTAGACATATGGTATATTGTACATTTTCCCCAGGCCCCATATGTTAGAGGCAAGCTTGCATATAGTAGCTATTCAATACATAATCAGCTGAATAAATATCATAGGCTGCTATTTTTGTTTCAGATTTATGTTTCTACTAGAAGCCCAGTGCACGAATTTCATGCACTAGGGGAGGGGTGGTGGTGTCCTTCAGCCCAGCCTGCAATCTCTCCAATCTGGTACCCCTTGGGGGATGTCCAACAGTTGAATATCCCTCTCACAATCAGGGACTGCTGGCTCCCAACCACTCGCCTGCCTGCCTGCTTGATTGCCCCTAACCGCTTCTACCTGCCAGCCTGATCATCCCCTAACCACTCCCCTGCTGGCCCGGTCCCCACCAACTTCCCTCCCCTGCTGGCATGGTTGCCCCTATCTGCCCTCTCCTGCAGGCTTGGTCGCCCCCAACTGCCCTCTCTTGCCAGCCATCTTGTGGCTGTGGGTGCCGCCATCTTTGAGGGCGTGGGATCAATTAGCATATTCCCTCATTATTGGCTATGGGCGCCACCATCTTTGAGGACAGGGCAGTCAATTAGCATATTCCCTCCTTATTGGCTGTGGGTGCTGCCATCTTTGCGATGGCATGAGGCTCAATTAGCATATTCCCTCTTTATTAGATAGGATTAATGAACCTAAATGTATTACATTAAGTCCTATCAACTTATTTCAAAGCAATTCATGTTGCTAATATTGCATACCAAAGGTGGCTAAAGTTTTGGTTAATCATTCTAACCCACATATTCCCATCATCATCCCCAAGATACACACAAAACCCATGATAACAAAAATGTTGCAGTATTTTCTGTCACCTATAGAGATTGTTTTTCCTGCAACTAGGTTTATGTTTGATACCAGGTCAGGGCACATATCAAAAGCAACCAATGAATGCACAAATAAGTAGAACAATAAATTGATGTTTCTCTCTCTCTCTCTCTCTCTCTCTCTCTCAAATCGATAAAAAACGAAAAGGCATTTATGTCTCATTGCTAGAGACATTTTCTCACCTACAATCTAAATCACCAAATACAGCCTAGTTGGAGTGGTTCAGTGGTTGAGCATCAACCCATGAACCAGGAGGTCATGGTTTGATTCCTAGACAGGGCACATGCCCAGGTTGTGGGCTTGGTCCCTGGTGGGGGACATGCAGGAGGTGGCCAGTCGATTATTCTCTCTCATTATTGATTCTGTCTCTCTCCCTTCTCCCTTCCTTCCTAAAATCAGTAAAAGTATATTTAAAAAGTGTATAAATCACCAAACACACTTTAGAGCCCAGTGTCTTTTGTATCAACCATTGGATTTCTGAAGAAAAGACATTCCCATAGGACCAATTTGCAAATACGCAACAAATTCCAATAGTAATATTACATGAATGCCTTGAATTGTCAAGAGCTCCCCGCCCTATTTACCCAAGCAATAGAGTTGGCACATATTCTAGTTTTTGCACTGGAGCATGCACACTGCTCCATCAAATGAAGGAGCTACAAACAGATGTGTATTCTGGCAGCTCAGCAAAACCTGTACATGATCCAGCATAGAGATAATATTGGCACTAGGTCTCTAAACCTGGGGGTTAAGATCCTAATATGGGCAGCTATAATATACTAAACACATACTATATGCCAAGCTCCATGAGACACTTTGCAGATTCCATCTTCACAGCCACTTTGTGAGGTAGGGGCTTTGCATTGTAATTTTGCAGAAAAGGGGATGAAGCTGTTACATAAATGAGAAAGACCAAGCTAGGACTCAGACGCAAAATGTGAATAACCACCAGAAAGGCTGCTACTTACTAGCTATAACAGCTTGGGCAAGTCACCTAGTGTCTCTGACCTTAGGTTTTCCTATCTAGAAAAAGGAAATAATGATGGCACCTATATCTCAGAGTTGTTGGAAAGATCAGATTAGCACACAGCCTGGCGCCATGTCAGACTTCAATAAATGGTAGCTTTCACTAATTTTATTAACACGATGAAACTCTCCAGCACTAGGCCTTATGGCTTTCACCTTCAGAAGTCATCAATATATCCTGGCTTCCTTGACCAGGCTAGTTAGTGACAAATACTAACAGGACTAATACTGAAAGCTACCTCCATTTTTTGGACTTCATTATCTAAGATACAATCCTGAAAACCTGGATTTCCAAAAGTATCTTCTAGGGCAAGAACTAGGGAAGAAATTAAAGGAATGGTAGGAGTTAGCATAAGAACAGAATTAAGAATTCTCAATATGCTGTTGCAATTAAAAGCAAATATCCAGTCTAGACAAAGATTACTGTGTTCTTTGTGGAGAAGCAACCAGAGATGAGGTCACCAGGCACAGCCACTGCACCCACCAAGCTTGTAAGCCCCAAAGAAAAACAACTTCATCAAGCCAATCAAAGCCATTTGGCCTAGGTGCCTGGACCCTTGTAGATTTTCTTTCTGCTTAAACTTGAAAAAATGCCCTAGTCACCTCTGCCTTCAAAGCCTATCCAAGCTGAAAAAGGCCATTTATCTTCCTATGACAACTTGGAATCATTTATATAAACTAGAAGCAAATTAGGATTGAGGCCAATTGTTATTTTAGGCCCAGGTTTTTCAGGAAATTAGGAATTCTATTATTTTGCAAATTAGAGTTCACTTATTACATGGAATATTTAAAAACTTAAGATTTTAGAGAATGGGAAGTGTTACAAAAGTTAGATCAACTCTATACTATGGATTATAATGGTAGAGAGGAAGTGAGGCTCACTAGCATGATTGATTTAGCATACATCTCAAATGGGTTGACACTTTGCTCTCTTGTTTCTTCTTTCTTCCGCTTTGCCACTGCATTTATTTCATGGTCTAATCTGAGCCTCTCTACTTCCAGGAAGCTTTCTCTGACCAACTGCTATCATTTTCATTGTTTGAACAACTTATCTAGTTGTTCAAATAATTTTGTTGTTTCTACAATTGTCTAAGGCTGATATTAACACTAATCACTATTTTATTACCTGTTCATATATGTATGTCTTCTTACTCCATTTAGTCCTTAAGCACTGGGATTGTATAGTTGTAAAAAATTATGATTTATCCCAAATGTTTTCAAAAATTCGTCAGGACGTATGGACTATTGTTTTAGAATTATTTGTATTTTTCACAGAAATCTAACACAGTTATACCTAAATAAAATAAATTGTAAATGCTTGTTGAATGGAGGAATAAATAAAGGAATGAGTCATTAACCCATAGAAATCCAATATATTAATTTGAGTTCTTAGCCTTATAGTAACTTCCCACGATCTGTGGGTACTCTAGGCTAAATGAATATAGCAAAGGCAGGCATGACCCAAAGGTTGATGGCACAGGAAAAGACATTATGCCAGAGATTGGAGAATCCACTAATAATCAACAGATTTCACAATCAGCTTTCTTCTCCATAACTTTTAGTATTCAAGACTATCAAATAAACATACAGATATTGACAGCCTTTTAACCCTTTAAGCAAACACCTGGGTTTATAAAACTAATAAGGCCTCCTTGCTTTTCCTCAGATATATTAAGCACTCAGGCTCTCTGCACTTGGTCTTCCTTTTGCGTGAAAAGCTCTTTTACCAAATATCCTCATGATTCATTCTCACTCTTCTGAACTTTCAGGTCTCTGCTCAAATGATGCTTCCTGTGTGAGGCCTTCTGTGACCACATGATGCCCAACTCCCAAAATTCCCTTCCACCCAACCCTGCTTGAGTTTTTTCTTCAAATTTGTTGCCACTTGACTTAATATATATTTACTGATGAACTGATTCTCTTTTAGAATGTAAGCTCCATGTGTGTGGAGGATGGTACTTAGTTTTATTCACCATGTTCCCAGCAATTATCACAATACTGGCATGTTATAGGTGCTCCACAAATATTTTTATAATGAATAAATGGGATGAGAACTTAATTATAAAAAGGGTTGACCGTTGGAGTCCTTAAAAATGCCCCCTAAAACATAATTCACTATTGATTGGAATGCATTTTGGTGCAACCACTATGGAAAAGAGTGTGGAGGTTCTTCAAAAAATTAAAAATGGAATTGCCTTATGACCCTGTGATTCCATTTCTAGGAATATATCCAAATAAACCCAAAACACTAACTCGAAAGAACATATGCACCCCTTTGTTTATTGCAGTATTATTTACAATAGCCAAGCTATGGAAGCAACCCAAGTGCCCATCAATAGATGAGTGAATAAAAAACTGTGGTACAGACATGTAATGGAATACTACTTTGGCATAAAAAGAATGAAATTTAACCTTTTGTAACAGCATGGATGATCTAGACTTGAGTGTATTATGCTAAGTGAAATAAATCAGACAGAGAAAGAAAATACCATATGATTTCACTTATATGTGTAATCTAATGAGTAAAATTTAAACAAAAAACTAAAAAGAAACAGATTCATAGATACAGAGAATAGACTGACAGTTGTCAGAGGGGAGAGGGTTTGCAGGCTGGGTGAAAAAGGTGAAGGGATTAAGCAGACCAATTGGTAGTTACAGGATAGTCACAGAGATGAGATTACAGCACAGGGAATATAGTCAATAATATTGTGATTACTATGTATGGGGCCAGGTGGGTACTTGAAGCAGTGGGGAGACCACTCTGTAAAGTACATGATTTTCTAACCACTTTGCTTTACATCTGAAACTAACACAGAATAATATTGAATGTAAAAAAATTAAAAAAATGTAAACTGCTCACTAACTGCATTTAAAGGATTTGAAATTCTTTTTCAAATTCTTTTTTCACAGAGTAATGCAAACTTTTTTAATGCATTCATCTCATATTGTAAAAATTTAATATAAAAAGCTATAATATAGTGAGGAAAATATATTAAGACTACTATGTTCTAAGCATGATGCTAAGAATTTCATACATGGCATTTTATTTAATCCGTACAGCAACCTTATACATGAGTATTTTAATATCCTTATTCTATAAATAAGGAACTGAGGCTCACAAAAGTTAAGCAACATACCCAAGACTTCACAGCTAGTAAGTCATGATCTGGCTGTTTTTACCATGTGCTATAAGTGGATGTGGGAAGGAGGTTGGATAGCCATTGAAGACCAGATACACAAAATGGGAAACTAACTGAGCATGGGCAACTAGGAGACTGCTTATTCAACAGATAGGATGGGTGTGGGGTGAGAGAGGACTGAGGGATGGGATCATGGAAAGAACTAGGAAGTAGCCAGACTTGTTTGAACCCATGGCCCTCTAGCACCAATGCCCATGTGTAGGCTTGAAAACAAAAATAATCATGATTTTGGTGTGGTTGCCTCTTACTAGAATGCCCTTTCCATCCAATGCCCACCTCCCTGGGACCAGCTCAAATGCAGCCTCCTGCATGAAGCCTTCCTGATCTCCTTTTCCCACTTCAACAGGTAATCAACTGCTGCTATGGGGTGGGGAATATGGGAAAACATCAGAACTGGGGTTCAGGGAACTGTTGGGGGCATTAGGAAAAGTTAGCCACTGAGCTGGACACAATGGGTCTGACTCAAGATTTGTACTAGGAGGTTTTTCATTTGTGTCCAGGTTATAAAGACTCTGAAAAGTCCAAGGTAAATAAACAATAAAGTAACCCAAACCTGTCTCCGGATTGGTCAGAGAAGACTAAATGCAAACTACAAGTAAATAACAAAGTAACTCACAGCAGCCATGAGAATTGGTCCCGAAATCAAATTCAGCAAAAAATACACAACCACTCTTTCCAATTTTTTGCATATTATTGCTTCTGTCTAGAAAGTTCTTTCCTTCCATCTGTTCCTGTAGAAATCCTGCCCCACCCTTCAAGGCCCAGGCATATGAGCCATCCTCTCTGAACTCTTCCCTAATTTCATGCTTCTCCACTCCTAACAGTGGTGACCAATAGAGGTGTGACTATAGGGTGGGGAAATAAAGGAAGATCTCATTGTTCTTAACTGGCAGAGGAGGGATTGGAGCCCTAGTCTAACTACAAAATCTATGCTCTTTTCACTTAACAATTTGCTTATTACCTACATCAAAAGCTGTGTACTCCAATTCCACATCAGCCGAATCTGTGGAATGAGAGTAAAGTACACAGAATGGACAACTATCTAACTGAACATAGACAACTGGGTGATTCACTTCAGATCTCTTTCTAGTTGCTATACTTCCTCCCATTCTGTCCCTTTCCCTTTATCTTATAATAACTCAGCAGTAGCAATACTCCAATAGACTGTTCTCCTTGATGTCAGCAAAACATAAGTCTGGGTGAGAAAACAGTTGTGTACTGGTAGCCTATATATGGAGGAAGTACTTGGGGCAGAGCTGAATACAACTTGGACCAGCTCGGGAGGCATACTCAAGAGATATTGGTTGAGATGTCTTTGCCTAGGCCCAGGTTGAGTGTATCCTACTTTTCAGCAGGTATAATTCAAGGCTGATAATTCCAATTCTGGCTATCTAAGAGATTAATTTATGAACTCCAAATCTGGGTCCCCCCTCCAGCACCTACCAGACTAAAGCCAACCTATTTTCTCTCTTTATGCTCTGTCCACTACCACCCTCCACCCTGTGCTTCAGAACTTCTTTGATGTATTGATTTGGTATTTCTGAAGATGATAAGGTGAAGTGTCCAAATTTATTAGCTTGATTACTGTTAGGGACCATAACCTCCCAGATATGCACTGGCAGAAGAGGGAGTTGTATGAGAGGAGAGGACCATTATGAAATTAAACAATAGAAGAGGCATGAGAAACATGCAATCTCCAGAGTGGAATTATCTAGATAGGGTTCTCAACATGTGTTCCATGGCCCACCGGCCTCAGAATCACCCAGGAGCTTTAAAAATACATAATCTCAGGTCCCAAACCCAGACCTCCTGAATGTATAGCATACCAAGCTCAAGTGATTCCACTATGCAACAAAGTTAGAGACCCATTACCTTTGCCAGCCTAACTGCTTAAAACAGTGATTTGCAACCTTGGCTGTGCAACACAATGACCTGGGGAGCTCAGAAAAATACTGACTCAGGGGTACAACCCTTGTGATTGTGATTCAATTGATATGGGGTGGTCCTGGACATTGGGATTGTAAAAGCTTCCAAGGTGATTTTAATGTGTAGCTGTAGTTATAAATCATTGGCTTAGGGCAGCCCCATCTAGGAAAGAGCCTCTCCATCCCTGGGAGTATATATAAATTTTGTAATTCTCTACTGGGCCGCAAGTATAAAGCAACATTTTCTGAGCGGATTTAGAATTCCCTTGCAGGTGCCCACAGGCTATAATAAAAGACATAAGGGACCACCCTGGCCAGGTGGTCAGTTGTTTGGAGCATCTCCCACTGCACCAAAGGGTTGCAGGTTCAATTCCCCATCAGGGCATATACATGGGTTGTAGGTACAATCCAGGTCGGGGCACATACAGGAGGCAACCAATAGATGTCTCTCTCACATTAATATCTCGGTGTCTCCCTCTCTCTCCCCATTCCTCTCTCTCTAGAATCAGTGAAAGCATATACTCGGAGGAGAAAGGATTTTTTTTAAAAAAAAGACAAAAAGAGCCAATGGGGGAAATGATCATGTCTCATCATTCATTTTCCTAATTAACCTCAAAGATCAGGACCACAGCTACATTCTGGCACATCTAGATGACCTGGCAATGGCCACCCTTAGCATTTGGTATTTGTATCATCCAAGCTTTATCCTCTCTGTAGGGCTCATTGGAAGCTTTCTTAAGATCTGGTGATCTATGTAAAGGTGAAGTTGCAAAGAGCTGATTTTTGTCTTTCTATACCCTGCCCCTGTCCAAAGAAACATGATTTGCCTGATGTAGCCCCAAGTTCAAGCCTCATAAAAGGCTCCAGGTCCATTTGTGTGTCTCAGCTGTGACTGACGAATAGCCATCCATCCTCTTGTGACTAGGGTTGCTGCCTGTTGTCATATTAGGTAAGCAATTATATAAATTACCTCTCATATGTTTGCCAAAATGATTTCTCCTAGAATTGTAGAAGTGGAAATAGAGTGCACAGAGAGAAATTGAGTTTGCTCCAAGGGGCTATGAATGCACCATTAAGGAAGCCTCAAAAAGAGATTAGCAATCCATCTGGTGTGTTTGCACATCATTTAGTGCCATTTTGGGACATTTCTAAAGCAATGACAGTCACGGTGGGGAGGAAGAGGAGGAGGCTCCACTGGCCATTAAGACTATATAGTAAGAGGCTGTGGTTATTAGGGCATAAAACCGGGTAGTGCTTCATCAGCTCTGACTTCACCTCAGTGCTCCAAAGTTTAATAAAAATCAATGCTTGGATTCCAATGCCAGCAGATTCATTAAGGCATTGTTATAACTTCAGGCTTTTCTCTGAACAAAATGACTTGATATCCTTGGAGATATCTCTCTCTCTCTCTCTCTCTCTCTCTCTCTCTCTCTCTCTCTCTCACACACACACACACACACACACACACACACACACACACACACCTTCATGAAAGAAAACTGATCAATGGATGACCCTCTATAACTTTTTTTTTCTTTTTTTTTTAAATATGTTTTATTGATTTTTTACAGAGAGGAAGGGAGAGAGATAGAGAGTTAGAAACATCGATGGGAGAGAAACATCGATCAGCCGCCTCCTGCACATCTCCCACTGGGGATGTGCCCACAACCCAGGTACATGCCCTTGACCGGAATCGAACCTGGGACCCCTCAGTCCGCAGGCCGACGCTCTATCCACTGAGCCAAACCGGTTTCGGCCCTCTATAAGTTTTGACCCATTATTTTTCAAGCCAAACTGTGAACCATCTTAGTTAAATATGGGACAATTTAGCTAAATTTCCACTGAAAACTCCCACACTCTTTAGGTGCCTTAAAATAAAAATATAAATACCTGGTATAATCAGAACATTGTGCAAGAATCATGTTGTATTATAGTCACATTTTATGTAAAACTAGAGGCCTAGTGCATGAATTTGTGCACCAGTGGGGTCCCTCGGCCTGCCCTGCAAGATCAGGCCAAAACTGGCTTTCTGACATTCTCCCAAGGGGTCCCAGATTGCGAGAGGGCACAGGCCAGGCCAAGGAACCCCACCAATGCACGATTGGGGCCAGGGAGGGACCATGGGAGGGCTCTAGGGTGTGTCCAGCCCATCTTGCTCAGTCCTGATGGGCCAGACCCCAGCAGCAAGCTAGCCTACCAATTGGAGTGTCTGCCCCCTGGTGGTCAGTGCACATCATAGCAACTAGTTAACTGGTCGACTGGTCGACCGTCTGCCCCCTGGTGGTCAGTGCATGTCATAGTGAGCAGTTGAGCAGCCTTAGCATATAATTAGCATATTACGCTTTGATTGGTTGAACAGTCAACCAGACACTTAGCATATTAGGCTTTTATTGTATAGGATAATTTTCCTTTAGTAGACAATATATCTGCCTCTATGGCATTCTCTTTTACTGTTATTAGAAATTGTATCCCTGCAGTACCAGTATACCTATATACTAGTGTAGTAAGATGGGCTGCACTTTCATTCAACTCATCATGAAAGTAGGAATTCTGCCTACCCCCAGTGTTCACCCTTGTTCCAAAAGCTGAATTCTTGGCCTCTAGAGTTATTTTCTGAAATGATCATGCAGAGTAGATTGTACCAAGTGCTCATAATGAAAATGTTTATTTCCTGGCAGAAATACAATCTGAATGAAACAAGGAGATAAGGTCCCAGAGATCTGCCACTCCACTGAGAAATGTGGAATTTAATCAGTTGGTTCTTAATCCAGAGTTCATCTGTTGTATTTTCTTTTTGATCAGAATTGGAAAGGCATCATCAGGTTTGAAAGAGTCTACCTGATGAGTATATAATGTTTTTAGAGAAGGAGATTTTATTTGTTTTGTCCACTGGTTAACTCCATGGCATAGATAAGTGACTGACACATAGTAAGCACTCAATACATACTTTCTGTTCTTGTTGTTAACTGGAAAGCAATATGAAATTAAAATCAAAGTGATGGCGATAAGTATATGCTCAGCTGTATTTTTCAACCAACAGAGAAAGGAACAAACTTACTCCAATCCTGTGTCCCCTAATCTTGGCCTCACTTACTTCTCTACCACTGTCACAAACCCGGGTTGTGTGATCATATGGGATGTGAGTTTGAGCTCCACATCTCAGTCCTCAGCTGGCCACCATGACAAGGTGGCATGGAGGGGGAGGCACTTCCAAGGATAGGAAATTTGCCAAGAGAGCAGATGATGGAGATAAAGGACAGACTGCATCCCAGGGGTACTCACAGCCCTGGTAGACGCTGTGCTTCTAGCCTTACTGAAGGACAACCTAAATTGACTGATGCACACCAGCAGAGCCCCCACCAAGGCCACCAGGACAAGAGCCTCTGAATTTCCTGAGCCACAGAACAATTCAGAAAGTCTTGGCAGGATCCACATGACACTGAGCACCTGAGTAAAAAATTGGGGTCCACCAAAAAGAAACTAGTTGACCGATTGACCAAAACATAGGTAGTCCGTTTTATATATTTAGGTAATTCTAAAAGCTGAAGAAGATTCCCTTATTAGAATAACGTTTGTCAAAAATAGCCTAATCAGCCCCGGCTGGTGTGGCGGAGTTCACTGTCATTGTCTTGTGCACTAAATTTTACTGGTTTCTTTCCTGGTCAGAGTACATACCCAAGTTTGGGGCTGGATCTACAGGAGGCAGTAGATCAATGTTCAATGTTTCTCTCTCTCTATCCTTCTCCATTTCTGTCTTTCTAAAAATCAACAAAATTGCCCTAACCGGTTTGGCTCAGTGGATAAAGCGTCGGCCTGCGGACTGAAGGGTCCTGGGTTCAATTCCTGTCAAGGGCATGTACCTTGGTTGCGGGCACATCCCCAATAGGGGGCGTGCAGGAGGCAGCTGATAGATGTTTCCAACTCTCTATCCCTTTCCCTTCCTCTCTGTAAAATATCAATAAAAATATATTAAAAAAAATAAAAATCAACAAAATATTTTTTAATCAACAGCCTAATCATATATTGATGAGAAATTAATTAGACCACCATAAAAACATAGAAATTATTTATAAAATGAGTTCTATAAACTAAAAACTATTAATGATACTGAAACCATAATAAAACAGAAAATTTGGGGGAGGACAAAGCACCCATGTCCCATGGCCCCTATTCTTTCATGTTTGCATTTCCCCTACCTTCAACCCTGATCTATATTCATACTTTTATTATATACATATATTATGTTTTAAAATAATTTATGCCTTATTTACATAAGTAGTGCATATACATAATAGAAATATCAATATAGCAAAATAAAAAGAAAATTGAAACTGTTTATAATCTTATCAATCAGTGATAACAACTGTGAACATTTTTGTTAGCCACTATTAGCATTTTAGTGTGTACTTCCCAATTTAATAAATTACTACTACTACTACACTTACACACACACACACACACACACACACAAACACACATGCATGCAGACCCCAAACATCATATTTAAGAAACTGCCTTTTTGGCTTAATAATAGGTAATGAACATATTACCACATCAATAAATACCTTACAGTAAGATGACTTCTTATAACCTCTCCCAGCCATATAACTCTATTATTATTACTTTACTAGAGGCCCAGTGCACGGAATTCATGCACTTGAGGGGGGGGGGGTCCCTCAGTCCAGATTGCGAGAGGGTGCAGGCCAGGCCGAGGGACCCCACTGGTGCACGATCAGGGCTGGAGAGGGACAGGGACGGTTGGCCAGCCAAGGAGGGACCATGGGATGGCTCCAGGGCATGTCCGGCCCATCTTACTCTGTCCTGATCAGCTGCACCCCAGCAGCAAGCTAACCTACGGGTTGGAGCGTCTGCCCCCTGGTGGTCAGTGCACGTCATAGCGAGTGGTTGAGCGCCTTAGCATATCATTAGCATATTATGCTTTGATTGGTTGAACAGTCCACCCGGTCAACCGGACACTTACGTATTAAGCTTTTATTATATGGGATTATGCAATTCTCAGGGATGCTGCATTAAAAATGTGTTACTGAATCAATTCTACCCTTTACCCATTGTGTGCTCTGCACTGAGTAGATATTGTGAAGTACATACATATGTACCATTACTACCTACTTATTATGTTCCAGGCATTGCCTATTGACACATTGAAAATGTTCTTTCACACCCCTTTGAAGTAGATACCACTGTTCTTATTAGATCAAGAAACCAAAGGAGGCTTGGAGAGGTGTTTAAACTCTTCTCACAGCTAGAAAGTGGAGAGGTCGTAAGTTGAAGATAGATCCATCTGACTTTCAAGCCTAGTCTTGTTCTCTGAGAGACTAGTTTGAAAGTTGAGCTATAACTGTAGTGATATGATTAGAGAATGGACTTGAGCAGAGTGGGTGGGGACAGTAAGACTGTCAGGCTTATCTCCTGTTATATTGATAATAAATCCCATGACCTAGGAGAAATCAGAGAGATCCCTACCGTCTGGAGTGGTCAAAGAAAACATAATGGGAAGGTTCAATTAGAGATGAATCTTAAAAGTTAAGCTAGGAAGGCACTCTGCATGGGGCAAGAGGGAGCAGCAAGGGCAAAGGCTTAGTGGCAGATATGTAACATTCATTGGACTTGGTCTGGTAAAGATACTAATCTTATGAGAGGAAAGGGTTTGCCCTGGAAAAGGGTGCTGCTGAAGAGGGATGACTGCCTGCATAGAGTCAAAGAGAGTCACTCATACTATAAAAGTATTCAGGAAACCAAGATATGTAGAACATTCTGTTTCCATATGTTTAGTTAATTATGAATTCCTGAACTTGGAAACCTTGCAATCTTTGGAAAGAACCAGACTACATATTAAGGGATTAAAGTTTGAAATGTCATTTCCCATTTCTGTCCAAATAAGGTTGAAGCATTTATTTGTTGAAAAAATAGCAAGTATTCCATGACTGGTTTCTTGCATGGTATCTGAATGATCTGGATCACCCACTGACTTGATGGTAGCCACTAAAAGCTGAGATGAATCATCTCTGATCGCATAGATTTTCAACATCAAAGATAGAGCTTGATGCAATTGGCAGAAGTTGGGTTTCAGAGTTGAGCATGATGCTTAAATCTCTTCTTTTGATTAGCTTTGATAATTCCATCTCTTTATTTTTTAGATACATGTTTTTATTGATTTCAGAGAGCAGAAGGGAGAGGGAGAGAGAGATAGAAACATCAATGATGAGAGAGAATCATTGATTGGCTGCCTCCTGCCCGCCCCACATTGGGGATTGAGTCTGCAACCCAGGCATGTGCCCTGACCAGGAATCAAACTGGGACCTCCTGGTTTGTGGGTTGGCACTCAACCACTGAGCCACACCGGCCAGGCCACTCCATCTCTTTAAAAAAAGTCTTCCTCTCTAGTTTGACCTATCATTTGTGTCTTGCCCACCCCTAAAGAAGTAACTTTCTTTTAAAAATACTATTTGAAGGATTATACACATTTTAAAATTAGGCTGCATCTTTGGATACAAACCAGTTTGAAATTCTGTGTGCATTTTTTTTTTTTTTTTACATTTCAACCATTTAATGTGATGGCAAGTAGATCCAGTCTGAATATAAGCAATACTTGTATTTGTTCCACTTTAACTAACCACAATAGAGAATGGTTCAAAGGTCATCAATAAGAGATTGGGTTTGGTTTAAAGTTCTCTTTGAAACCAGAGTAAACAGAGTATTGCACTAGGCCCACCTGCAATGTTTGGCTTGGATACAGGTGATTGGCTCTTGGGAAAGGAGGATGCAATCGTTTTCAGTGAAGACTTTGGAAGTTATCACTTCCCAATTTTGCACTCAGCATCCAACCTCTGTCACTGATCAGGGTTAGCAATTATTTGTAGAGAAGATAGAAAGAAAGCAAACCCTCAGGCCTGCTAGGAAGGGTGATGGGCTTGGCCTGAGAGATTCACAAGGTGACCCAAGTTGAGGATTATTTTGGCCAAGTGGCTTGGACTGCTATTAATCCTTACTGTCTTCAGATGTGCAGTAGTGAGTCATCTGCTGGAATATGATTAATCCTGCTTTGTAGGAATAGACAGCACACAGATTCCACCCAGATCTTATATAACACACTGGTCCTGGAGCTCAACAGGCTTTCTCTGTAATAATTCTACTGAGTTTGAATAATTATTAAGCCCAGTTCTTGAGGAAGAATGGAAGTGTCACCATCCAAAGCTCAATCTTAGAGACCATATACCAACTTACTCCAACCCAAATCTTTCCTTTTCATACAAGCAATACACTCAGAAGTTAGCTTTCCTTATCAACCCAATCAGTGTGGTCCTATAACTTAGGAGTTAAAAGATCTGAATTCAAGTTCTGACCCTAATTATCTATGTGACCCTCAGCAACTCATTAGTCCTCTGGGCCTTCATTTTCTCATCTATAAAGTGACTATATCTGCCCTTCCTACTCATCAGTACTGCTGTGAGTATTAAATAATATAGTATACATAAAAGTGCTTTGGAAACCATCCTATATAATAAAAGGCTAATGTGCAAATCAACTGAATGTTGGGACAACCAGTCGCTATGATGCACACTGACCACCAGGGGGCAGACACTCAATGTAAGAGCTTCCTCTTAGTGGACAGTGTGCTCCCACAGGGGGAGGGCTGCTCAGCCAGAAGCCAGGCTCACGGCTGGCGAGTGCAGCAGCTGTGGCAGGAGCCTCTCTCACCTCTGCAGCAGCACTAAGGACTCCTTGGGGGATGTCTGCCTGCCGGCTTAGGCCTGCTCCCTTCGGGGGATGTCCACCTGCCGGCTTAGTGGGCCTAAGCTGGCAGGTGGACATCCCCCAAGGGGTCCTGGACTATGAGAGGGCACAGGCCAGGCTGAGGGACCCCCCCCCTCCAGTGCACAAATGTCATACACCTGGCCTCTAGTATATTACAACAAATACAGGAGATTATTATAATTATTTCAGTTTTTTAAGGTATCTTAAGGTTATGTTGTCAATGATACCTGAATAAAACTTTCTAATACAAAAATAATATTTTTTTAAAAGACAAGCATTTGATGCACTGTAAAGATTTTGAAATTTAGGCAGAACATTTGTGTACTATATGGTGATCTATACCTCCAAAAGTTCATTTGAGATAAACCAATAAAAGAGAGACTTTGTACTTTGGAAGCTTCCAAATGGCCACCCTGGCAGATGGGCCCCAGCTGTCCTTGACAAGGGGACCCTTGAAGCACTGCCAAAAGCCTACCACCCAGATGTTCTGTGCATCTGTTCCATGTTTAGAAAACTACTAAACTTTCCAGAAACTACCTAAGATACTTTAACATGTTATTTACTCAAGGCGGTGGTACAGAAAACAAGCTCAAACTGAGGAGAGAAGTATACCTTCTGTGCTAAAGGTCAAGAGCAAGGGTTGGCAACTTCTCTGAAGAGAGTCAGATATAACAAGTTCTTGTTATGTATTCATAGGGGTGAAGGAAGCACAGGTCTGGAAGTAGACAAGGGCCAATAGGACTAGTCTCTTGATGATATCTTACATACACTACCATTTCAAGACCCATTTGAGCTAATAACCACCTCTTTCTTTTAAAATGAAATTCATCTCGGAGGATAAGAGTCTATCATCCACTCACAACTTAGAATAAATGTCTTCAGTTAATCCTTAGTCATGTTCTCCTATCTGAGATTTATTACAATGTAACTAAGAAAACTTTTACTGAGAGGTACTTTCAGAGCTTTTTAGAATAAGTTCAGATTATTTGGGGGAAGAGTAACTCTGAAGAGGCATTATACATTTTTTGTAGGTAAGATAAAGACAGGTCACATCAAAGTATAAAAGTGGAGGATGAAAGTCAATCAAAGACCCAGAATAGGTTATCAGCTATCTTTGTAGGCCAGTGAAAATAATAAAAGCCTGACGCTCTTGGTATGCAAACCATGGATAGCTCATGGCTAATCTAGAGAAATGATGGTAGGGCTGAAGATTAATTTGACTTCAAGGAGAATGGAGTGGAAGGTGAGGAGGAACACTATGCACATCCTGGTACCCAGTCACTCATGGTCATCTAAATCACTAGGGCTCATGAAAACCCTTCATTTTATCTGAGCCAGAGGCACAGGACACAGAACTGGAGTAGTTTGACTTTGAGCTCACTGAGCCATGGCTAACAGTCCATCATCAGAGTCCCATTTCATCCTCTGACCAAGGCAGCACAAGGGCACTGTATTTATATCTATGTAGAGCAAGTTCACCAGGGAAAGTAAAGTCCTTGAGTAAACATAGATTTTTCTTTTTAAGTAATTAGAAAAAGAGTGAAAGCTTTCTAACAGTCCCAACAGATGGATATCATTTTGAGCAAATTCAATAGGCCAAAATCCACATTTGTACTTCAAGAAAATAAGATGTATTAGTGCATAACACAATCAAGCATTGGTGGCAAAATCTAGGTAACAAATATATGGGTGTTCACTGTAAAAATATTTCAAGTTGTCTGTACATTTAAATTTTCTCATAATAGAATGTTGAGGGGAAAAGTAGAACCTCTCAGAAAAAAATCTGCATTTGAAAAACTGATCATATGAGGCATGGTAATTTTTTTTTTTAAAAAAAGGATTTTCCTGATTAATTTTTAAGTAAGTCCATCACTTCTGAAGAGTGCGGTACACTAACAAAGTGTATGTAATTCTTGGTAAAATTGTATTAGCAGATTTCATGCCCAGGGAGGGGAAACATGAAAAATTTCAGAGAAAATGCAATCAGGTTATAATGGTTTTTAATACAATGTCCCCAAAATCCCTTTTCTTTCATTTTAAAATGCCTGTGAAGTTGTGTGTGTGTGTGTGTGTGTGAGAGAGAGAGAGAGAGAGAGAGAGAGAGAGAGAGAGAGAGATCCTCTTCTTTGGAAATTTCCATAATTTATAATAAAAGTGACTGAAACAAATCTGCACATTAAAGCGGGTTGGAAAAAGATCTTGTATACAGTATTTCCTTTATGAGGGAACAAGCATGAGACTTAAAATATGCAAAAATATAGGTGAGGAGACACCTTCTAAATACAGGGTGGGAGGGCAGCCATTTGGGTTCACACTGCTGAGATAATCTGCATAATTAGACTGCCCTGGTCTTGCTGCCTCTGTTCAAAGTCAGAAGATAGTAGAAGTACAATCTGGGTTCTCAGTCTCCAGCTTGGAGTAACATGGTCTCCAAAGTGCCTTCCCATTTGATCTGTTCCTCCGTACAACCTCTTATAATCCCTATTTTACAGATGAGGACACAGAGGTTCAACCAGAGTTAGAGAGGTCACACAGCCACAAACTCATGTTGTCTGGCACCTGACTGCTATCTGTGTGAAGATTGGACCTGAGTGTCTTGGTTACTTACCACAAGTCCTCTGACTAGGTGAGAAGTATCAAGCTATTTCAGCCTAGCCTTCAGCTATGACAAGACAGCTCTCCTTAACAAACCTTGTTCTTAGAAATTATACCTAGAAGGTGGCACTCTCCACTGCTCAAAATAGCAACAACCTTTACCATCCTGTTGCCTGACTGGCAGGAGAAAAGCCATGGCTACTGGGCTGTGAACTGTGTGTGTTTTAGGACTTGCAACTAGGAGGCCAGAAGAGGCCCTTAAAGAGACCACACTCTAATAATTCGGGCCTGGTAGTCTGAGAATGTCTTTGTGTGGCAGCTTTTCGCCTACCTTATTTCCCTGCTTTGCTGAGCAAAGGAGAGAAGGTATGGCATTGTCAGAAGTGATCGAGTAGGTGACCTGTAGCTAGGACACCTGTTCCGTATGTTTTTATTTTCAGCATTATGGAAAAGATATTCACTCGTCTTTCTAGAGCTGAACACAGGCAAGCAAACATGTTAGGAATGTCAAAATGGCAGGGAAAATCCTGCCTTTTAACCAAGAGTGAACAGAGTCTGCTTTGTTTCCCCCCATCCCCTGTCCCCTGCCTGATTTCATAAAGAAAAAGAGGGAAGAGAAAATTCTGTCAGGATTTCTCAAATGCAAAACATGTCCACACTGACAGAAATAGACTGTTTTCTATTAAGGAATCTGGTCATGGTAACAATTATATTTTTGAATTTATCATCATGTTTATAAAATGATACTCAAGAAAAGATTTTAAGAGGAGATTTTGTGAACAAATTCCTCCAGCCCAGCTCTCTTTGGGAATGCCTCAATAAGCAACATTAGCCACACCGCTAATGTTTTTTGTTGAACTTTGATGGGGAGATTTTACAATTGCTGCAAATTGAAAAAAAGTGTCATCCCCTATTTTCCAATTTGTGATATTAGTGTTTTCTATTTATTAAGTTCTCCATGCCACCTAGTGTTTATCTGAAGAAATAGCCAGATTCTTAGCAAGTACCCTTAATCCTGTGCAGGATATCAAGTTCATGCTCTAACTCAGTTTCAGGTAATAGATGAATAAAAAAAATTGCAATAATCTTCAGAATTTCATAATTAAATATTAACACAGATGACTAAATTCTTTTCTCTAAAGAAAACATTGACTTTTTTCTTCTATAGGATATTCTGAAATACAAAAAAATCCTAGAATGGTCATGGTGGAAGAGACTTTAAAGACCTTTAGTCTACACTCACCACACTCTTATACCAGGAAACCCTTTTCTAGAATGCAGTTTCACAAAAGCTTCTCTGTAACTTCAACTTTAAAGTAAACAACATGGCCAGAAAACCAGGAGGGGCCTGAAGACCATTCAGAATCTCTGTTTGCCTCCATGTGGTAGCAGTGAGCACCAGGAAGTAGTGGGCAAAGACAGCCCAAGAAAGAAAGGGCCTGCTTTAGCTCTGGCAGATGCTGGCGCAGCCCCAGATCTTGTGGCTGGAAGAGCTTGATCAAATTTCTTCTCCTTCTTCCTATTCCCATCCAAAAACAACAAACTCTAACAAACAATGCCCATAATGTTGGCAACAACAGAGCTGTCCTTTTCAAAATCTGTGTTCTATCATTTGATTTCAGTGATTACTAAAGCTTTCTAAATGCTACCAAAAGCTGAGCGAGGACTGGAGAGGTATGGAGATGGGGAACAGAGCTGTTGGAACTAAAACCAGATTTCCAAAAGGACCTTGGCAATCCTACAGAGGCCCTTCTCTGGGTTTACAGAAAATAGTGGTTGTCATAATTTTGGCAAACACATGTCCTGTATTTTATACAATGGCCCCAATTTCAAATATTTCCTCTTGTTGTTCATATAAGCACACTTGGCCTGCTCACATCAGGGGTCCTACTTTCTTTTGAGGGGAGTGCTCAGAAATATGCTCACCATCTCTTTAAGGTGGATATCCCAAAAAACACAACCCTGTTTCTGCCACCTTTGGCAAAGTTAGTTACAGTTGCCTGAAGCATCACAGATTGCTGTTGGGGTCGGGGCTTGGGAAGTCAGCTGGAGACACGAAAAGTTGACAACCTTGATCTATACATTTGGAGTCTATAAAGCACATTCACTTTGGGCCAGTAAACATGAAGTGGATCTTAATTAGTTTGTTTGTTTGTTTCCCCTTAATTCTGCTGATCTGGGCAGTCTATAAATCTTACTGCAACAGACAAAATACCATAAGCATGACCTTTTTAAAACCCATCTGCAATGAGTCAGGGAGCCAATAATCAGAAGTGTCTCCAGGCAAGGCCCCAGAGGATAGCAAGGTGGTGAGAGCTACATTTGACAAACTCCTCAGGCTCTGGAGTTCTAGTCAGTTCTGCCTAGAAAAGCCAACATTCCTGCTAATCATATTTGGTGTCCTTAATTGGAAATTTGTCACCATAATAGGGAGCCCTTGGGTCTTGCCTAATCCTCAGTCCTGCTCAAAGGTGAGGTGGTTGGCAGAGTGGGGAACAAAGCCGAAGAAAGTCAGAGGATAAGAGAAGAGGGAACAAGCCAGAAGTGAAGTTGGGCAGAGGAAGAGCATTCAGGACACCAAAGCAAGAGTGCAGAACTGAGAGAACCTTCCAACCAAAGCCTCGGGGGCAAAGGGCCTAGGCAAAATGGGGAAGGAAGCCAGTCTTGACCAGGCCTCCCAGGACTTTAAGCTACACGCCCCCAGTCAAGTCTTTCCAGCCCAATCTAAGGAAAAAAAAGATAGATGAGTCTGCTCTTACTTTCAATATTTTAATTTCTTTGAGCTTCATCACTAACACCTTCTATCTCACTCTTTCTCTTGTGATTCTTTTTATTGCCCTTCCTCCTATATTCTCATCTCATTAGCATATCCCCCACTGTATGCATCTCTTCATTTGTGTCTTTCCTCATCTGACAGCGCCCCAAACACTTCCTGATTCATGGAATTTGGGGTCAGCACTCCCTGTTGCTCTGGGATCAGGTATGCCAAGGCTTCTGACCATAAAAGCTGCTTCTTGAGTCTCCTCACTTCCCACCCCTTGGTCTCACCTCTCCTGTGGCCAACACGCCCTAGACAGCATAGCCTCCTCTAAAGAGCTTGCTCTGATGAGTATGGTATGATCTAATCTTCTGAGTCATGTTGCTGCCAGGGGCGTCCAGGCCTCCCACTTTGGCAGGAGCAAGGTCTGCAGTTCCATAATACAGGGCTTTGGCACACCCTCCTCAATTTCACAGTGTACCCTCCATGGCCTATGTGGAATGTGGGTCCTGTTGACGGCCACCATTGGATACCTACTCTGGATTAAATGACATGAACTTAAAAAGCAGAACACCCTAAACTGTTATTCTTTTTAGAAAATATTATGCAAAGATTAAAAACCAATTTCCCAGACTTAGATTCTTTGCCCTTAACTTCTGTGGCAGTGGTGGGGGCTATAGATTCTTTTAGTTTTTCCGCTTCATTATTTTGACAAAATAAGTTTCATTTAATGTCACCTTAGATTAATCCAGAGTGGAGAGAACTAGATATAACTGTATAACCATCTCTTATTTATTGAAAGTAGATTTTCATACCATTGGGAGCAAATGAGTCCGAAAGGGAAAAACTTTAGATATCCCAAACCTTCGCCACCAGAGTTCTTGACCTGTTCTGTGGGATTCTGTCTCCAGAGTCAGAGCAAAGAAAAAGGAGCAATTAGATGAGAGGCTCTCTTATGTCTGAGGGTCTAGCTGACTGTTCTTGCACAGTCCCTAAATGGTAGGAAAAAGCTATTGAATAGGGCCTTGCTCTGTGGCCCTTATTCAGCTGTCCCATTCAGCCCTGTCTCCAGCTAGTGGGAGTGAGGGAAGTCCCCAACAGCTGCACTTTGCAACTAGGAAATAAAGCTCTGAGCCTTTGATCTTTTCTTCTTGTCCATTCATGTTTAATCTTGTTTCTTATTTACTCCTTCTTCAAACTCAACTAACTTAGAAACTAAGGAATCATGTAAATAATGTAATATATTTCCTCCTCCAAACTCAAGCAATTTAGGCCCATATGACCTTTGTGATTTTCATAAAATCACCATGGACCCCAGAAAAATACCTACATTTGCGAAAGTCATATAATAATTGAATCTCACAATGAAAGGTGCAGTAGGAATCATCTAGTCCAGCCTCATCATTTTATAGATGAGGAAGCTGCTGTCCAGAGTGGTTGGAAGGCCTGTCCAATATCACAGGCTGAGACCCAGGATCACAACTCTCAGTTCAGGTTATTAAATGACACCATAGTGGTTTGAACCCATGCTTGGTTATGGGAAAGTGAACCACAGTCATGCAATGAACTTTCAGAGAATATATATATATATATAAACTTTTATTATTTAGGACCCAAAGAGAAATATCGGAACTCTCTGTTCAGTTAGTGATTCATGAAAACCCAGCTAAATCCCCATGGGTACTGTTACACAAGACCTCAACAAGTGAGAAATCTCATTCCTAGCCAAGTGTTGCTACCATCACTCTTCCAGGGGTAAAGCTAGCTACCCAAATTCCATAGCCACTCCTATGTACACACCATCAAAAAGGCAAAGTGTCACTGAGGATGATGTCTCTGGCTCTGACATCAGCTCTATATCCACTGGCTCCCTCAGCCCTCCCACTTTCTTGACAAAGCTGTTCCTATCTGTCTCCTTCCCAGTGATGGAGGAAATAAAGTCTTAATAGGGGTTTTCTCATTTTTTGTCAACCTTAGGTAAAGAGAAAAAGCTGATACCATAATCTCCAGTAGGGCTCTATTCTGGGAAGGTCTGATACCACCCCAGTTTCTTACTTTTTCCTGTTCACTTAAACTCACCCCTCTTTCTCAGTTCAGTCTTCCATGCAGGTACACATCCTGTAATTGTCTATGACGATATATATGACACGATACAGGTGGTGGTGTACAGATGACTTTATCTACATACAGCTTGTGGCACCTCATCTCTCAAATCCTCCCCTTAGAAGAAATTGCCTGTGACTTTCCTTCAAAGCCTCAAGTTATCCAATAGCAAAAAATCAGAGTCCTTAAAGTTGACTCACACAGGGCCCTTCTTGAGTTAGAGAAGCATCTAACCTTGGGACATTTGGTCTTACTCATCCCATCACCTATCCTTGGCAGACAGTTTACTCCCTATAGACAGCTATAGCAATACAGAACTATATACACTAAGAAATTATAAACATATGTTCATTCCCGAAAACTTACTTCAATTCATTCATTTAACCAATATTTTACTGATTCATTCATTCATTCATTCCACAAACATTTACATGACATATGGATGGCTTCTTGAAGCCTTTCTTTTCTTTTAAATATATTTTATTGATTTTTTTTTTTACAGAGAGGAAAGGAGAGAGATAGAAAGTTAGAAACATCGATGAGAGAGAAACACAATCAGCTGCCTCCTGCACACCTCCTACTGGGGATGTGCCTGCAACCAAGGTACATGCCCTTGACCGGAATTGAACCTGGGACCTTTCAGTCCACAGGCCGATGCTCTATCCACTAAGCCAAATGGGTTAGGGCTTCTTGAAGCTTTTCTTAACTAACTCAAGAATCCCCCAACCTCTAGGCTATGTCATCACATGACCCTTTTATTTCCCTCATAGCATTTACAATAATCAGAAATTATCTTACAGATTGAATTACAATTTCTCTTATAACTAGAATGTAAGATCCTAAGTGATAAAAATTTTTCATCTTCATTATAATTTTATGGAACCACCATCATATATGTGATTTGTCATTTAAATAAATGTCCTTAAGCAGCATATGACTGTATTCCCAATAGCCAAGAAATGGAAGCAACCCAAGTGTCCATCAATGGATAAATTGATTAAAAAATGTGGCATAGCCATATAATGAAATATTATTCAGCTTAAAAAAAAAAAAGCACCCAACTGGCATGGCTCAGTGGTTGAACCAGGAGGTCATGGTTTGATTCTGGTCAGGGCACATACCTGGGTTGCAAACTCCATCCACTGTGTGGGGTGTGCAGGAGGCAGCCAATCAATGATTCTCTCTCATCACTGATGTTTCTATCTCCCTCTCCCTCTCCTTTCCTCTCTGAAATCAATAAAAATATAATTTAAAAAAAGAAATAAAAAAGAAAAAGGAATGAAATTCTGATGCATACTACAATATGGATGAACCTTGAAGTCATTATGCTAAATGAAATAACCCAGTCACAAAAGGGCAAATACTGTATAATTTTATTTCTATGAGGTACCTAGTGTAGTAAAATTCACAGAGACAAAAAGTAGAAAGGTGGCTGGCAAGGGCTGGGGGAGGGAGGGGGAAGAAAATAGTGTTTAATGGACACAAAATTTCAGTTTTGCAAGAATAAAACATTCTAGAGAGATGTTGCATAACATTGTGAATATACTTAACTGCTTAACTCGATACTTAAAAATTATTAAGATGGTAATTTAATGTGATGTAGCTGAAACCCCAATTAAAAACAACATAAAAATGAAAACCAAAACAGAATGATTTGGATAGATGTGAAGAGAATGAGGACAGGGGAATGAAGAAGAAATGTTCTTTTATCTATATACTAGAGGCCCGGTGCAAAAAATTTGTGCACTCGGGGGGGGAAGGGGGGCCCCTCAGCCCAGCCTGTGCCCTCTCGCAGTCTGGGACCCCTCAGGAGATAACGACCTGCTGGCTTAGGCCTGCTCCCGGGTGGCAGAGGGCAGGCCCAATCCCTAGGTGCAGCCCCTGGTCGGGCTCAGAGCAGGCCGACTGGGGAGTTGGGACACCGCCCCCTGTCATGCACAGAGCAGGGCGATTGGGAGGTTGTGATGCCACCCTCAGTCACTCTCAGGGTAGGGCTGATTGGGGGGTTGGGGCACCACCCCCTGTCACACTCAAGGCAGGGTCTATGGGGAGGTTGCGGTGCCACCCCCTGTCACGCACAGAGCAGGGCCAATCAGGGGGTTGGGGCGCTGGCCCCTGTCACTCACAGAGCAGGGCCCATCAGGGGGGTTGGGGCTCTGTACCCTGTCACGCACAGAGCAGGGTGATCAGGGGGTTGGTGAGCTCCCCCCTGTCACGCACAGAGCAGGGCCCATCAGGGGGTTGAGGAGCTCCCCCCTGTCACACACAGAGCAGGGCGGATCAGGGGGTTGGGGCGCCGCACCCTGTCACACTCAGGGCAGGGCCGATGGGGCGGTTATGGCTCTACCCCGTCACACACAGAGCAGGACCCATGGGGGGCGGTTGGGGCGTCACCCTCTATCACCCACAGAGCAGGGCTGATCAGGGGGTTGGGGCGCCGCCACTGTCACACTCAGGGCAGGGCCGATGGGGAGGTTATGGCTCTACCCCGTCACACACAGAGCAGGGCCCGTGGGGGGGGGGGTTGGGGCGCTGCACCCTGTCACACACAGAGCTGCACAGCGATCAGAGGGTTGGGGATCTCCCCCCTATCAGGCACAGAGCAGGGCTGATCGGGGGTTGGGGCACCTTCCCCTGTCACACACAGAGCCACAGGGCGATCAGGGGGTTTGGGCGCTACCCCCTGTCATGCTGATCCTGGTGCCGGGAGGCCTCGCGGCTCCGCTGATCCCGGTGCTGGGAGGCATATTACCCTTTTACTATATAGGATAGAGGCCTGGTGCATGGGTGGGGGCCAGCTGGTTTGCCCTGAAGGGTGTCCTGGATCAGGGTGGGGGTCCCCACTGGGGTGCCTGGCCAGCCTGGATGAGGGGATGATGGGTGTTTGCAGCTGGTCACACACCCTTCAGGGTGGGGGTCCCCACTGGGGTGCCTGGCCAGTCTGGGTGAGGGGCTGAGGGCTGTTTTCAAGGCTGGCGGGTGACTGAAGCTCCCAACTGCTCCTTTTTTTCTTTTTCTTTTTTTATTCTGGGCCAGCTTTAGCTCTGAGGCTTGGTTCCAGCTCTTAGGCCTCCGCTGCTGAAAGCAGGTATCTTATTTGTTTGGGTTCTATAATTGAAACACTGTTTCAACTCCAGCTCTGAGATCCCGGCTGGCTGAAAGCAGGTTTCTGGGGTTTTGTTTAGCTTCTATATTTGTAACAATGTTTCAAACTGCAAGCTCAGAGGCCGGCAGCTGCAGGCGGGGAACGTTGGAGTCCTCCATCACTGAAGCAAGCAAGCCTCATGTTCGCTTCAAGCTGCCTGGCTGCTGGCCGCCATCTTGGCTGGCAGTTAATTTTCATATCGCCCTGATTAGCCAATGGGAAGGGTAGCGGACGTATGGCTAATTACCATGTTTCTCTTTTATTAGATAGAATATATTTTACAATGAAATTGTTTTCATATATAACTTGTGTAATTGAAATCATTGTTAAAAGTTTTGGAAAACAATTAGAAAAGGCCCCTGCTTTGGAAACATTAAGAGTCAAGTGAAGGAAACAGATATGTACACAAAGTAGGTACTGGGCAGTGTGATGGGCAGCTAAGAGAAGACAGCACCAGGTGCAGCCAGCAATGAGAGGGCAGCCCTTTCCTCTTGGACAATCATAGGAGGAGTGGCCATTGAGTAGCTGACTCAAAGACAGGTAGGTATTTTTCTGGGGGAAGGCCAGTCTAGGCCCCAGAGACCACACCATTCAAAACCTTCCACTTTTATATACAGAGGCTGAGCTGCAGTATATTCAAACACACTTAGTTCAAATAATGCCATGAAATATGAGGGGGGAGTACTTTAAAGATACTTTGAAAACAGTTGTTAAAATAACTAAACTAAGTGTCAAGGAATGCTAAAGCCCTAAAGCTTATTATATGCATACACAAAGTGATCTAAAGCAGAGATGGGGTATGCCAGACCCCACAAGCTGACTCCAAGGTTTTCATACAGTCATTAGGTTTAGCCTAACAAAACCATTACACAGAACTCCTTGGAGGATCTGCTGAATGAGTAAGAATGATTTTTAATTAGCATATTATTTTTTTATGTCAGTGTATAGGTTTTCAGTGCTTGCGGGGGAGGGGGGGGGCAGGATGAGACATTTGTTCTCTTCAATTCATCCAGGCATTTGGGTTTATACTATTAATTTGTTCAGCAAACCGTTTATTTATAGCTAGAGCAAAAGAAGCTTTAACTCAACCCTTGTCTGAAATTCAAATGGATGGGATCTAGAGGGTCCAGCATTCAGTCAAGATATTTATCTAGTCAACTCTTCATTAACCCTCTAATGAGAGAAGTGTTCAGAGAGTGCGAAAAGTCTTTGCTTTCTTTCAGGGATACAGTCCGTCAATAAATTCTTTTTTTTTTTTTAATAGTTTCATTTGCCTTTCCTGTTCAGCTGTTCTTACATAAAACAAGAAAATCAGTTTGCAGTTCCAGAGTTCCTTGGTGTCTAGAATAAGATGAAAATAGCCTGGTTCTAACGCCTAACATTCCCTAGGGGCTGCAATGCAGCTACTATTGCTCACAGGAACCCTGTGATCTCCTTGATGCCTCAGACATCTCCAAGGCTGGCAATAGAACACCAGCTCCCAAGCTACAGCACAAGGTTATTTTCAAGAACAAATTGTTCAGGGACTCTGAAGTCAGGGCGGTTCTACTTTTGTGTGAAGCTCTACCTCAGTAATTCCAGCCCTTGGGAGCCAGCCCATAGCATCTTGATTTAGGAAGCACTGTAATATTGTTGTGAAAGGCATGGTCTTTGAAGCCAAGCTGCTTGGATCTAGCTCTGTCATTTGCCAGTTGTGTGACCTTAGACAAATCACTTAACTTCTCTGTGCCTCAGTCTCCTCATCTTTGAAATTAGCATAATGATAGTTATGTGGATTACATGAGTTTACATATGTAAAGTGCTTAGGTCAATTTTAAAGTTTTCAAAGTATGTTAGTTCTTTCTTGGATCCTCCTTCAAATGAGTCAGCTCAGCATCTCCAGGCTTCCCAAAGGACTTCATGAAGGGTTAAGCCTTCTGGAGGCTATGCAGGAATGGAGACATGGGATTGCACTGTTAATCTGTCTGCCTTCCCCTCTAGATTGTGAGCATCTTGAGGGCAGGGCCAAGTCTTATTCATAGTTATATCCCTAGCACCTCACATAGTCCCTGTCCGCCCCCCCCCCCCAAAAGCATCTCAGTGAAAGTCTTTGAATTAAGCTCTTTTGAGGTTCTGTTAACTTTGAGCTCAGCAACAGCCTAATCAGGGGCCCCAATTGGGTGATTTCTGAAGTCAATGACCATGTCTCATTTCAGGGTCCTCTGTGAGCAGTAAGGGAGAGTAATGGAGAGCACCACTATTGGCCCATATGCTAGCTCCACTAGAGGTTCACCAAGTACCAGTAGGAAAACCTAAATAGTTACAGCTGATGAACACCCATTTTTCTGTAAAGTGCTTGAGAAGGAGATGGTTTAAGGGAGTCCAGGCATGAAATGCTACACAATGTCCCTTCCAAAGTTGCCCATTTCCTGATCTCCATAGTCTGTTGCCTTATATGACACAAGGGACTTTGCAGATGTCGTTAGGTATCCTGAGTCGGGGAGATTATCATAGATTATACAGGTGGACCTGAAGTCATCACAAGCTCTTATAATTGGGAGGCATGAGGATCAGAGTCAGAGAAGGGGATTTGACAATGGAAGCAGATGTGAGAGAAAGATTTGAAAATGCTGTATTTCTGGCTTTGAAGGTGGAGGAAGGTGCTGTCCACTAAGACATGCAAACAGCCTCTAGAACAGCTGTTCTCAACCTGTGGGTCGCGACCCCTTTGGGGGTTGAACGACCCTTTCATAGGGGTCGCCTAAGACCATCGGAAAACACATATATAATTACATATTGTTTTTATGATTAATCACTATGCTTTAATTATGTTCAATTTGTAACAATGAAAATACATCCTGCATATCAGATATTTACATTACGATTCATAACAGTAGCAAAATTACAGTTATGAAGTAGCAACAAAAATAATTTTATGGTTGGGGGTCACCACAACATGCGGAACTGTATTAAAGGGTTGCGGCATTAGGAAGGTTGACAACCACTGCTCTAGAAGCTGGAAAAGGAAAGGAAATAGATTATCTGATGAAGCTTCCAGAAGGAACACAGCCCTCTTTATCCCAGCCTCTCCTACACTCTTCCTTAAATAACAAAGCACATCACATCATTCTCTCATTCTCTTCCTCAAAATTGTTCAATGGCTCTCCATTGATACCAAAATTCAAGTCGAGACCGGGTTTGTGATCTCATGAAATCAAAGAATGAGTTTCATGGACCAAGAGGTGAGCAAAGTTTTTAATACAGAGAAGCTCCCTGCAGCAGGGAGGGGATCCAAATGGCTTGTTGTTGAAGCTCACTAGTCAAATACATGCTCTGACACATGCCTAGCTGTGTGACTTTAGGCAAGGTACTGAACATCCCTTTGCTGCAGTTTCCTCATTTATAAAATGGGAATAATAATAATACCTTCCCTCATAAGACTGTGGTTAGTGTAATGAGAAAATATATCCAAAGCCCTTAGTGCTATATGTGTTGGATATCATTGTTACTAGATGATGATGATGATGATAGCATATTATTAACACTACTAGAGGCCCGGTGCACAAAAATTTGTGCACTCGGGGGGGAGGGAGAGTCCCTCAGCCCGGCCTGTGCCCTCTCGCAGTCTGGGACCCCTCAGGGGATGACCACCTGCCGGCTTTGGCCCGCTCCCCAGGGGATTGAGCCTAAGATGGCAATCAGACATCCCTCTGGCAGCCCAGCAGCCCTCGGGGGATGTCCACTTGCCAGCGGGGAGCAGGCCTAAACTGCAGTCGGACATCTTTAGCGCTGCTGAGGAGGCAGGAGAGGCTCCCACCACCACCGCTGTACTGGCAGCCATCAGCCTGGCTTGTGGCTGAGCAGAGCTCCTCCCATGTGAGAGCGCCCTGACCACCAGACGGCAGCTCCTGCATTGAGCGTCTGCCTCCTGGTGGTCAGTGTGCGTCATAGTGACCAGTCATTCCCAGTCATTCTGCTGTTAGGGTCAGTTTGCATATTAACCTTTTACTATATAGGATAGAGGCCTGGTGCATGGTTGGGGGCTGGCTGGTTTCCCCTGAAGGGTGTCCCAGATCAGGGTGGGGGTCCCGCTTGGGTGCCTGGCCAGCCTGGATGAGGGGCTGAGGGCCATTTTCAGGCCGGCAGGTGCCTGAAGCTCCCAACCTCTCCTTTTTTTCTTTTTTTTTTATTCTGGGATTTATTTACCTTCTATGGCTGTCACTGGAACTGAGAGCTGGCTTTAGCTCTGAGGCTCAGCTCCAGCTCTGAGACCTCAGCTGCTGAGAACAGGTATCTGGGTTTGTTTGGCTTCTATAATTGAAACACTGCTGCAGCTCCAGCTCTGAGGCCCGGCTGGCTGAAAGCAGGTTTCTGGGGTTTGTTTAGCTTCTATAATTGCAACATTGTTTCTTAGAGTGCAGCTCAGAGGCCAGCAGCGGCAGGAGGGGAACCTTGGCTTCCTCCATCACTGAAGCGAGCAAGCCTCCTGTTCGCTTCAGCTTCCTGGCTGCCGGCCGCCATCTTGGTTGGCAGTTAATTTGCATATCACCCTGATTAGACAATGGGAAGCATGTCGGAGGTATGGTTAATTAACATGTTTGTCTATTATTAGATAGGATGTTTCCTATATAGGCCTTTTCAGCAAGGGCTAGTCCCTTCACCATCTAGTGGCTTCAGTTTCTTCATCTCACCATAATAACAGCCTGTACCTCTTACGTTATTTCCAGATTTAAACTTTATTTAATTATGTAAAAAATGACTTTAAAATGTTTAAAGTATTAGGCAAATGTTAGGCAGTCCCACTGTAGTTCAGATATTACTTTACCTCATGCCTCGCCCCAGCAGACACACTCCCCCATCAACAAAATGGGATCACCTCAAGTTAATGAAAATTTATGACAATGATGATTTTTAAATAAAAATAATTTTCTTAATAAAAAACTATTCTAAATAACAGTAATTTCTAAATATTTTCCTTACACAGTGTATCACAGTGGACATATCCTTATATGAATACCCATTCTGTAGCATAGGAAATATAGTCAATAATATTGTGATAACAATATATGGTACCGGTTGAGGCAATGGAAATATTGAGGGGAACACTTTGTAAAGCAGGGGTCCTCAAACTACGGCCCGAGGGCCACATGCAAATACAAATATTGTATTTGTTCCCATTTTGTTTTTTTACTTCAAAATAAGATATATGCAGTGTGCATAGGAATTTGTTCATAGTTTTTTTTAAAACTATAGTCCGGCCCTCCAACAGTCTGAGGGAGAGTGAACTGGCCCCCTGTTTAAAAAGTTTGAGGACCCCTGTTGTAAAGCATATGATTGTCTAACCACTAAGCTGTATACCCCAAACCAATGTACAATAAGTTAAAAAAAAAAAAAAAACTACCCATTTTGTGAAGAGCCCATGAGATTTTTGTTGTTTTTTAAACATGAGATTTGACATCAGGCTCAAAATTGAGACAGGATGGGAACTTTGTCAAGTTCAAGTCATCTCTGCAGCACCGCTGCTTTGCTCTGTTTTTAATGAGCTGGCGTCCTCCTTTTGAGACAGACTGAAGTGAACTTGGATTAGGCCCTTAGTCCTAAAACAATGCTTCCTACCTTTGTTGAAGCCCAAAGAGCTTTTCTGTGCAAAGGCCAGAGTGTCTTAACAAATGGCATTCCGCACATTTTCTTGGGCAGCGGCTCCAGCCACAGCGGGATTCCACTGCATTCTTGGCAGTCCAGCTCTTCTCCTCTGGCAGGGGGTCAGCCTCGGGTCACTGGGGTCAAGGAAGCTCCACAGGCTGCCCATGCCTCGAAGGTAGACAATAGAAGCCCCCACCACAGCGCTTCCTGCTTCAGCAGCTCTGGCTCATGTGCACAACTATCCAGGGAGAGGGGCTCCCGGCCTGCAGAGGAAGGGACAGCCTCAGGTTGCACTGGATATGGCAAGAAAGAAGCAGACGGGGGAAGTATCAATTTGATTTCATGTTTTTAAGAACGAGTTCTTGTGGGAAGGGGCTGGGAGGGTTACACTTGCAAGCAATCCGTGCTGTGGGAAATGCACCAAAGGAGTATTACTGGGCCCAATCACAGCTGGACCTCCTTGTAAGTGTATGAGGCTCATCAAAAGGCCTCTAGCAGGAAGGAAATTCTAGGAGCAGAGCCTATGTTTAGGTAGAGGGATTGTGGGTGAGTTTCCTATTCTTCCTTATAGTCAGTGCATTTTCTCATTTATTTTAACAATGACTATTCATGCTCCTGTAATAGCGTTTAACAACCGCACCCTTAAGGCAGCTTCCCACTGCCAAAGCCCCTAGAGTGCAAAATTTCCCACAGTCAAGAGTTGGAATAAGCTCCGATTTCCTGAAAGTCTCTTAAAATTCATGAGTGTGTGGAGTGATCTGCAGTGGGTATGAAGGGGGTTTCACACATGAATTCATTAGCACCCATTCATTTCTGACCAAGGATTAGAGTGTGTGGTCTGTAAGTCTGGAAGCTTGGACCCTGGGAAACTGGCCACAGGATAGAGTATTTTGGTTTGTGTGGGGCTTGGAAGGTGGTGGTGAAGAGAGTATGCAAAGTAAAAGGCAAAGCACATGAGCAAATACTAGGTGTGTATGCATGCAATGCATGATCATGCCTGTCTGTCTGTCTCCCTGCCTCTCAAAGTAAGAGAACAGTTATACCATAAAAGAAGAGAAAAGACCTGGGAGAAGAATCCAAAGATTTTTTATTCCATTTTATTATTTTTGAGATAAAATTGACATATAGCATTATATTGAGTTCAGGTGCATAACATAAAAATTTGATATCTCTAATAATAAAAGGGTAATATGCTAATTAGACTGGACGTCATTCCAGACATCATTCTGGACATCCTTCCAGAAGCCAGGGCTGGAGCAAAGCCTGGGTCTCGGGTGCCTGTAGGCAGCCAGAGGGAAGCCAGCCCAGGTCCTGGGTGCCAGAGGGAAGCCGGTGCCAGCAGCCAGGGGAAGGAAGGCCTACTCTTTTTTTTTTTTTTTGAAAATATGTTTCTTTATTGATTTCAGAGAGGAAGGGAGAGGGAGAGAGAGATAGAAACATCAATGATGAGAGAGAATCATTGATCGGCTGCCTCCTGCACGCCCCCTACTGGGGATCGAGCCCACAACCCGGACATGTGCCCTTGGCCGGAATCGAACCTGGGACCCTTCAGTCCGCAGGTCGACGCTCTATCCACTGAGCCAAACCGGCTAGGGCAGGAAGACCTACTCTTGCATGAATTTCATGCATCAGGCCTCTAGTTTGTATATATCATGAAATGATTACCACAATAAGTCTAGATAACATCTATCACCACACATACTTAACTTTCTTTTTTTAAAAAAAAAATCTTTATTATTGAAAGTATTAGATGTCTCCCCTTTTTTCCCCCATTGACTTCCTCCACTTCACAACTGCCCCTCCCAGGCCTTCACCACACTATTGTTTGTGTCCATGGGCTATGCTAATATGCATATAAGTTCCCCAGTTCATCTCTCCCCACCCACCCTGCCTACCGTCTGAATTTCGTGAGTCTGTTTCATGCTTCCATGTCTCTGGATCTATTTTGTTCATCAGTTTCTTTTGTTCATTAAATTCCTATACGAGTGAGATCATGTCATACTTATCTTTCTCTGACTGGCTTATTTCACTTAGCATAATACGCTCCAGGTCCATCCATGCTGCTGCAAATGGTAAGTGTTTGTTCTTTTTTATCGTTGCATAGTATTCCATTGTGTGAATGAAGAAATCCAAAGTTTTCTGGGAAAAGTTTAGGCAGGCAGACTACAAGCTGTAACTTCAAGGCATGGCCTTATTTTCTCATTTGTAAAGTGCCAAGGTGAAGCCAGCACTACCCAATAGAGTTGCCACTGGCTACGCGTGGCTATTGAAAACTGGAAATATGGCTAGCCTGGATGGAGATGTGTGGTGAGTACAAAATAAATACACATTAGATTTCAGAGACTTAGTATGAAAAAAAGAATGTGAACTATCTCATTAATAAGTTTTAAAATACTACTTGTTGAAATGATAACATTTTGGCTATATCCTGTTGAAGAATATGTACTACTAAAATAAGTTCACCTGTTCTTTTTTTCTTTTATGTGACTACTAGGTTATTTCAATTACACATGGGGTGCACATTGTGTTTCTATCAGACAGCACTGGGTTGTGCAATTTTCTTAAAACTTCATAAATGTTCCCATTGAAACAGCACTCAGAGCTTATGCAAGTGCCACTGAAGCGAGTGGGGGAGGCTGGTCAGAGCAGAGTCTAAAGCAGCCTGCCATAAACAGTGAGTTTCTTTGAAATCTCACGTTTTCAGTTTTAAAATGCATATGTGCCTGCTTGAATATAAAAAATAGCAGGTCTAAAAGAAAAAGAGACTTTTCTCCCTGACTCCACACTCTAATCAATATCTTTAAGAAGACAATGTTTGTCCTGTGGTTTCAAGCCCCACCCCACCCCCATCACACTGTGTAGGAGTCTTGGGGATCTGTGCACTAGTTTGGGAAGCACAGGCAGTGATCTCTAAAAGGAGGCTCCTGAGTTTCTAACTGCCACCTGTCCCCCTTTGTTCTGATTTTCTCACCTTTGCTCCCACCCTTTAAAGTTCCAGAGGCCCTGGGAATAGATTTGGCCAAGTAGGAAGGAGAGGCACAGCATTTCTCTCCTTTTTGTCACCCCACAGAGCTATGCGCACAGGTGCCCATAAATACTTGTCGTCTTGAATAGTTTAGTAACCAAAACTGAGGTACCCTGCCCTTTCTCAGCAGGGCCGGTTCCTGTGGCTGCTCGCAGCATGAAAAGTTCTTTCAACATGGTCCTGCTTGGAAAACGTAACTAGGGAAGAAGTTGCCCCCAATCCTTTGGGAGAAGCAGATGGGATAGAAACCAGAAATAAGCAAATGAGATAAGAAATAAATTTGGAACCAGCGCAATTCAGAAAGTCATGTGGTGCTCCATCATCAAGCTAGAAGGTAACCTGTATCTAAGTTACACCGCAATCAGTGCGGTAAGGCTTGCTGAACAGATTTCACATTTTCTCTGTTCTAACCCCATATGAGCTCTCCAATAAACTTGGCCACCTCATGCTGAAACTGTTTTCCAATTTACTATTCCCTATTTAGACTATCAATTCTACTGGTAACTGCCTTTGATTCTCAAAGATATCAACAGAGTCTAGCTCTGGGCCACTGGCCAGGCTACAGCCTCCCCAAGCCTTGGTGAAGGGGGAATCCCATAACACATTCTCCAATAGATCCCTTGAAAGTTACTTTTTTTTTCTGAGTGACTTGATGACTGATCTGAATAAGCCTCCACATAGGGTGCAGTTAAACCACCATCACCAAAAGGTGTCCTTGTTCCCTCAAAGAATCTGCTAAGATCACTGTGCCCTCTTCTACCTCCCAGTCCATGAGAAAACAGGGACTGAAAGCTAGTGCCTGGCTAGCGGGGAGAGTCCACAATTGGGAAAACCAGGACTGCTTGTCCTGTGTATGTCACGGGCCTTTGTGGTCCTCACTCTTCCTTGGGACTTTCTCTGATTGGAGACCCAGGGAGCTGCTGCTGGATACAGAGTTGGACTTAACTTGAGGCTCAGATAAAGAAACCCCTGTGAGCATGTTCCCTGGGCCAGAAAGAACCTGCTCAGCTGTTCAGCAGTTCTGGAAACTCTGATGGGCTGCCCTTCGGTTTAATGAGCTCTAGCCAGTTCACACAGCCGGAGCAGGTGGGAGTTCAACATTCACTCAGCTGCCTCCCTGGGGGAGGGGGGAGAACAACTGAAATGCCTCTGGGTCAATGTGGTCCCCTTTCTTTCAACAGAAAGAAACTTGCAATTCACAAGAAAACCCATATCCTGTCAGTGCACAATTATTGGACAAAGGCAGTTGTCTTTCTCCTGCAGTCAAGGAAGATTGTTTAATAGTATAATGCAGGAAGTGTCATAGCATTCATGTAACAAATAATTCCCATGGATCTGAAGGTTAATCTTGGTCAAATTTCTGGGAAATTGAGTTCTTGTCTAATCACAGAATATGTGAACTGGAAGGGGATTTTGTTAGCAACAAGTCCATTCCCTTCACTGCATGTGTGAAGAAATGGAAGCTTAGAGACAGAGAAATACTTTGCTTATCTCAGCAACTTAGCGGCACAGGCAGGGTGAGAATTGGCTCTCCCAGCTCAGCGAATATTTTAGAGCACTTGGGGTATGTGCCTCATGCTGTTCATAGGCACTGGGGAGACAGCAGCCAATATGGTAGATGGTGGTCTCTGCTCTCTCATACCTTCTCATCTACCTATTACAATTTTGAAATGGGGCATCAAGACTGGCAAGACTGGCAGAATATTGGAGCCCTATTTTCACCAGCAGGTGGGAACTAAAATTAGTCTTGCTACCCTGTGGCTTGGACTAGTCCCTGAGCATAGGCATGCCTGCCAAGATGCAGCTTCCATTCAACTTCCCAGCATCCATTCATCAACATTCTTTTAAAAATAAAATATTTTAAAACAATTTCTTCAAATCAGAATCAAACTAAATTCACTACTCACAACTATTCAATACATTTCTTAAGCCATTTTTTCTTTTTTCGTTTTTTTTTTTTTTAGAGAGAGTGGTGGTTGGGGGAGAGAGAGAGAGAGAGAGAGAGAGAGAAACATCCAAGTGAGGAAACACATCAATTGGTTGCCTCCCACTTGCACCTGGACCGGGCTGGGGATTGAATCGTCCACCGGCTGACCCTCTAACTACTGAGCCAAACCGATCAAGGCTTTTAAGCCATTTTAAATTTATAAGTTCTCCCTTTCTCTTTCTTTTTTCTCCTTTTTCTCTCTTGTGTTTGTCTTGTTCAGTTGTCCACAGTCTGGATTTTAATAATTGGACATATCCCATTATTCCCTAGATTTCCTTTCATTTGGAAGTTAGAACTAGAAGCTTGATCAAGTTCAGGTTCAATTATTTTGGCCAAATTACTTCATAGGTAGTGGTGTGTAGGGCATCAGAAAGCACAATGGTTGTCACTCCTCTTATAATGTTAATGAGACTGATGACCAATGCCTAGACCCACTGATTTATGAGGGGATGCAAAATCCTTCAGTCTTTCTGCTTTTATTAGCTAGAATGCTTTTAATAAAAGGAATCTTCCCCTCTTAATATATATGTTCCCCTCTGGGGTATGATTTAGTAGGAAAGGAAGATAAATGCTTGGTTCTTTCTTTTTATTCACCAATTTTCAAATGAGTGATTTATCTAATATCTTTAAAGTGAGCCAATTAGTTTATTAATATTTTGTCTTTTGTTTTGTTCTATAAGCAGCATTATAATACTATTTATTGTTGTGGATTTAAACAAATAATTCTTGATCTCCTATTCTGTGGAAGGCATTGTTCTAGGTACTTTGGGCCACAGTCAGGAGCAAAACAGACATGGCCCCCTCCCTCCTAGAGTTTACAATTCAGGGCTTCTTCCACACACTCCCTGCTATGCTGCTTAAACAGGAGATATTGCACCAGATGCTAACATATGACCGTCCATATGCAGAACTCTGTAAATAAGCTGAGAATTCCATTGTCATACCGATACCCTCAGGCCCTTTTCACCACACTCCCCAGTCCCTAAAAGCTCGCCTTTTGTAATATCCTCTCTTCCTGCTAATCTGCCCTGAATTTTCATGTTAAGCAGATTTTGTGGAGGAAATTATTCAACAACATGAATCTGTACAGTGTAATTCTCTCCATCCACCTTTCTGTATCTCCCAGGAATAGACTCTGTCACCAATCTTTTTCCTACTCAAGCAGTTAGAGGGTCAGGTTTTTTCTAGAATGTTGTGGCCTGGGTATTAGTGACCAGTCCCCATCCCACAGCCTGCATCCTTTCCAGTGTGGAGGGGGCCCTGCTGTGCATCTGTGGGGAAGCACTTCTGTTGAGGGGCAAAATCTCAAACTGTAGGTACAAGACCCTTAGGAACCCAAAAGCCATTGGCTAGCTTTCTGCCCATCAGTCATTTAGGAGAGTAGCTGTTCCTCTCTCTAGTACGCCTGACTTGGGTCCCAACCTTAGCTGAAATGAAGTAGGTTGAGGAGGTTGCTGACTCCAGTGAACAAGTGATCATTTAATTATATATTTTTGGTCCTATGCATGCTTAGAACTTCATTGCAAGGTCAAAGCAACAGCCCACACAAAAGTTGGCTAAACATGCAAGAGATGGAAAATGTTGATGGTAGCAACTAAATATAGACACACATGTGAGTGGATTCCGGAAACTGCAAAGCAGTGAACCTGACACTGAGCCCTAGCAATATCCTGGACTACATTATCAAACAGGTGGCTTTTGCATATTTAGAAAAGAATGTGGAGCCCACATTATTGGGCTTAAAAAGGTTAAAGAAGAAACTTCTGGGTAGCTCCAGTCAAAGAGATATTTTTGATGGTGGGAAACAAGAAGGGCCATAGTGTTCCTATTTCTATAATACCTTGAGGAGATTTTAAATACAGGATGTCATGAAGATAATGGAAATTACTGAGAATGACTGAACATACAGCATATATTAGATTTTGCAATAGTATATTTAAAAAAATACAAACAACAGCCTAGAATAGCTTAAAGTGTGTTTCTGATACTGGTCTCTAATTCCCTCCTCACTTACAAAACAGTGAAGCCCTTTCTCCAGATTTTTTTGGTCCAATAAGTATCCTTATTTACCTGCCTATTATAAATTGTGCTGATCTTTTGTGTATTCTAAACAGTATTGTCTTTAATGATAGTATCACCAATAAAATGATGATGAGTAGGCTGGTTGATAATGCTTAAGGAGGTTTGTGCCTGGTAAACTAACTCTACCCAGGGCATTGATTAATGGAGGCTCCAGAAGTTCAGAACTCCAGCCCTGTGCTGATGAACATTTTTATTAAGGAGAGATGCAAGTAAAGAGAGTCCCTGGATCTAATTTATTCATGACCCCAAGAAGAAAGGGCAGGCTAGCCCAATTCTACACTTTAATACACACAAACTCCTACCCGCAAACCTAAGACATCAGGGTATTAAGAGCTGGAAGAATTGACCTGCTCACATTCCTGCTTAAAGGGGAGTCCCTCCTGGTTGAAGATCCCTTTCTCTTATCTGCTTGGCCTCTCCTCCAAAGAAAGAGCACACACTTCTATAGCCCCTCTGTTCTCCCTCCAGAGAAGCCCTGAGAGAAAACAATAGTGGATAGGTATCCATTTCACTGAGAGCTCCTGGGAAAATGAAATTCTTCATAGAGATCATTTCATGTTAAAGCTGTACATACCATGCTTTAGGTTGAAGGAAATCGGTGTAACAAAATACAATTTGAGCATAAATCTTACCATTCTTACTATAATTATTTGTTCAATAACAAGGTGCTTCTCTCAGGAAATTCTTTAGCTCAATCCTGTCATTGACAAATGCATTACTGAAAAGGTAGGCAAAAAAGAACAAAGGAACTTTGAATGCAAAATGCTGGCTTCTCTAAAAAGGCCTCACCCTACAGGGGCCTTCCAGCCTAAATGCTCTAGGTTTATACAATGTAGCTATTACATTCCTCCTATGTTTTAGAAGTGACTTCAGCGCCATTGATAAACATTCTTGAAGCTTTGGCCTGCTTAGCAGTTTTCTAAGAATATTCAGGCAACTCATTCACTTTACTTTTGCAAACTAGTCCATGAAAAATGCCCACCCAAACCAAGGAGTGTTGCCCAGTTCTTGGTTGCAGCCTGTTGCTTAAAAAATTGCAAACTTTATGTATATATTAAATGGGACTCACCCACTTTTAGTAACTTAGGGCATTTGGACTAGGAAAGTCCTTGGGTTGAATACACAGGAACACACACATTGTCCTCCCCTCTTCCTCCTCCCCTCTGAAACTCCTTTCTTATCAAACAGGTGGTTATATTTTTGTTCCTGTATCTTATCAGCACCTTATTTGCCATGAAAGAAAGGCAGCATTTGTTCAAATATTTTTTTGTATATACTGATCAGTTACAAGGAAAGTTGTGCCTTAAAATACTCTGCCCGGAAAACATTTTCTAAGTACAAGAAGATGAGGCCTGAATTTAAATTCTATCTTACAATTGGGAAGGAAAAAACAGTGTATCCTGTACTAAAAGAAGAAAATGTAATAAAATTGGTAAATGCAAGTCTTCATTTCTCTTTTCAACTAAGAAAAAAAAAATGGAAACACTATATCTGATGTTTTTCTACCTTTTTTTCACTCTTTATATCTCAAAATTTTCACCTACAAATATAACTTATTTATCCTGGATTTAAAAATGAAGAATAGCTAATTATATGGGAATTTCAACAAAGCATATAGAAACCAGAAAAGTTTTCAAATGGTCTTTTTTTAGTTCATTACTTGGGTTACTTTTGTGAGTTCATGCTAGAGAATGCGAATCCACAATACATATTTTTATACCAAAAGGTAGATGAAGCTCCTCCCACTCATTTTCCTCCCTCTGGTCATGTATAGTGTAGACTATTTTCAGACCTTTGGTCCTCCCTTAATAAGGAGGTGTCCTCCAGGAACCAGTTTGAGTGGGCTTCACATGAGAGTCCATTGAAAGATTCATGACAGTGGTCAAAATACCCACTTCATCAGTCACTGATGAGGAATAGGACTTTTCAGTTGTTTAATGGGTATCAGAGAACATGGCCAAAACATTGCCCCCTAGGGGAAACTGTGGATAGCGCCCTCATAGGGTTCAAGTGAGAAAGTCAAGTCAAGTCCACAAGAAACAAATAAGAGCACGAGTCCCCAGCCAGTACAAAATAGAATTTGAAGCAATTACCCAACTAACTCAGCAACAAAATTAAAAAGACCCATTTAGTTTCATGAGTGTTTAAGACCTCAAAATAGTCATAAACTAAATAGCCTCCAATCTCAGATCCCCTTTGGCTCAATAACTATGCTGTACAACTTCAGGCTCACAGAATGCAGAGAGGCAGAAAGGCTGCTGGGCATTTTGATGGGAACCAGAAAGCACACCAGGTTCTCCCCTATTTTTACTTGAATCAAGTGCTAGGTGTGAGCTACGATGATCTGGAATTGAATTCAGAGAATTGCCTAGCTCTCTGCTGGATGCCCAGCAAATACCCACCTGTAAATTCATCAGGATTTGTACATGTCAATGATTCCGTCCTCATTGTATCCAAGTAAGTACTGAGATTGATAACTACATAAAATCTTACAGGTAATTTTGCTAGTAATTCCATTCATTCCAAAAGATAGCCAAATGTGGCCCAACACATTGGAAAATTTCATAGTAAATTTATTTTCTTCATTGTATTCAAGCCTTTTAAAATAACAATAATCAAAAGTGATGAAAACACCTAAATAGACACTTTTCGAAAGAGGACATTCAGAAAGCCAAGAGGCACATGAAAAAATGCTCAAAGTCACTAATCATCCGAGAGATGCAAATCAAAACAACAATGAGGTACCATCTCACACCTGTCAGAATGGCTATCATCAACAAATCAACAAATGACAAGTGTTGGAGAGGATGCGGAGAAAAAGGAACCCTCCTGCACTGCTGGTGGGAATGCAGACTGGTGCAGCCACTGTGGAAGACAGTATGGAGTTTCCTTAAAAAGTTAAAAATGAAACTCCCATTTGACCCAGTAATCCCACTTCTAAGACTATATCCCAAGAAACCAGAAACACCAATCAGAAAGGATATATGCACCCCTATGTTCATAGCAGCACAATTCACCATAGCTAAGATTTGGAAACAGCTTAAGTGCCCATCAGCAGATGAATGGATTAGAAAACTGTGGTACATCTACACAACAGAATACTACGCTTCTGTAAAAAAGAAGGAATTCTTACCATTTGCAACAGCATGGATGGAACTGGAGAACATTATGCTAAGTGAAATAAGCCAGTCAATGAAAGAAAAATACCACATGATCTCACTCATTTATGGATAATAAAGAACATTATAAACTGATGAATAAAAATAGATACAGAGGCAGAGCAGCATGGAACAGACTGTCAAACTACAGAAGGAAGGCTGGGGAAGGTTGGGGGAGGAGGTAAGGGATCAACCGAAGGACTTATATGCATGCATATAAGCATAACCAATGGACAAAAGATTCTGGGGGGTAGAAGAGACTGGGGGAAAGTCAATGGGGAAAAAAGGAGACATATGTACTACTCTTGGAAATACTTTAAGCAATAAAATAAAATTTAAAAAAGTAATGATAACAATAAGCACTACTCTTTTAATTTTTTAAAAATTATAGTTGGCATACATTATTATATTAGTTTCAGGCATACTACATAGTGATTTGACATTTATATGCCTTACAGTGTAATCTTCATGGTAAGTCTAGTAACCATCTGCCACTGTGCAAATTTATTATGATATTATTGACATATTTCCTGTGCTGTACCCTACATACATGGCTTATGTATTTTAAATCTGGAAGTTTGTACCTCGATAAGGCTACTCAAGCTCTTGGCTACCGTCTCCCACCTGTGTAGAAGTAATCTATTACATTGAGTTGTCTTCAAATCACTAAAATTTAAGGCAGTAGAAACTTTAGAAATCATATTCAAACACCCAAGCATTACCAAAACCTGTCATTATGATCCAAATGAGATTTCCAGAGTGGGTTGTTGGTGGTGGAAGTCCCGCTATTCCCTCCTTTCAACATGTCTGAGCCCTGCCGCCACATTCATGGAACCAGCACATCAAATGTACCACCCTACAAAAACTTCAGTTAAGCCCTATGTTGACCCGTTACAATCCATATGCAATGGTGAGTGTTGTTTCTTTAAAAAAATGATAAGATATTATAAATTAGGTCACTTAGGCTAACATAGGGTATTATGGCTTACTTGGGCATACACATGAAATAAACTTTTTATAAGTAGCAACACTTGGACAGATCACTTTCTGACTTATTCTGGATGCACTGGAAACAAACACACCACAGGATAAAGATGAGAGTAGGGTCTGTAAAGAGAAAAGAAAGGAAACGCATTATTTAAATAATAACCAGCCCTGTCCTTGGCTATGTGGCTCAGTTGGTTGAGTATTGTCCCATGCACTGAGGGGTCACTGGTTTGGAGGGGTCACTGGTTTGATTCCTGGTCAGGGCACATACTCAGGTTGCAGACTCAATCTCTGGTGGGCATGTGGGAGGCAGTCAATCAATGTTTTTCTCTCACATAGATGTCTCTCTCTCTCTCTCTCTCTCTCTCTCTCTCTCTCTCTCTCTCCCTCTCTCTCTAAAAATCAAAAATATTTTTTAAAATATAAAACAATTGTAATAAATTTTAAAAAATTACCCACACTCTTATCTGATTGACATCTCTCTGTGGAAGAAGAGTTTATGAAATGAATGAATAAATTCATCAAGGAATGCACAAATGAATCAATTCTATTTGGAAAACACCCTTATTACACTATAGCAGCCTTCTAGATAACTATATGAAAAAATCTACTTGGTACCATTTGGTTGGCAGTTGTGTTTGTTACCTTCTGCTGTTATCATTTTCAGTACATCTTAAGTCTTTCATTAGTTTTAAGGCCAGCTTTATCTCTCCCACATGCCTATAGGATGCCTGGCATATAGTTGGGGCTCAAAGTAATTGTTGCAGCTGTTTAGTAATTTGCCCCTGAAATCACACAAGTTGACTGACAAGATAGAACTTGAGCTTCCTGCTGCTCATAAAGGCAGCCCCCATTTCTTTTCCTGCTCTTCACCATTAGGCGAGAACTGCAATTCGACAGACAACGCCCTATTCAAGGAGTCCCTTCAGAACAGAGGCTCAAACATGCCTTGTCCTTAGTGGAGATTCAAACCCCCAGCAGGAGCCAGAAATGCATTGTGGGCCTCAGATGATCCATTTTAGAGAGTAGGCAAAAGCCCAAACACCACCTGTTTTCAATATGAATGTCTCCATTACCAAACACACATTTTTACTTAGGCCTCAAATTAGGTCAAATGCTAAACCAGCCTCCAATTCCCCATCAGCCCAGCCCTCCTCAGAGTAGGGTTCCGCCTGTATAATCAGTTTGTCGGGGCCATGGTGGTCTGGCTGGCATCCACTCATGATGCCCTCAAATCTTAGTGCTCACTCAGCTTATCCACATAGCCACCAGACAAGCCTTGCCATGTCACCAGACAGGCTCCTGCTTGCTATTAAAGCAGTGAATGGGACGAGCCATGCCTTTCCTCAGGGGAACAGCCAAAAGTGTAGGCTAAATGGAAACCACCTTCCTCTTGGCCAGTCATGACAAGGTTCTGGAGACCATCTTGGTGGCATGTTCTCTTGAGGATGTGAAACAGTCCAGCGGCTGGTGTTTTTCAGAGCTAATGAGTGATTTGGGAAACTTGGAAGCAGCCTCCCACACCCTGCCCTTCCTCTCTACCCTTGCCTCAAATCCCTAAATGACAATGTCATTGCTTCGGCTGAAAACTTTGCTCCTTGTTTTTAAAAAATGCAGATGATCCAGGAGGGAAAACATACTGTAAGCCTCTGGGGCTCAGGGAGTAGGTCGTAGTAAGAGGCTGACATCTGGGAGGCTGAGGAGGCCTGGAACAAACCTGGCTTTCCTCACACACCCCTCGCCCCCCCGCGACCCCGAGGTTTAGAATCTGTCAGTGGGAGATCACACAGATTGCAGCTCTGACCGGTCTTACATGCCAGTAGTGACTGCTGGAGAAGCATGCCATGGGTGACAGTATGACAAAACCAAACCTTTAAAGGAAGCTGGATAAGAGCTAATGAGGCTTACCACCAGGGTGATAGGACTTTGCAATGCAGCCTGGCATCAGCCACTATGTGCTCATACAGTCACAAAGCTGATGACAAAAAGAGCAGAACTTGCCTTCCCAAAGAGTGCTGGCTCCTTCCAACTCACAGGTTCCTCAGGAGGCCATGGGCTAGCTCCAGCAATATTGTCACACTCATGTGACTTGAAGCAATGTTCACATGACCTATCTTCAGAACCCACTTCTGAGCCATGTGAAAACAATCCTCTCCTTTCATATCACGTCTCATATCTGAGAAAAATTACCTTGAGGCTGAGGGAACCCCGTAAGAACTTGGCTTCTTGGCAACTACATTACATGCAAAAGGATCTGGTTGGTGACAGAACCCTTTGGCCAGTGCCTCATATATGGTCTTTACCAACTTCTATTTTAAAAATTGTATTAATCAGAGAGAGGAGTAGGAGTGACTCCAAGTTTGCTGAAGGCTGGGAAGGCATTCCCTACTGATTTGCAGGAGCAGTGGCTAACCTCTTGAAGGAACAACCTAAACAGACACTATTGGAAAATGAGGGCAATTCTGTTAAAGGAGAAGGCCAAGTGCGACTATTGGGAAGTGGGAGCAATTTTCTGAAGGGTGATTCCACAGGCTATGTCAAACTCTTGGCCATTACTAGAAAAGTGTGAATCTGTAATAACCATAATCCTTCAAAACTAAAACCAAATCCAAGATCCATGGGGAACCAGGCCCAACAAAGGGAGATGGAGGGGGTTATGGCCGTTACAAGGATAGTGGCTTCAGAGTTGGTGGTAGAGAAAGGGAAGATGAATCAGTAAAGTGGTGAAAGGAGAGGGTGACAGTATAGATGAAATGAACCTTGAATTAAAAAGTAATATTATGTCTCTGATGACACAAAATGTGATCTGCCAGTGTAGGCATACTGATAGGCACTCTTTCCAGCTGATAATAGAAAAAATTATTTTCATACTGAGATTTTAAAATTATTGACTAGTATCTAGGATTCTGGTGAACCTGGGCAACTGCTTTTAGTCTTGTCAGGCAGTGGTGGTCCATATAGTCAGAGAAGAATAGAGTCACTGGGACACAAATAGTCCCTTGATCTCTGACCCTAACACACACCTGCTGCAGCACAGCAGGCAATGCTACCAAGCCCAGGAAATGTCTTTGCCAAGGTGGGAGCCTTGGTATCCCCCATTCATCTGGATTCATGTGAACACAACAAATACACCATCCTAATTTCACTGTGTGATGTGGCACCAAGGGAAATGATATCCTCCTCCCACAGGAACAACCAGGAAATCAGTTAGACTTCTCCAGTCTAACGGAAGAAGGAGCAATATGGGGCCCACATATAATGACTACTTTCAGAGTTAATATCACAAGGCATTTCCTTAAAACATTTCCCTCCAAAATGGTAGTTATTAAGTTGTGCTATGGTCTAACATCTTGCTAAAATTTAAATCTTTCAACTCAAAAATGGGTTTGAATTATGAAAAATATCTAAAGATCTTAACGCAGACAAGCCAAAATTTCCAAGAGTTATTTGGTTGTTTATTTTTTTAAGTATCTTGCCAACACATATAAATCTACATGGAAATTTTAGTTAGAAACATCTGAAAACTTCCATTTCCAGTGGAAACACTGACATCAACTTCAAAGGATCTGCCACCTAATCACTGAGCAAACAGTACATGTGTGTACACTTTGGAGTTGGCAGAGAATCCTTTCTAATATTTAGAGCTGCCTAGAGATAGAAAACCATCATAAGTAGTGAGATTCCTGTCACTGGAGGTGTTTAAAGCAGTGGTTGAGCAACCATTTGGCAGGCCTATTGTTGAAGATAATCAATCATCAAGGATTCAAGATTGACCTGGATGACTTTTAAAGGGGACTGTGGGAATTGAATTGAACTGATGTAAGTCTAGAAGGTGATGAATTTATTTTTGTGTAGCTCTACATTCTATAATCCCTGAAGCACAGTGAAGTTTCCTACTCTTGCCAAAGTTGCTGATGGCTAATGCACTAATATGATGCTCTACTTCTCCCTCCCAGATGTAGTGAGAATGCTCTATACCAGTGGTACTCAACCTTCCTAATGCCGCAACCCTTTAATACAGTTCCTCATGTTGTGGTGATCCCCAACCATAAAATTATTTTCGTTGCTACTTCATAACTGTAATTTTGCTACTGTTATGAATCGTAATGTAAATATCTGTTATGCAGGATGTATTTTCATTGTTACAAATTGAACATAATTAAAGCATAGTGATTAATCACAAAAACAATATGTAATTATATATGTGTTTTCCGATGGTCTTAGGTGACCCCTGTGAAAGGGTCGTTCGACCCCCAAAGGGGTCACAACCCATAGGTTGAGAACCGCTGCTCTATACTCTTACTAGTGTTATACTCTGGTTCTACATAGGTTCTAGGGCTAGCCAACCTAGTTGTTTGTATACCCAATAACCATTCCTCCCTTCTTATCAATCATCTAATTTGTTCAGTGTCCATCCTCCTCTTTGTAGGCATGTCTTTCATCTAAGACTGGCCTCAGACCAGGGCATGAATCTTGGTTAGTTTTTATACTCAACAGCTTAGGGCATGTGAGCTAATTCTAGGCAATGAGAGATGAGATGTTTGCTGAAGAGAGTGCCTTCTAGGAAATATTTTTTAGCTCTTCAAAAGAGACTTGAGAAAAAAATTCTCTTATTGCTACCAACAGAAAGTGGTGTGTGAAGATGTATTATTACTACATCTGTTACAGCCATCTTTTCTTTCAGCTTTATTTGGGCTTTATAGCCATCTTTCAAACATGAGGGATCCAACATGCTGAAGTTGGCAAAGTTGAAAAATGAAAATAATCTGGATCCTTGATAATAAAATTGAGGAATAACCATCTTTGGAGCTTCCCTTACACCATTGCTTTTTGATATGGTATATGATATGATTGATATGATATGATATAATATGATCTATATATATAAAAGGCTAAGTGACTGACTGTATGTCCATCCAATTGTCCAACCAACTGACTGGCCAGTACATATGATGTGCCCTGGCAATTTAAAAATAAACATTGACTCGTGCATGCATGGTACATATAAAGCTCTCGCTGGTGTCAATCACACCCATGTTTTAATTTTATAGTCCTATATTATATATACTATTTTGACATGTAGTTTTTTGTAGTAACGTAATTACTGCATGAATCTTTTAATTAATTTCCTTTCAATGTGAAAAAATCTGTGCACTAGGCCACTAGTATGATATATAGTATAATATATTATACTATAATATAATCTACACATAATAAAAGACAAAGATGCTAATTGACCATACCTTCGCTATGCCCAACCCACACCCACCAGCCAGTCAGAGCGACTATATGCAAAGTAACCCAACCAAGATGGTGGCCAGAAGCCACAGAGCTGGAGCAAGCAGGAGGCTTGATTGCCCAGGTGATGGAGGAAGCCAAGCTTCCTGCCTCTCCTGGCTGGCTGTGGAACTCCGCTAAAGGCAACAAAGTTTCAGTTATAGAAGTTAAATAAATCCCAGATATCGGCTTCCAGCCAGCCTCCACTGGGAACTTGGGTTGCTGGGGGCTGTGGCCAGCTTGCAAACAGCCATCAGCCCCTCACCCAGGCTGGCCAGGAATCCCAGTGGGGACCCCCACCCTGAAGGGGCTGTGGCCAGCCTACAAACAGCCATCAGCCTCTCACCCAGGCTGGACAGGCACCCTAGGGTTACCCCCACCCTGAAGGGGCTGTGGCCAGCCTGCAAACAGCCCTCAGCCCCTCACCTAGGATGGCCAGACCCTCATGGGGTGAGGGTCCCCGCTGAGGGCTTTGGCCAAACTGCAAGCAGCCCTCAGCCCCTCACCCAGGCTAGTCAGGCACCCCAGTGGGGACCCCCACCCTGAAGGGGCTGTGGCCAGCCTGCAAACAACCATCAGTCCCTCACACAGGCTGGCCACACCCTCATGGGGTAAGGGTCCCTGCTGGGTGGTTTGGCCAGCCTGCAAACAGCCATCAGCCCCTCACCCAGGCTGGCCAGGCACCCCAGTGGGGACCTCCACCCTGAAGGGGGTGTGGCCAGTCTGAAAACTGCCCTCAGCCCCTCACCCAGGCTGGTCGGGCACCCCAGCAGGACCCCCACCCTGATCTGGGACACCCTTCAGGGCAAACCAGCCAGCCCCCACCCATGCACCAGACCTCTAGCCTATATAATAAAAGGGTAATATGCAAATTGATCCTAAGAGCAGAGCGACCGGGAATCACTGGTTACTATGACACACACTGACCACCAGAGGGCAGACATTCAATGCAGAAGATGCCCCCTGGTGGTCAGTGCGCTCCCACAGGGGGAGCTCTGCTCAGCCACAAGCCAGGCTGACAGCTTCCAGTACAGTGGTGGTGGTGGGAGCCTCTCCCAACTCCTCAGCAGTGCTAAGGATGTCCAACTGCAGCTAGGCCTGCTCCCCACTGGCAAGTGGACATCCCCCAAGGGCTCCCGGGCTGCCAGAGGGATGTCTGATTGCCATCTTAGGCCCAATCCCCCGGGGAGCGGGCCGAAGCCAGCAGGTGGTCATCCCCTGAGGGGTCCCAGACTGCAAGAGGGCACAAGCCAGGCTGAGGGATCCTCCTGAGTGCACAAATTTTGTGTACTGGGCCTCTAGTATAATATAATATAATATAATATAATATAATATAATATAATAAATATAATATAATCCTATATAATAAAGAGCTAATATGCTAATGGTCATGATGCCCTCATGCCATAATGACTGATCAGCAGGAGGCTGAGTGCGTGGCAGGCGCTGGTGGGCGGGGTTGCGTGCGAGGTGCATGCGGGTGGGTGGGGACTTGATGCTGTGTCCCCACCCAGTGCCAGCCGGGGACTTGACACTGTGTCCCCCACCAACGGGGCTTGATGGGGGTGGGGCCGGCTGGGTCTGGGTCTCACCCAATGGGGGTGGGGCTGGCCATGTCTGAGTCTCTTCCCTTTCAATGTGCACGAATTTTGTGCACTGGGCCAATAGTATAATAATAAACTCCTTTTGTTTAAATAGTTTTGAGTTGAATTTCTTCTTACTTATAGCCAAGAGCATCTTAAATAATACCACAATCTTTGATGGGATCTTGTCCTCTCAATATGTTATTGAGATGTGAAACCACTCTTTTCATCCATGTCATCTGGGCTAGAAGATTATAGAAAAGAGGGGAGTGTTGAGACTGCCTTTTATGCCCAACACTGGTGTATGAGCATCTCATTCCTGTATTCTTTCTCAAGCTTTCCTTTAAATAAATATATATATATATATTTTCATTGATTTTAGAGAGGAAGGGAAAGGGGGAGATAGAAACATCAATGATGAGAAAGAATCATTGATCTGCTGTCTCCTACACACCCTTACTGTGGATTGAGCCTGCAACCCGGACATGTGCCCTGGATGTGAATCGAACCTGGGACCCTTCAGTCCGTAGGCCGAAGCTTTATCCACTGATCCGAACGAGCTAGGGCCTCAAGCTTTCCTTTTGGTGTGATCATGCTCAGCTAACTCTTCGATCCCTCATAAAATGAGACCTCTAGTGGGTCCACCTCACTGACTCTCAATAAATGCCTGGCCTTTCCTGGAGTCTGGGGTATAGTGGACAGAACTGTGGCTCCATTTTGGAATAGTAGAGCCTAACCTGTCAGTGTGACAAAATGATTGCAGTCTAAGGCAATTTGTCTGATTCCTTTCTCCCCAGAATTTCTTTGGAGGTACCTCTGACTGACTGTCCAACAGGGTTGTGCGCCCTGCATCAAAGGTCAGACTCAAAATCTTTTTGCTTAGGCCAATGATTCTCAAAGTGTGGTCTCCAGACCAGCAGCACCATGGAATTTGGTAGAAATTCAAATTTTCAGGCCCACCCCAGGTCAACTGAATCAGAAATTCTGGGGGTGGGGCCTGGCCATCTGTGACCAATGCCTCCAGAAAATTCTGAAACATGTCAAATTGGAGAAACACTACCCTAGACTTTGGCTACTGCCATGACTGGTAACTGGGATCAGGAAAGCTTCCCAGAGCTCTAACTTCATTATTTTATACTGTGAGGATCCTATCTCACTCTGTAATTATAATTCCATTGCTGTGACTATGTGATTGTCTATCTCCCCCATTAGTGGTGAGCTCCACCAGAGTGAGCACCAAGTGTATCTTGCTTTGTTATTGTATCCTCATGCCTAGCATAGTGCCTGGCACATAGTATGTATTCCCTCAACATTTGTGGAATGAGTGAAGAGGGGCACTTATTGGCCACATAAATTGTTGATGGCATATTTTGCTCCCTACAAAATTCAGCAAATTCCTAAGATGTTCAAATTGTACAGTGTTTTCTCTAAGCTGAGTACAACTGATATTCATTTTCATGGTTTCCCAAATTGAAGTCAGCAATGAGAACAACTTCATATTATTCCAGAATGTGCCTTTCATTCAGCAAGCTATCATGCTAAAAAGCCATGGGTATTGGCTACTGTTCATTACAGGTTATGTCTTTAAGTACACTTGCCTTTATTCATTTTCACTAGAGCCTTGATTCTGCATAATACTAAAGATCCCAGGGCCAGTCTAAAAGGAAACTGGCAAAGTGCCTAAAAGGTCCTTGGTCTTTTGTTGGCACCAGCCCACCCCTACTCAATCCTTGCCCTTCAAGACCACTTTGGATTTCAGGGGAAATACAGATGAAAATCTGACACTGGAAAACACTTCTGCATAGCATTCTCCTTCTCCCTGTCAACTCTGAAACCAGAGATGCTGCTTCAGCTTCACTATGTGACCAGGAGAGAAGAGCTTTAATTTACAAAGGAGGAAATAAAATTTACAGAGGAGATGGCCACTCCCCAGAAATACAGAGATTGACCGAAAGTGGCAGGAGAGGTGGGGTGGGTGAGTTGGGGGGATGAGCAATCAAAAGGACATGGGGGCTGTCACCTGAGTGTCCTGCCTGCCTACCTCCTAAGAAATGGTTTAGTGTGTGGAATTTTCCTGCCCTAGCTACACTGGTAGAGAAAAGGTAAAAGAGGTGTGTGTTAGCAATGGGGGACAGTAAAAGGGCAGGCAGGTAAAGAGACCATTTGGAGCTCTACCAATTTTGAACCCTTAAGTCAGAATATGTTATTATTCGAGATTTCGAATCTTTCCTTGCCAGGAAAAAACCCACCTTTATACTCCCATCTACTCATTTTCTATAAAATTTCAGCCATAAGGCTTTGATCTAAGAGCAGCCTTCCTGCTATCACTTGTCAAAGGCAGGTGTAGAGGCAAGCTCTTCTCTAAATGTGTAACCCACAGAGAGCGTGTAAAGAGTGCAGGTGGGGGCAGTGTCCATCTCAGAGTCCCTGAAGTGGGAGTTTCTTCCTGCCCAGGCTCCAACCTGTGCCCACTATCAGAGGTGGGGCTCAATAGCCAGATCTCAGAAATGCAATCATCCCTCATCCAGGGGCCTAAGTGCACATGGTGCCTAGTGAGAAAAGGTCTGTGATGAAGCAGCTCATGGCATCCTAGTCCCCTAGAAGGGCACTACTTACCTTGGAACACCATTGTGCATTCCAGCTCCCAAAATCCGGTGTGTGTGAATCTTCCCAGCATTTCCTCATAATCACTTTTTGCAGTAGGCAGGGCAGGGAATGATTTCTTAAGAAAAGCCCAGAAAGAAGTCAAACTGTGATATAGGTAACATGACATAAGTCACCTGGGCCAGCAGGAGGCAAGCAGATAGAGGTTCTGCCCTTCCAACACCCTCATCATAGTAGCTCCTTCTTAACTTGATATATATTTGCCCCCACTCATCTCACTAACTGGCTACCTAATGCTTGAAGAGGTTTTTCAACAACCCTGTAATCCCAGGTCCCTGCATAATGGTGTCTGGGGAACCAGACTCCGGGGATCATTCTCTGAGTTTCTCTCCAGAGTCAGGAGGCCAGAGCAGAATAGAATGGCCTAAGATGCCTGGAAGCTCCAGAATGCCTTTGTGGAGGTGAAGTGGAAGCAATGCTTGAAGAAAGTCGAAGATATGTGTGTGTGGCTGGTCAGAATTCAAGGGTATGAGTGGGAGGCTGGGAGGACCGCTTTTAATGTGTCTGATTGCATTATGAGCATGGATATCCAAAAAGTACCCCTAGTGTGGAATTGGGTTGTATCCACCAGAAAGCTCCAAATCAAGATTGTTTGGAGGAGGCTAGAATGTACAGAATGTACTGTAAAAGGAGCTGAATCCCTGCAGTTTACACAGTCCAGTGCACATTATCAACCCAAGGGCAACACCATACAATCCATGCTGCATACTCTTAATTCATCTTCTTTATACACCCTGAGCATATTATCAATTCCTATTCAAGAACTTGCATCAGATAGTGCCGACTTGAATTTCAAATTGCTTTGCCTGGCTTTTGAGGGCTTCATACACTGATCCTACCCTTCCCTAGTCCTGTAGTAGCAAACCCATCTGCTCTGCTTTTTTGACACACTTCCTTTCAGCGGCTTCACTACTCACACTTATCCCATCCCTAGACATTTTATCTCATCTCCCTTCTCTTACATTGGAGGCAACCTGTAGCACCCAGAGAGTACAACAAACCAATGATGAGTCCTGCTCACGGGGACTCACAAGATTATTCTCTCTCTTCCCCTCCTAGCAAACCCAGGTAGGGCCAGGTAGGTCAGGAAGTCACCCTGACCATTGCAGCATGCACTGCTCTCCTTTGAGGTACCGATGACCAAAGACTTATGCATTCACTGGCATGTTTCTTGGGTGAGCTTTGTCTCCTCCGTGGAATTATGGGCTTCCTGAGAATAAGGACACTATGTTACTTACATCCTTACTCATCCTCCCATACAGAGACCAAGATCAGATGTCATAAATCATATTACTGCCTCAAATTCCAAGTGGTTTTGGAGGCCCTCACATTCAGAGCCAGCATGACTGCCATTATAGACATCAGATAACCAATGGCTGGCCTTTCTAGGTATTTCATCTTTGGAGTCTGTTCCAATAAAATAAGGGCTTTCAAATTCTTTGGTTGGCCTCAAATTACAGTTCTCCACAAGGGAACTCAGTAGACAAATTGTATGCAACGTGGGACACACAACGACCCATCTAGCCTTCCCTTGTGTGTGGGCCAATGGCTGAAGGAGCAAGTTGAAGAAGAATGCCTATCTCCAGCAGCCACCTTAGATGCTGTTCCGTCCCCCAACACCACTCTGATCCACCTCTTGAGTCCAGGGATTTTGTTCACCAACAACTGGTCGCCATCAGCCTATGGCACCTTTGGTTTAACAAATTATTTAAGTCACTACCCTTTGAGTAAGGTAGAACTCCTGCTTGCTCAAAGTAGATCATTTACTAGTACTAAGGGGGTAGTTAACCTTTAGTTCCAGGAATTCACCCTTCCCAGAGCACCTGATTCTATAGTTTGAGTTATATGGCCTCTCAGCTTCAATCTGTACAGATGAGTAAAGCATCACTTGCCTTCCACTTGGAGGCAGAGCCTTCAGTCCCCGCTGGTCTTAGATATTTCTCTCTGGACCTTGTATCAAGGTTACGCATCAAGGTCAGACACCAGCATCTGAGTACCCCTAGATCAAGACCTTTCCTTTTTATTTTTTTCAGCATATATTGCCTGATGGGCATGCTGGGACATGTGTTCAGGACACAACAAAAGCTCCTAGGTTTCATTCCTGGTTAAAAAGTGTCAAAATCTGTTGTCCCAAAAGCACAGGTTTTTATATTTAGATGTTGTGTTTTCTAATTTGTACTAAGACCAATCCAGCCAGAGAAAACTATTGTTATACACACCTCATTTACAGAAGTGCCTATTATCTGGGTTCCATGTGTCCAATCTCTGCCCCTAGTGTGTAAATTTTTTTTTTGCTTTTTACTTTATTCACATTTATCTTTATTGTTGAAAGTATTAGATGTCCCACCCACCCCCGCCCATTGAGCCCCACCAACCTGCTCCTGTCCCCTATCCAGGCCTTCCCCCACACTATTATCTGTCTATGGGCTATGCATATATGCATGCAAGTTCTTTGGTTAATCCCCCCCACCACCGCTGCCCCAGCTTTGAAATACATCAGTATGTTGCATGCTTCAATGTCTCTGGATATGTTTTGTTCATCAGTTTATTTTGTTCATTAGATTCCACATATAAGTGAGATCATGTCATACTTGTCTTTCTCTGACTGGCTTATTTTGCTTAGCATAATACTCTCCAGGTCCCTCTATACTGTCTCAAAGAGTAAAATATCTTTCTACACTGCATAGTATTCCATTGTGTAAATATACCAGTTTTTTAATCCATTCACCTACTGATGGGCACTTGGACTGTTTCCATATCTTATCATATCTTATCTTATCTATCTATCTATCTATCTATCTATCTATCTATCTATCTATCTATCTATCTATCATCTATCTATCATCTATAACCCTAATATGCAAATAGACCTAACGGTGGAACAACTGGTTGCTATGATGTGCACTGACCACCAGGGGGCGTGCGTGGAACATAGTGGGCATTGGCAGTAGGCAGCAGAGTGTGGAACATAGAGGGCATCAGCTGCGGCGGGAGGTGGAGAGGGGGTGCCAGACCAAGGCGGGGCACCGGTCACTGTCACTGGGTGAACCTCTGGTGGTTACTGAAAATTCTTTGCTCCCATGCTCCACAGTCCTGCCAGGCACTTGCATCTGCTGCCTGTGCCAGCCCCGCTTGCACCCACTGCCGGTGCCAGCCCTGCTCGCGCCCACTGACAGCACCTGCTCTGCTTGCACCTGCTGCTGGCACCAGCCCCAATTGTTCTGCGCCATTAGCAGGTGCGAGTGGGGCCTGCACCGTCATTGCGTGGGAGCCGTAGCAGAGCTGCCAACAGACAGGGAATCGGGGGCCATGGTGGGAGGAGTGGGGCGGGGGCACAGAGGATGGGCCAAGACCCACCCCTGTGCCCACTGCAGCCTCATGGCCCACAGTTCCTTTCAAGGTGCAATAATTCATGCACTGGGCCCCTAGTTGTAAATAACAACAGTGCTATGAACATGGGGGTGGGGGGCAATTATTCTTTGTGATTGGTGTTTTTTACTTCTTAGGATATAGTCCTAGAAGTGGGATCACTGGGTCACATGGCATTTCCATTTTTAATTTTTTTGAGGAAACTCCATTTTCCATAGTGGTTGTACCAGTCTGCATTTTCAACAGTGTACTAGACCAAATGGTCTAGTGTCTAGTTCCTTTTTCTCCACACCCTCACCAGTATGATAGCCATTCTGTCTGGTGTGAGGTGGTACCTCATTGTAATTTTCTTCTCACTGATGATTACCGATGTTGAGCATTTCTTCATGTCACTTGGCCATTTATATGTCCTCTTGGGAGAAGTTATCTATTCAGGTCTTCTGCCCATTTTTTAATTGGGCTTTCTTTTGTTTAGTTGCATAAGTACTTTACATATTTCGGAAATTAACCCCTTATCAGATGTATCACTGGCAAGTATGGTCTCCTATAAGTGGGTTCCCTTTCAATTTGATGCTGGTTTCTTTTGCTGTGCAGCTTTTAATTTTGATGTAGTCCCATTTATTTTCTCCTTTGTTTCTCTTGCCCTATAAGATGTACCTGTGAGAACTGTGCTATGTGAGATGTCAGATATTTTGCTACCTATGTTTTCTTCTAGGATTTTTATGGTTTCACAACTTACATTTAATTATTTTATTCATTTTGAGTATATTCTTGTGTATGGTGCAAGTTGGTGGTCTAATATCTGCCTAATTATCCCAACACCATTTATTGAAGAGGATTTCTTCACATTATTGTATACTCTTACTTTTTTGTCAAATATTAAGTGAACATAATGGCTTGGGTGGATTTCTTGGTTCTGTTCTGTTCCATTGATCTATATGCCTGTTCTTGTGCCAATACCAGGCTGTTTTGATTACAGTGGCTTTGTAGTATAACTTGATATCCGGTATTGTGATCCTTCCAACCTTGTTCTTCTTTCTCAAGATTGATGTGGCTATTTAGGGTCTTTTTTGATTCCATATAAATTTTTGGAGTATTTCTTCTAGATCTGTGAAATATGCATTGGTATTTTGATGGGGATTTCACTGAATCTATAGATTGCTTTGTGTAGCATGGATATCTTCATATTAATTCTACCAGGTGTAAATTTTAAGGTGGAATCTTGTTCAGGGTTAAGAAGCCCAAATTAGATTTTCTTGCGGTCCAAGCTGGGGTAGGCGCTTCAAGCACCAGGGACGGACAAGAGCTGGGTTGGTAGCGAGTAGCCTACACCATTTGCTCGTCCTCGAAATGAGTTTGCCCCTCAATCCCAAACCTTTCCTCAACGGATTAACAGGAAAGCCAGTAATGGTGAAACTTAAGTGGGGAATGGAGTACAAAGGCTACCTGGTATCTGTAGATGGCTATATGAACATGCAGCTTGCAAACACAGAAGAATACATAGTTGGAGCCTTGTCTGGACACCTGGGTGAAGTTTTAATAAGGTGTAATAATGTCCTTTATATCAGGGGTGTTGAAGAAGAGGAAGAAGATGGAGAAATGAGAGAATAGCATCTTTTGTGGGGAATTTCTTTTTATATACATTTCTAGACAATAAAAATTTATTTTTTCAAAAAAAAAAAAAGCCCAATTATATCCACTGCCTCTTATCCCAAGGTTTATTTACCTCCTTACAAAGCTCCAAGTGATCAAGCAGGTATGAATTTTTCCTGTGTAAACCATGGTATTTTTCTCAACAGACTGTGTTTGCTTAAGTATTCAGCAAGTTGACCCTTCCCAACAATGCAGTACCCTTCCACACAGGGTCATATGAAGGTGTCCTGGAGAGGAAGAACAGGATCACTTGGTTTAATAACAGCTCTTCCAGAACTAGCAGAGGTCACATGGTCCCCATGCACAATCATCTGAGCTCTTTCTGCATTAAAATACACTAAGCAAGGAGCCGCTGTGTGAGATTAGATTTATCATTAAGATTTATCTCCAGGTACTCCTCGATTTCTTCCCCTATAATCAGGTAAGCCAAGTCAACTAATGTCTGCCATGACCCTTAACCTGGCCATTCTGCAGGGCCAGGATAGCTAACATGTGGCACACCTGACAAGCTTGTCCCTTCCTAATGATTCATATAACACGGACTAAGGGGAATAGGGTAATCAAATAAAAATTAGCACCTGAAATAAATAGGTTCTGGTGGCAGATCAAGCTCTGCTCCAAATCTGCTTCTTGCATTTCTTAATTGTCACCCATTATGCAAATGACCTAACTTCAAGTCCTCTCAGAAATCTGCAAAATGGGAACAATTTATACCATGCAGGATTGCATGAGATAATCAACCTGGCCTGGACTTATTGCCAGGCACACAGCTCTATCCCACCTCACTGCTTGGTTGAGAGATGACAGATAAAACTTCAGATAACTATTTTTCATTTTACAGTAAATAGTATGTCCCCAAAACTGTTTGTTGCTGCTGCTACTGACTGTAAAGTATTCAGAATTGAAACTGCAAAGTAGTAATTTTTCATTATTTTTAAAAGAAAGGTGAGAGCAAGGGCATTGAAGACCTTTAAAGGCAAATGCAGTGAAGAGGGTTGAGATCCTAATGTGTATTAAGAAAATCACCCACTGACCATGATTATTTCTTTGTGGCCAATCAGGTCCTAACTGCTCTGAGCAGTGTCACCACAAAACAGCATGTTACCATCAGTTTTAGGTTATCTACGGTGAAAAAGAAAAGCAAATCCCAGGCAGTGGTAAATCTAAAAAACAAAACTATTTGGAATGCATTTTGCGTGTGTGTGTGTGTGTGTGTGTGCGCATGTGTGTGTGTGTGCGTGTGCGCGCACGTGTATTTTTTCTTGGCAGGAGACTTACCTGCCTAATTATGTTTCCCTTAGGCTATCATTAAAATTAGCCTGCATTCCCCAAGCACACACCACTGACAGCAGGGGTAAGGCAGCCCATAAGTGACAAGGTAAGGTCTACCTGTCTACTTGGGATTAAGTGTTTGAAAATAGACAAAAAAATCTCTGTATGTAGATGATTGTGTACACACACACACACACACACACACACACACACACACACACTTCCAACCATGTCATGTAAGAAACAAAATATTATAGAGTGGCAAGGAAGCTGTTGCAACATTTCCCCAAAGCCCAGAGAACAAGACCATAAGACCCTTTAGAAAAGTACCTTAGGTCATCACTCTCAGGCTTTATCTTCATTCTTTAACCACACCATCAGATTTACCTGGTAGAATTAATGCATGAAAACCTTTTTTCCTTCCAGCAATACTGTGCTATTTCCAGAATTCCTAACATTTCTTTAAGAAATGTCCAAAGCAGAGTAAAACATACATTTAATTCCACATGTGGACACTCATGCTGAGAAATGGATTTCTGTAGATTTTACTGATTATTGCTGAACTTAGAAGTCTCTTGAAACATTGATGAGCAAAAATGCAATCTTACATGAAAACTGAACTTGTACAGTTATTTACATATTTTAATGACTCCTTTACCATTGGACAGATAATTCATGCGGTAACCAAGATCTAGTTGCAAATTTTCCTAATATTAATTACATCTTTATCCTGTGTGACAGTTGATGCTGCTTCAAGGCATTTGGGATTGAGAAAACATTAAAAGTACTGCATTCTAATAGAATGAGTAAATTCCAGGACACATTTCCTTTGAATCATTCCCAAGCATTAATAGTGGTGTTAATATACTGTATTCTAAGAGTATGCATCCAATTGTTTTGGCCAATGTCTTCTTCACTGGGGACAATATGGAAACTACCCAAAATTAACTTTAACATGAACAGAGAACATCTTAATTGTGCAATCCGGGATTATAAAACTACTAGGGGCCCGGTGCACGAAATTCGTGCACTGGGTGTGTGTGGGGAGGGGAGTGTCCCTCAGCCCAGCCTGCCCCCTCTCACATACTGGGAGCCCTCAGGCGTTGACCCCCATCACCCTCCAATTGCAGGATCGGCCCCTTGCCCAGGCCTGACGCCTCTGCCAGAGGTGTCAGGCTTGGACAGGGGACCCCCATCTCCCCCTGATCACTGGCTCTGGCCCCCGCCCAGGCCTGAGGCCTCTGGCCCAGGAATCATGCCTGGGCAGGGGACCCCCATCTCCCTCTGATCGCTTGCTCCACCGCCCGCCCAAGCCTGACGCCTCTGACCCAGGCTTCAGGCCTGGGCAAGGGGACCATCATATCCCCCCAATCCCCGGCTCCGCCCCCCGCCCAGGCCTGATGCCTCGGCCAGAGGAGTTGACCCTCATCACCCTTGGATCACCAATCACCGGATCGGCCCCTTGCCCAGGCCTGAGGCCTCCGGCAGAGGTGTCAGGCCTGGGCAGGGGGACCCCCAGCTCCCCGCGGTTGCAGGCTCTGCCCCTGCCCAGGCCTAACGCCTCTGGCTGAGGCGTCCGGCTCAGGCAGCGGGGACCCGCAGCTGCAGCGGCCCCGCGATCGTGGGCTCCGCTTTAGGCCCAGGCAAGGGACCCCTAGCTCCTGGGACTGCCAGCTTCAACCGTGCCCAGCTCCCATCGCTGGCTCCACCCCTACTTCCTGCTATCACTGGCCAGGGCGGCAAAGGCGCCTGATTCTCCGATCATGGCTGGGGGGCAGGGCAAAGGCGGCCCCAGGGCCGCCTTTGCCCTGCCCCCCAGCTCTTAGCTCCCCCTTGGGTTTCCGATCACTGTCAGTGGCAGGGGGCTTCTTCCTGCTTTCCCTTTCGCCTCCCTGCATTGTGCCTACATATGCAAATTAACCGCCATCTTGTTGGCAGTTAACTGCCAATCATATTTGGCAGTTAACTGCCAATCATAGTTGGCAGTTAATTTGCATATAGCCCTGATTAGCCAATGAAAAGGGTATCGTCGTACGCCAATTACCATTTTTCTCTTTTATTAGATAGGATAATGCCAAACTGCTCCTCGTTCAGTTCAATGTTTGTTTCTTGGAAAATTACTTAATCTGTGTAAAATGCAGTAAAAATCCAAAATGGCCGAAACCGGTTTGGCTCAGTGGATGGAGCGTTGGCCTGCGGACTGAGGGGTCCCAGGTTCGATTCCAGTCAGGGGCATGTGCCTGGGTTGCGGGCACATCCCCAGTGGGAGATGTGCAGGAGGCAGCTGATCGATGTTTCTCTCTCATCGATGTTTCTAACTCTCTGTCTCTCTCCCTTCCTCTCTGTAAAAAAATCAATAAAATATATTTAAAAAAAAAAAATCCAAAATGTGGTACCATGGAGAAGCCATGCCTTTAAAATAGACATCTGTATCTTTTGGAAGCCACCTTCCTCTAAATACTTTTTTAAGTTAAAATAAAACATAAAACATTATAGAGTATAATAGTCTACATTTCGTGTAAAAAAGAGAAAAATATTCATATTTACTTGTATATGTAAAAAGAAACTTTGGAAGAAGATGTATATAAACTACGTTTATTTAGGGTGTGAGGATAACTCGGCAGATGGGCAGAATTGAAAGGGAAATGTTCACTCTATACCTTTATATATATTAAACCCTGGTAATATATTACCTACTTAAAATCTAAATTAGAAAAGTAAATATTGCCTTACTGGTGGACTTGAATTCCTATATTACCATAGGTCATCTTTCAAATATTTTCCATATATATATATATATAAAGAATTCTTAGAAGAAAATATTAAGAGTTTAAAAGTAGAAACTTAATTTGTAAAGTGTATCATGGAATGCTGTTATGTTTGTTTTTTTTCCCCACTGAAAGTCGTATTTGGTAATTTGGCATTTGCTTGAGTGATCACACACACACACACACACACACACACACACGCTCCTGTAGTAGATACTGTTATTAACATACTACCCTTTAGCTATGCAGACTCTGACAACACAAATGGAAAAGTAGAATTTTATGCAGAACCATCTACACTTAATTCTTTTGGTTCTGTAATCACAAATGATAAATTTTACTTCATGTATAAACTGTTAGATTTCTAATATGCTCTAAAGTTAAAAGATGCAAGTCAATTCTTTGCACTTTTTCTTTTATCAAAATAGTAGCTGCTAATTACTACTTTTGAAAGAAAATATAAATCTAAGACTCACAAAACATTTTTTCTTAAGATAGAGTGGGTGAAGGGTTTGAAAGAAAAATAATTTAGAAGTGACTTTGTAAAACACAAACCCTTCACATGCTATTAACTGAGGCTTTAGAAAAGTCAGTTCTCCTAACATAGCTTTTATTCTACCTCATACTGTGAACTCTTCAGGTTTTAAAATATTCAACTTGCCTTTATTCTTTCTTTTGGTGGGGGGAAAGAGTGAGCCTGCCAGCTGGTAAGAAGCCAAGAGTTATCCAGTCAGACCTGAATGGAAAAATCTACAATTTGTTTATTTCATAGTTCAAGTTCAAAAGCAAGAGACAATTTAAATAATAAAAGAGTAACAGAAAAAATACAAAGAAAGAAAACAAATCAGTAAGAGTCCAGAAGAACCTTCAAGAACATTTAATTCGGAAAATGTTATTGGTTTAGAGAACTTGACTGAAAGAAAACAGCTGGGCAGAGTTCAAGGTTTTAAATTAAAAACAATCTAACAAGGTCTATGGGGATAACTCTTTGAGCCACATTTTGGAGACCAGTTTCATTTCTACCAAGTAAAAGTAATAGCAGTCTAAGCTAAAAAGGAAATTCCTCACAACTGAGGTAGTTACTAAGTATCAGCACATTTTCCAAGTTCTCACAAGGCAGCTTAGCTATTTACAATCCATTTTTCCTCATACATAAATGGAGTGCCTTTTCAATTTTGTCTTCTGTGAATTGTTTAAAAAAACCACTTATACACACCAGCCAGAATATGCCTATTTTATTAACATCATGCTTTAATAAATAACTGACTACTTCTAATAAAATTAAGCCTCTGTTTACAACAGCCCCCAATATTCCATTTTGACCATTCTGCAGAATTTGGTGTAAAAAGTTGAATGAAATGTAGACCCTGAGCTATCAAGTAATTATGTTTCAATATAAAAATAGAGAATTACTCTTACAACTGAAGATTGAACAATAACACGAACAACCTCTCTGTGGGTTTTAACTTCTGTAGAATTTGTTGGGATCTTAATGGCTGTCTAAAGCAGGAAGGGACTTGCAGAATTTTCTTCTTTCTGAGGACTTTTGGGAACTCCTTTTAAAGTGATTTGTTATATTCTCATAGTTTTATGAGCTGTCATTTGTAAAGGACACAAGAAAAAGGTTCCTAAGGGGCCAAGCCAGCTGTTAGTCTTTGGCCTGGGACAACAGATAGGCCTAAGCCAGTTCACCCACATGGCTAAGGGTCACCGCTAAGATGTAGTCTTCTCAGCTCTACTCTCTCCACTACCCGCCCCCCCGCCCCCAAAAAAAAAACCAAGAAAACATTTTTAAAAATCTGGACACCTAGATCTCCCCCGAAGTGAGTTTTTTGGTTGATGGGGTAGCACACAGCTATGAATCACTGAAAGTCATTTGCCTTTCTGATCACAGGGTGCTGAGCAAGAAAAACACGTAAGACACCTTAGAATTTCTTTTAAAAAACTGGGATGCCAAAATGAATGTAAACACAATGCACAGACAAAAACTTTGCTTAAGTGTTAATGCTATTCCCTGAGCACAGGCTGTGTATACCCACCCCAGTTCTATCCCCCAGACAGCTCCCTCTCTGTGGCTGGGTTTGAAATCTGGAACACTGTAACAGGGGGTACCAAACGAGATGTTAGTCACTTATTTCTGCCATTGGGATATCAATTCAAAGAGGGTCACGTGTGGCCACGAAGATCAGCACACCGTGACTTGTTAACTTGACTGGATAAAAAACAAAACAAAACAAAACCCACCCCTAAACAATGTGTGAACATGTGATAACTCAAACACCTTATATGGCCTTATATATTTCTAGGGAAAATGTATCAAGAATCTTTTAAATGGGTTACACTTTAGGTGGTTCAAGTGAAACTATATGTGATCTTAAGTTTATGCAATTCAACTCAACCGAGATGGGTAGTCTGCAGTCTCTTCCAGTCACCAGATATAAGTGAAATATAACATTCTTCTTATACTGATGCTTGAATACAACCCGACAAGTGGATTAGACACCCCTTTGTGCCTTCACATTCTGTCCTAACTTAATAATAACAAACAAAATCATCTCCTCTTCTCTCCAGATAAGGCAACTAAAACAACAGGGATACATGGAAATTTTACTGCTTGTTGGGCTTTTTCTTTTAATAAGATAACGTGATAAATAAAACCTGCTTCTGTACAGCTATTTAATATTTCAGAAATACGTACATGTTACATGCCAAGAAAGGACCCTGGTTTTCTTGTAAGAAACAAGGTGAGATCATAATTGAAGAAAAAAACCCACAAACAAAAACAAACAATAAAGAAAAACAAGAGAGTGATAAAATCACAAATGCACAACTAACTACAGTTCTGTACCTACACCGCTAGCCACGTTTAACATGATTCTGGGGAAGCAGGAACTTACTTCATGTACAAGTCCCTTTTTCCCGCAAAACTGAATGAAAGAACAAGGTCAGAATTTTTTTAAACCAGTGGCCACATAGTAAAAACTGTACATTGCTGTCCATTCATTTGAAAAGCAAAGTCACTAGGATGGTATAAAAGTGATAACTGGTGCCTTTTAACTTTCTGATGATGAACACATTTTCTCTAAGATTGAGAATTATCTCCATTCTCTCTGCATAACCAGAAACAAGATGCAGAAGACAGTGAGGAGGTAGGGCTGAGCTCCAACACGGGCACCAGCGTGGTTGGCTTTATCATTGGCATTCCTCCCAGAGTGGTCAGTTGTGTTAGACTCAAACTCCGAAGGGCACTGCTGATACTCACATCCACTTCCACTTCCTTCTCCACTGCTTTCATCGCCTATTAACAAAAAACAGAATAGAGATTTCATTCCACTTGTTCTCATCATAAGGTGTACAAGAACAATTTGTACCTTAGAACCACAAGTGCTTACTGATATCAAAGAAGTCCACATCATTCCCATTGTAAGCATTCTTCATTTTATTGGTCATAACCCGCAAAGCCATGATTTGACGAAGGATCGTTGTGTCCGGTTTACTGGTGTCAACCTGGACCTCCGGATTACTGATCTGGTTGGCTAATCCATTTCCTGTCACTGCAAATAGGTACCTGAGATGAGAAATGACCCCATTGAGATTATCAGTAAGACAAAAAGTTGCACAAGATCAAAGATTTATGCCTAGATTCTAGTATTTGCACTGAGTACAATTAATTTCCATTTCTAAATGAACTTGAATTTTTCCTTTATCTGGGTAAACATCTTTTTTTTTTTTAACATCTTGTTTCTCCAACTTGACCATGACCTTTTGAAAGCTACCCATTTTGCAGAGGTTGGTGGACCAGAGTAAAGTACTGAAGTGTGAATACTTAAGTTACTGAGTGTGTAGGGGAGGGACACAGGGCATCGTCAAATAAGAGAATGGATCTAGAGCTTTATGAGGCCAAGCCATTGGGCAAAGGACCACAGGTATTAAATATTTTTATATGACACTATTGGAACAGCTTGATCCCTGGTGGGGGTCCTAAAGCTAGTATGACTATTACGATAAAGTTTTGCCCAGTACAAGTAAGTGGGTACCTTCTCAAAACTTCTACAATACAACCCATTCCTAAGAAACTCTAGAAGCCTCCCATGTTGTTGCTACCTACCCTGAATTGCTTCTTGATTGACAACCGAGGAAACCCTCCCTGAAGGTTACCCAGGCATTTAGGAAGAGATTGCAAATCCATGCAACTAAGGCTAACCTGCTTTTGCCTTTTCCATTCCAGCAGTCATCCTCATTGCCATTTCCCGCAGCCATCCTCTCATCATTGCAAACATTGCTTGGTAGAGAGGACCAGAACTTCTTGGCCTGCTTCAGTTTCTCCTTGACATCAGTAACCTAATTAAGAAAAACAAGAGAGAGACCTCTATAAAGCAACACAAAACTACCTTATAGATGTGCCTTTTGATCATTTCTAAAGTATCTCCAGAATGACATGCAATTCATTTTCAACTTTAGTCAACAGAGAAAAATGAAGATCAAATTTATACTTAGAACTACAAAATCACTCAAATAAATTAAAAGTTGAAATATTCGGAAGGAGCTGAGCTGCCTGGATCCACTGTCCACTTACCTTTTCATTGTAACTACCATCTGAGGCCCACCAGGTTCCATACCCTGTAGATACAATAAGACACAGACTCTTCCCACAAGACTTTTATGCTCAAGCTCAACCTTATATATTGTCCACTCTGTGATACTTGCCTTTCCCTGATAGCTGTCCCCTCCTCTTTGTTCTTTCCTACTACTAGATTTGAAGCACATTGCTGTGTATAATGCAGTCCTGCTTACATTTTCTTATCCTTCTCCCAGCTTATCATTAACTATATATCACCTTAGTTAGTAAGCTGGGATGTCTGCATTTCCCTCTCTTTTGGGGCTTTTTCAGCATAAGGACCTATCTTATTCTTCTGAGCCACCCTGTAAATACCACAGTAGTGATAGGCTCATAGGAGATGCTTAGTAAATGCATGGTAAAACAACAGGGGGGGAAGGAGTTGAAATTAAGACTTACTGCATCACATGTTCTAGGCTACATATGAACTTTCTCAGCTAGAAATGAATGAAGATTTACTGACACATTCAATTTTCTTGAAAAGTTTCGCCTGAAAGACCCACACTTGTAAGCCTTCCAACTAAAAATGTATTTGGAACAAATATTTTCATTTTTTTTGTCATTAAACATGGCCATTCCTGGCAAAGTGCTTACCAGTTGGTCCAAACTAGTGCCAGCTGCTGTGGTTGGGCGTTCCTCAGGGTGATATGGTCTGAAGCGAGCACTAAAGGCACTCTCAGAGATGGAACGGGAAATGCGTCCGGCTGGGAGGGGCTTCGGGGGTCCACATCCCTGAAAAACCTGCATTAGAGCAGCATGATCATATTAGGGAAGTCACATCACAAACTGGAGAGGGCCCCCAGCTCCCTTTTCTAACATCCTGACTTCATTACCTTCTGAGACACTTGCACACTATTGTCCTGCATGTTCATAATGGCATCAGAAATCTTCACATCGATGGGATCCATGACTGATTCAATGTTGAAAGGGCCCTCTAGCCTTTCCGCCACCATTAGCATTGCATCTAACATGAGGTTTGGGGAAGAATAATACAGCATAAAAAGTAAATAATTAGTTCACCCTTAGGTAATCAGTCTGATTATTTTACTGTTTCTTGGGGGAGGAAGGCGAAGGAATACATCATAATTAATGTTTTTATATCTATTTCTATTACGCCAAACTATACTAAGTCACTATGTATTGCCAGCTACCTAAAGTGTGAAGTGGCCAGATGAATGCTTCATTCTCCAGCAAGGAAATCCAATCAGGAATCTTCCATTATACTAATTTTTCATTACTACATGTGCCAGTGGCTGTCACTGCAAGGCTCTGAGCTAGCTCCCAGCTGACAAACCAAAAGCTGGAGGCAGAATAACATGCCAGCTCTCTCAGACTTCCTAGGATCTTTTCATTTCAGGTTCCATTTACAAGAGTCAAAAATATACATCACTTAAAATCCTGGCATACCAACATGTAATTTTTTTTTATTTTTTTTTTTTTAGGAAATCCTTCCAGATGCCTGAGAAAACACAAATAGAAGTATTCCTCTGAATTCTAATGACTTTAAAAAATACAAATTTTGGAATAAGAAAAACTTCCCATTTCAAATATAAGGGCCTTGATTTATTTTATAACAAAAGATGTACTGCTCTGGATGAAAACACGACACAAGAGGCAGCACACACAAACCACGTACTCACAGCATATCTTCACTGATTACTCAAGTCACTTTTACATATTGGCAGAGTCTGGAATGTTTTAGCACACATTGAATCTCTTAAACAAAATATGTTGTACTTGTTTTCTTGCCACGCATGTTTGTTGGGATTATGAGATTTCGTATTTTGGCCTGATACCTATTGTGTAAAATTAAATGAAATTGAAAACGTAACCATGTTATCTCCACTTTACACTCTAGTGCTTAAAGCATGGCAGGAAAGGATGGTGAGGCCCACATTATCCACAACCTTTAGGTAGTCCAAGGACAGGGGTTAATTTCCAGAAGATTGTCTGTGTCCTCAAAGAACGCTGCAGGCCACAGTTGAACTTCTACCTAAGCTTTCTAGTGAAAAGGAGTTTCAACATCAGCATATCAATGAAATCAAATTTGGTCATCAACCTTTCACCTTCAACCTAGAACAAATGCAACATGGCATTTTAAAGCACAGGGTCATTTCTCTAAACTACAATTCCGATGTCACAAACCACAAATAGATTTCCGTGAAATGCAATTTTTTTACAAGTAATAACAAATGAAGTTTCAGGTTGCATTGTGGTAAGCACCAATAAAGTGACGCTTCCAACCTCTAAGTAAAGCCTGCCAGCATGAATATACCATTGTACTAGTGGAGAGAAAAAATGCTTTTGATGTGTTAGCAAAAGGAGACTTTTGTAAACAAGTGGAGCACAACTTAAATGTGTTCATCATTGTCAAAGCAGCAGGGCTGCCACGTACAGAAAGCACATTCCTTCATAGCTGAGAAGTCAGCTCTTGCTCCAAATAAAAATATTATGAATAGACAGATAATAAACATCCAAAAACGCAGAATTTAAACAACAGAAAACAGCGCATTTTGTAACTACTTATTCCCCTAGTGGTGAGGAAAGGCCAGATCACTAATGTGTTTGTGAAAGACTGAAAAGAAACATAAACCCCAATTCACTGGCTGTTTGGCGTCTTTGTAAACTCTGAGCCGGCCATACAGAAGGGCCTGGGAATAGAGAGTGAAGCTGGGCCTTTGTTGGGGCCGGTGCCATGGCGTTGCGTGTTGCGAGGCTGAAGAATGCGAATGAGGGCGAATTCTGCTTGTGGCCTGTAGCCCAGGAGCCAAAGCTGCCACTAACCCCTGGGGAAAGTCATGATTGGTTATCAACTGGGCTCTTCCTTGCAGCAGCCAGCCCTGACTAGAAGTACCAATCTCAGTCCAAAGATGGTTGGTTTGGAGTTTTGGTTTTCTTCTGGTTGAACTAGGCCACAGGTCTCATTTACAGGATATTTGATTGTGTGCCTTCTGTCAGGAATCGGCTGGTGTCTCCACCAGCAATCCCAATATCCCAATACTAAATTCCCACTGGCAGCAACATGTGACATTAATAAGGTTGGCAAGAAGTCCAACAATGTTAACACTAATACAGTATGTGATGGAGGACAAGTGGGACCTAAGCATAATTTATGAATCTCCAGAAACTGACTTTTTTGGTTGGAGGTGGAGAGCAGGAAGTCTTCAAACTGAAGGTTTCATAGAACGAATCTCTTACAAAACCAAGTCCAAGGTGTTTCAAAAAGTTGGATCCACCTTGATAAAGGTTGACAATAATTTAATAGATGCAGTTAGAGAGAGGAAAGGAAGGGCATGACAACCAGAAGGCAGATTTGGAAAACTCATTCTTAGTCTCTTAAAGGGTCTAGTCCAGTGGTTCCCAATCTTTTTGGCCATGCCCTACCTAAGCATCTCTAAAATTCGGATGCCCCATGTGACATATAATTCTTATTATTCAAAAAGTGAATTCCTATTCACATGGAAGAAGCCTTAAAGGCCATTAACTTGGTCTAAACAAGCTTCCAAAGAACATGGCATCCATGAAAGAGAAAAATAAAAGAACGAAAGGACAGTTGAAGTACTGAAGAAGAAATCACTAAGAAATTGTTTAAAAATTGCCCCCCTTAAAAATCAAATTGCACCCCCTGTGGTGCGTGTACCCCATGTTGGGGACCACAAGTCTAGTCCAACTGCAGGATTTCAGTGCTCAGGATCTCTGCACTGAGTTGCTCCCCGCCCCAGCAACAAAGCCATCCCTCCTCACTAGGAAAAGCGATTCCTTTTACACTGGCCTCGCGACTGGACTGGAAGAACAAAAGGCAGTTTCCCGACTTAACCCCAAGATCTGATTTAGAGAAGTGGGAGGGAAAAAAAAACCTTTGACCATTCATTAACTGCAATCATATAAAGGGGAAAGAAAAATTCCTTACAAAGAAAAAAACACCTTACAGCACGTATGGCAGAGGCATGTAAATTGGGGCTGAATTCTGCAACCACAGAGCAAATTAATTAGACCCTTGTGAAAATTCATGAAAAAGCACCGGAGATTAACAATGTCTATTATTCTTGGCCTTTTATATCAGCTTATTAAAATAAAGAGTAAAATACCCATTAAACATAAAGTTTAAATACAATTATACACCTCAGCCCTCTAAAAAGTATCATTTAAAATAACTGAGGAAAATTAACTCAGAAATTCTACCAATTTCTACTTGGGTTTAATTTTCCTTATTGAAAGATAACAAATGTCATTTTTAAAACACACAACAAGAACTTAAGCCCTCCTTGTTTTAGGTAATCTTATTGAGAATATTTATTAAGCAAGCCAAGTATGGTTTTGATTTCATATGAACCTGCAAACTCTTGGAAATATATGTATAAGAATTTGTATTTTAATACAGGATATGAGTTATAGTTTTGGCCAGAATATTAGAATAATAGGATAGTGCAAATGGCATGCCCTTCTGCACCTTATTATTGATGTGTCTGTAGAAAAGTCAGCAAAACTAGATCACTGTCACCATACATTTTTTTGTACCATGTGGCAAATTCTACTCCTTTTGCCCAGAGAACTAGTGGGCTAGAAGTTATAGGGGAAAGTGAAAAGGCTACCAACTTAAAACAAATAAATGTAGCACAAATAAATTGCAAACTTGACATTTGGGTATGGGGTGACAGTGGGACTAAAAAAAGAGAAAGAAAAAACATCAACTTTAGATCTACAAGTGCCATTGGGCTTTTATTTCCATTTGGAATATTTTAAAGCAACACTCTCTCCCATGCTTCTTTCTGGGCGTGATGTGCCATTTGTGAGTGTATGTCTTTGCTGGTTTTACGCCTTCCCTTTCATGGGATTCTGCTTTTCTGTGCATAGAAGATTTTTTTTCAGTTCTTCTAGCTTTGAGCTATTTAGGCTACAATTGTGCTGAAGTGCTTAATATTCACATCTTTTTCTTTCCTGTGTCAGTGTTAGCAAGAATCTGTTGGAGCCAATTTATTGATGCACTTTCAAACAGAGTTAAAATGATAATTAGCTCTCTTGCAGACTAAAAAGCATTCCCCACAACCAATCCCCACCCCACCAAAAAAAAAAAAAAAAAAAAAAAAAAAAAAAAGCCAGCACATTGCATACATGTTCTCGTGATGTGGGCAAATAAGTGAAAAATAGATGCTTATAAAAATACTCAAATTCTGCAATTATGCAAATGTGACTGGGGATGGGAAAAAATCTGAGTCTGTTCATATGAGCTATTAGTATGTGTGTGTGGTCCAACTAGACCAGCCGTGGGCAAACTACGGCTCGCGGGCCGAATCTGGCCTGTTTGAAATGAATAAAACTAAAAAAAAAAAAAAAAAAAAAAAGACCGTACCCTTTTATGTAATGATGTTTACTTTGAATTTATATTAGTTCACACAAACACTCCATCCATGCTTTTGTTCCGGCCCTCCGGTCCAGTTTAAGAACCCATTGTGGCCCTCGAGTCAAAAAGTTTGCCCACCCCTGAACTAGACCCTCAGTATTAGGAGCTTCAACACGGTTGCTTCAGGACTAACATGTGTATTTGGTAGGCATCAAGGAGTCAATGAGTGGATATCTAAATCATCCTTAATTTATCCTTCCCCACAAATCATAATTAACCCTCTTAGAAACTGGCCACTTCACTACACTGCTGTCTGGGTTTCAGTAATGTCTTTGTAGGTTTTAAGTATATGCAAGAATATTTACCTCTAAAATTATCAAGGTAAACATTTTTCCATCTCACCAGAGCAGCCTGTTATTGTAAAATCCCCTATAGAAAGAGAACCCCCTAAATTTCTAGTCATATTTCACTTAATCCAAATATCCAATGGGTATCTGGCCAGTGTGCAGAAGATTTAATTGCAGTGTAACAGATACAATATTTTCAAAGCCACTTTTGCAGCACAGTGATGACTGTAAACTAGCATTTTATGGATACTAGCCCATGATGCATTACCCAAACTGGCCTTTGGGGGAAAATGTCAAAAAGCCATTTTCTCATTATTAAAACTTAGTATTCACTGTGTCAAATGTCTTCAAAATGCCACTACTAGTTCAAGGGAACATTTACTTGTAGAACAGTATGAACTTTGAGTAGAGTTAAATTGGCAAACATTAAATAACAAATAGAAATTGCATAGCTGACAACTGCAATACTCCTTGTGGCAGGAAGCTGAACTATTTCCAGTGACACAAATACATGAATCGCTTGCTCACCTATGAAATTGTTCCACTCAGAATCAAGATCTCCTTGGTTGGCCAAACAGCCTCTCATGATGTTTGAGCAGTAGTTGTAACATGGCTTCACAGTCACTAGCCCCTGGCAGTGGGAGCAGTAAATCATCTTCAACAAGGCTTGGGTGCACTGGGCTGTGGGTGTTACCTAATTTGGGAGAAGAAAGAAACAGTGTTGGGAGCAAAGATAGACACAGAAGTTGCAAGTCTATCAATATGACCTTGAAGGCTTGGCCATGACTTTAACTTAAGAACAGTTGTGATGAATCACATTTAGCAGGCCTGGCCTGCTTCCTGAAGAGGTGAAATAGTGCAAGGTTAGATAAAAAAGGTGTGCGCTGGGAAGAAGGATTGGGGGAAGATAGGGATTAACATTGCATTACCTTAAATAACCAAGCTCCAGGTAACTCTCTGTAAACTCTCACTCCTCCTTCCTGTCTCTCAATCTCTGTCAGCCACATATGCACTCTCACTCACATTCAATGACTCAATTATTTCAAAGTTCTTTTACAAATATCTTTCCAGGATCATCTATGAGAAACATTAGTAGAGGCTACTTTACCTGTCCACTGTGCATGGCTTGCTATTATGGCCTCTACCATCACTGTGTTTGCCTTGGCAGACTAGAAAACAAGCACACCTTTCTTTTCAATAACTGCCTTTGAAACTTAACCCACTAATCAAGGTTTAGAAGGGTACCCTCGTATGTACCCCATTCTATACCTATAGTTGTGCAGAAGGCAACATTAATGTAATCTACAGGGAAGAATATGAATAAATTTAAACTTGTAGTTATGTGAGGGCCTTCCAAAGCTTGGGAGCAATAAAGCAGAGTCCTCAGGAAAACCTGCTGAAAAGGTGGGACTGCAGTTAAATTTTGAAGAAGGAATTGGATTTAAGTTATTAGGAAGAACATGCAATTTGAAAGCACTAAATGAACAAAAGCTGCAAGAGAATATATCAAGCATATCCTGGCATCTTAGAATGGGGTTGAGGAATTGTGGGAGATAAGGTTGGATACATAGGAAGGAATGTGTGCATGGACAGAATTTAAAGGGGCTTCAACATCAGGCATAACCAGACAGGACTACTGAAAGTTCATGAGGAAAGGGAAGAGCTAGGGTGAAAGCAGTACTAAACTAGATTGGACTGGCCATCCTCTGCAGAGAAATGAGACTTAGTTTCATCTTCCTACTTTCATAAAGTGAAAAATTATCTTGGGCATGGAATTGCTCATACCATCCTGTCACTCATTTCCATCAATGCTTAGAAAGCATCCTGGCTACGTATCACAGACTGGCTGCTAACCAAATGTTCTGGTCTCCCTACTCTCTCTGCCCCACCCTCCTCTTTTGCAGTCAGTATCAGAGGATTAGTGCATTCCTCTCTATCAGTACCAACCAGTTCTGCAAACACAGACTTTTGAAAGCAGATACCACTGCAGAGAACAGATGCAGGGATACAGGGCTGTCCAGCAGTGCACTTCACCTGCTCGGGGTGTGATGTTGCATACCACTTATCAACAGTACCCCGAGGAACAGAAGAAAAACATGCCCCCTCTTATCGCAAACAGCCTAGAAGAGGGGGAGAAAACATCCAACAACATGGTAATTATATACACGAAAGTCAACATTCCCTATGAAGAAGTAGGATTTTTCCCCAATTTTAACCAGTCCCAAATGTTTTCCTAGACACTAAGCTAGTCTTTTTGACTATATATTGCTATAAAATCTTGGCTAATCAATACCCTAGAGGAGTGGCCATTCTAGATAGCTAGGTTTTCTGGATAGATTTAAGTTCATTCCTTTAAATAAGTCACATATAGTTAAGACTTTGATACTTGTCCACCCCCTCATTTTACAGATGAGCAAAAAGGCCTGGAAAGAGGAGGTAGCTGGAGAATTATAGAAGTCTTAGAGTTGGAAGGGGCCTTAGAGATGAGAGTAGAGCTCTCACATTTAAGGGATAAGAAAAGCAAAGCCAAAGAGATGAATCGACTTGCTGACAGCCACCCTGATACATTTGATTATAGTACTGCACCTTATCAAACCTTTGGGATGAAATGATTTCCCAGATGTATCATGTTTCCCTGCCTTTTAAAACAGAATATATTAAACTCTAATAGTAGGCATCAGTCATTTTTTTCTTTATCTTAGTTAGATTCAGGTTCCACATTGGTGAGACTACTGAATAGCTGGATTTTAGAGAGGTAAAGAGTTATTATGTAAATGCCTAAGAAAAATCACACAATAGCACATGGAATTTATTGAATATTATGCTTAAAAGGAAACAATATCCTACTATGAAGAAATATAGAAGGCCAAAGTGTCAACAAATAGTTACTGAGCACCTATTATGTGTCAGGGATTATTCTGGAATGTATTTGTGAACAGATAACAAGGCAAGTAGGAATTTCTATTTTAGAATATGTAACCTGTTCTAGAAAATGTGAAGAAATTCCAAAATAGTATAAGCCTTTAGGAAATAAACAAAAATTTTAAATCCAATAGTTACATTCCAGAAACATTTTATCAAATAAGTCTTTTTCTTTTTTTTAACTCTAGGAAGCAGTCCACTATATTCTTAGTTTAACTGTAAATCTAAATCACTTATGCAGTAGACCTTGTAGTACCCTCTCTGAAAGTAGGTTAATGGCTCAAGTTTTAAAAACAGAGACCACACTAAATGACACAGTAGAGTTTTATTTAAAAGAGATTATGAAGCTTGGTTTAGCGGAGTTTTTTCATTTCATTCTTTGGCAATGTGCTGGCTCATGTGCTGCATATGATTTGTTGCTTAACTACTAAAAATGATTACAAGGAAGTGGCTCTACATGCTATGGAAACACTAAATAATACCAGAACTAAGAAGAGAAATGGCGAAGTTATAAGAAAACTGGGACAAGAAAAGACATATGATATACCAAAGTTGGAGATAATCTGTCTTTTGACTAACAAGCACTAATCAAACCACCAGGCAGTATTTTAAATGAAGGGAATTCAGAACCCAGGAAATAAACCCCTCATGTGAGATGAGGAAGCCCTCGTATAAGAAAAGAGTTGTAAAATAGTCATGAGACCTAAAGAAACAAGGGTTCCAGAGAAAAAGCCAATAATGTGACCACTCCTCAAGTCTTGAGTCCCCACATTCTTGCCGACCTGCCCAAGCTCAGGATGGTGAATTTAAGAGTGCCAAAGACCAGCACTACCTCTGACTCTGGACTACCCCAGGGGATTAAAAAAATAGCTGACTTCCTTTTGGAATCTTCATGAGCATCAAAAACCCAAAGGAAAGAAAAAGCCAAACAGCATATGACACTTCTATTTAAATTACCTTGTGGAGTTTCTTTTTTTAAAAAAAAATATATATTTCATTGATCTTTTACAGAGAAGAAGGGAGAGGGATAGAGAGTTAGAAACATCGATAAGAGAGAAACATTGATCAGCTGCCTCCTGCACACCTCATACTGGGGATGTGCCCACAACAAAGGTACATGCCCTTGACCAGAATCGAACCTGGGACCCTTCAGTCTGCAGGCTGATGCTCTATCCACTGAGCCAAACCAGTTAGGGCTCTTGTGGAGTTTCTGGAATAAGTCTTGGATCTCCTTGATTCAATGATGGCTCTTGTTTGTCACATCATGGTACACCAAGCTCTGGTGGGTGCCCCTTCATTAGCTTTCAGTGGTCTCTTTACCATACCAGGGCAAACCTTTCCCCAAATAAACAAATATAGTAGTGGACTAAATCATGCCTTGTTCTGGGAAATAATTTTTAATAGAAATTCAAGTTCATTCACAGTCTACTTCCTTATAATATTCAAAATCAATTACTTATTTACAGAAGTTGTTTATTCCAAAAGACTTAAGACCAAGTGGTAGATCATGCCACATGGGGATTCACAAAAGGGTAACCATGCTCCAAGATCTTAGTATAATCTTCAGCTATGTATTTATTCTCTATGTATGGCACGCCACTGAAAATGATCTATCCGATTGTTCCTTTGGGTCACAGCACTTGACTAACATTTGATATAGTTTCCTTTTGTTTTGAAGGGTCTGTTGAGCTCAGATGTCAGTGACCTCCAGAATCCATTGGGCTAGAGTCAGGTGTGACTTTTATTGCTTTTATAAAAGTCACATTTCAGACATCTTTTATAGATTAAATAGTTTCTCAAAATTATATTGAGAAAGAACAGGAAAAGGAAAACTGTACACTCCTCCCTTCCCTCTTTGAACCACAAACACAAAGAATAAATTAATGTTCTCAAAAGAGAAAATGCTTCATTAATTCCTATGGTTTCATGATCATGAAAGTATTGATGTCAAGATTCAAGAGAAAAATATTGTTATTTGTCAGAATAACTTGTGTATTGATAACTTTCATTGGATTTTATTCACTTACATGATATACATATGTTCCAGGCTCTGTTTTATGCTTTATACATTTTAACTCATTTAAAGCTTTAAAAAATAATGAGATGAGTTTATCATTTCATTTCACAGATGAGAAAGCAGAAACCCAAAGAGATTATGGAGCTCACAGCAGAACTTCCAATAAATGGCCAAGATTTGAACCCAAGAAGTTTGATTATAGAGCAGCTACCTTGGACTCCCTTGATGGTTATCTGAATGATTTCTTTTCACAATAGAGCATAGGAACCCTAAGGGAAATACATGGAGCTAGACCTTCTCCATAGCTCCTAGACCTAGTACAGGGTATCCACATACAGTGAGCACTCAGTATGAGGCTGCATGCTTTCTAGTAAGAATTTGCTGTTTTCAAATGTATGCAACTGTTCTATGTGGAACAATATTGAATGGATACTTGGATGATATTATGTTGTTTAATAATAAACAATAATGAATTATTCAGTCAATGCTATATCCTTCCCTAGGTTCAATATGTTACAGGGGTAACAAAAATACGAATACACACACACACACACACACACACACATACACATATACATACAAATATACATGGATATAGGTATATACAAATATACATGAATACAGATATATATATTTAGATATGCAATATCACTCATCATAGCCTGCTCACAAAGTAAAAGGCACAAGTAAACACTGCTAAATATGGAGAGAAAAGATTTCACTTGAGTAGAACAAAACAGAAAACAACACATTTACCAAATTTTTAACATTTTGAAAGAATTTCAGCTAAATGCAGCAGTGGTTACTAATTTCTGCTAGAAAGTGTGATGTTATTTATAGAAGAAAAAGGTTTTGACATTATTTATATAAGACTGAGGTGGTTTCATCTGTTTACTTGGGGAAAGGGAGCAGTAAGATAGAAAGGGACCATCATCTGGACTCAATACTTCTATATTAACAAATCAAAATCTATCTGAGTTACTGACACATAATGACAATACATAATAGTTAATTTTCAAGCCTTATAAAATCCATCAAAACTCACCAAGGGCTTTCTAAATGTTAGGGTTAGGAGGTGCCTTATAATTTAGATTTTAGAAGGCAGTCTATGTTTCATGGTCAAAGTCAGTGGGGGAAAGAATCCTGATTTCCTTTTTAACTTATTAAGACTTAAAAATACTTATTCCTGCCTTCCTCGGGATATACATTTAACATGACATCTGTACACCATTTCTGCTATTAAAAGCCTTTGCAGAAAAGTCCCTTTCTCTGCAAAGACTCTTCTAATATGAATCGAGCCTTTCTACAAAATAATCTGCATTTTCCAAACACCACATTAAAAACTACTGCAAGCATCCTGAAAAAAGAAAAACACTGGAGCAGTACTCTTTATGCAGCCTGGATTTCATTTCAGTAATTCAGAATGAGCCTTAAGCCACATTACACAGTGATGGCAGTCAACATGCTGCACTGAAGTTAAAAACACATTTCCTTTTAGTTTATTCCAGTTCCAAACATACATTCTGCTGCAACATTTTTTTCCTGCACAGCCAATAGTACCAAACAAGCAGAAAAGGTCTAGATTTTATCTGTTGCTTGGTAACATAAGCACCCAATAAAAAAAAAACAGGAAATATTTCCCAAAATTATGGTAAAAGAAAGAGATAGGGTACCCAAACATGTAGTGAGAAGTGATGAGTTTATTCAACAACTTCCTAACTAGTTTTGAAGTCAATATACACACAAAGGAAGGACGATGAGATGTTCCTATTTCCCTGATAACAGAATGTTAAAGACATAACAAAATATATGGAATAAGCTAGAATTCATTAAATGTTTGTAGATACATTGTAGTTAAAACCGAAGTTGCATAAATACTTAAAAGTATGTCTTGTTTTGTTTCAAATTATTAGACTCACTTATGACCTAGAAGTCAAAGCATCATGGAATCAGTCCCCTTGTAGAAGACTCTATTTGTTTTGAGAATATATAATCTCAATTTATTCAGTTCTTAACACTTTCCACACTCTTAACATACTCTTAACATCACCATCTCCATTGCCACCATAGCTAGAGTCCCACCTTCTTCCTGCAATTCCAGTTCTTGAGTTGGAGTGAAAAAGAATATTAAGGGTTAAATAAATATTTACATTTTGTTTCTTAAAAGCTTTTTATATTGACCATTTATAGAAGTTGTATTTATAATGATTCAGGGAAGTGACAAAATAAATTGTGTAGTACTTTGTAGGTGTTGGGCATTTTGAATAGACTGAAATGAAGGGGGAGCAATGGAAATTGTTTTCAAGGCAGGACAGTCATTAAGACATCACAATAGAAAGGTACCGATTTCTAATTATAGTCCCTGTAGTTTGGGGTGGGGATGTAGACATAGCCCCATTATGTCAGTGTTAATTGAAACCATGAGAATGCAACTCTCTTTGGCATAGGAGCTATTAATTTTCATGGTACATGTAACCACTTGTGCATTTCGAAAGACCAAAACAGACTTCACCCTTCCAGGCAAAACTGCTACAAGCAGGTAAATAAGAAATGTCACATGAACCATGACAAGTAAAGATGGAATAAGTAATACAAAGATGTGTAGCACCAGGCTTTCTTGAAACATCTGTTACTAATTAGGTCTTTTCTGAAGTTTGAATTGTAAAACTCAAATGGAGTAAGCTGAAATTACTGAATATTTTGGGCCCAGAAAAACTGAAGCAAGACAAGTATACCTCAACTAAAAAGTGACTTTCTCTTGAAACAAGTTAGGCTTGCTGATGCTAACAGCCTTTAAATAGCTTAGTGATAATCAAATCATTGCTCAACATATAACCGCAACCTTTTGTTGCAGAAGTAAACTGGAAAAGCAGGACATCCACTAATGAAGAGGTGGTTGGGAACATCTTAAGTACGCAACAACTAGCCTCAAGACCGAGATGCTTTTCATATTTGAAATTAAAGACCTTTTTCTAGATGAAGTAGGTGAGGTAGCTCTCTTTAATTAGGAAATACATTCTCCACTCTGAAAGGTCTTTTTTCAGACCCAAGGTAATTAATTCTATTGGACAGCAAAAGAAGGAATGTTGTTTATCTCTTAGATTGCTTTAGTTTCATCTGCAAACTACATTTGGGATAGCAGTTGGCAGGAGTGGGAACCCACATGAAAAAATACTGCTTAGGTACCCAAACTGGTTGAAAAGCTTACTTATTGTATTAATCAAATGTAGAGTTTTCAGCATGTTCAATTTTAAATATGTTTTTGACAGCCAAATTATTTTTTGTCTTCCCATACCACTGTACCTTAAATAATAATAATAAAAAACACCTCATAGACACAGACAATAGTATAGTGATTACCAGAGGGAAAGGGGTTGGGGGAAGTTGAAGAGGGCAAAGTGGGGACAAATGGTGATGGAAGGAGATTGACTTAGGGTGGTGAACACACAATACAGCATACAGATGATGCATTATAGAACTGTATCCTTGAAACCTATATAATTTTATTAACCAACATCACCCCAATAAATTCAATTTAAAACAACCAGTTTAACTGGTAGGCATACTCCAAAATTTAATAAGAAATATTTCTCAAATGTGGAAATATTCCTATATTCCTTGTATGCTTCCTCTAAACAGAAATATTACATAGATGATAGATTTTTTAACATAATTTATGTTTTAGCACCTTTAAAAGTTGATGTGATTCCTGAGTGTTATTATTACATAATTTTGATAACCTAACCCAACTTCATTGAAGGATTTGGTTTCAAGTTGATCCTTAGGTCTAGAAGAAACTCAGTAGTGAAGCAAAATATTATTTTTTAAAGTTTCCAATTACAACACTTAGTCATAAAACAGTGTTGTCAACTAAACAATTGGCAAGTAATGTTTATTCAAAGTAAATTAAGTGCTATTGCTTGTATCCATTGTATTCCCATATAACTATGGAAATATCTTGTAAGCAGATATGAAAGTACAATGAATATGGAATAGAGATAAATTCTTTAAAAATTAGAGTTATATTTAGAAAGTAACTTTCTCAAACAATTTAACAATACAAAGTTACACAGGAAATCTATTTCCTACTTTAAAAAAATCATACCAAAGGACCCTCAGAAATTGATTGTGACTATTTCATTTTGGGTCGCATACTCTTTATTGCATAAGCAAGGGTGTCTGCAACTAAATACAAAAGTCAACCTTATTAATTTCCTACAGTTAATTTTGAGAACCATGTGAAGAAGAATACAACACAGGGAAGCTACATCTGCTCACTTCTCCCTTAAGGAGCTAGGATGATGTAGACAATGGCAAGCTTTACACTCCTCAATCTTCTAACATGCACCGAGTTCTATCTAAACTGCTTCCTTGTTTCATCAACCACCCTCCACTCCAACTTGGACTTTCTGGAATCTCAGTTCCCTAAGGGGGTTCCAACCGTGCAAAGTGAGACTAAGAACAAGACAGGCTTGAGCCAGCTCCCTGGTCCTTCCTAAGAATCAATTCAAAGGAAGGTGGATGGTTAATGTAAATAAGCCACAAACAACCAAACACTTGCCTTTACTTGTAGGCACACACATGCAAACCACACAGCAGCACCTTTCCACCTATTCAGTTTAGGATGAAATGAAGGAATTTTTGAAGGAGGACAAATGTGTTATGTGAACTACACTGGAAATAAGTTTGGTCTGGATTAATTGTGCCTTGTTGGGGGGCTCTGACATGAGCATCTCCAAGATTAATAATGGTTGCTGAAATGGGCAGAAGTTCAGGAACCAGATTATTTCTTCAATTATAACAATCATCTCCCCACTTGCTCCCACCCACTCCCATATGCCCCAAAAATGTTTTGCAATTTACAATAAAAATATCAGGGGGAAAAAGACTAACAAAAACATGCTGGAAAGAACTGTTTCCTGACAGTTTCTGGCCCAGAGATAAGAGAACAAATAAAACTATAATAAGTGCAACCCATCACCAAATCCTTTTTATCTCCCAATTCCAATATGAAATATCCTATAAGCACCCATCTACACTAATAAAAGAGAAACATGCAAATTGGTGTCACTCCGTTACACCCACCAGCTAACCAGAGTGACTATGCAAATTAACCCAACAAAGATGGAGGTTAATTTGCATACACAGGCGCAGAGCGAAGACTGAAGGCTCTGGCTGAGTGAAGACTAAAGACTGAAGTCTGAAGAGGCTTGGCTTCTCCAAAGGCCTGGGTCCCGGGTGCCAGAGGAAAATCAGTGCTGGCAGCCAGGGGAAGGAAGGCCTATTGCATGAATCTCTTTGTGCAATGGGACTCTAGTTTTTTAATAACTCACAATTCTTTAGAATGTCTATCTTCACTTTGGTGAATGTTAGTTCCCTCTCTACCTAGGGTGACCATGCAACCTGGTCTGTCCAAGAAAGTCCTGGTTCCTTATTAAAAATTAGTGGCAATGTTGTCTGGGTAGGATTGCTAATAAGACTTCCTGATCCAGACATTAAGTGTCCTAGTTTGGGCAATAAATTACGTGATACTGTAACACTAAATGAACTCTCTAATAGGCAATCAGGTTAATATTCTGGTGTTTATACTGCTGTCTAATTTTTATTGACCACTCCTCTAGTCTTCAAAATAACCAAATGACCTAAGTATAAGCTGTTGTCCTTTTGTCTACAGGATTTTTAGAAATGCACTAAAATTTGGCTTTTCCTTTGAGGGCCTAAAGGTACTAGCACTAAGATAAATCTTGCAAAGATAATTTTGGCCCAGTATATTCTATTTCTTCACTGGTACTGAGTGATGAAAGGGTAGAAGTGGAAAGGCCTTCAAAAAGTTTTCAATTTATGCCCTAGTCAGTTTGGCTCAGTGGATAGAGTGTCGGCCTGGAGACTAAAGGGTCCTGGGTTCAATTCTGGTCAAGGGCACATGCCTGAGTTGGAGGCTCCATCTCCAGTAGGGGTTGTACAGGAAACAGGCAATCAATGATTCTTTCTCATCATTGATGTTTCTATCTCTCTCTCCCTTCCTCTCTGAATCAGTAAACATATTAAAAAAAAGAAGTTTTCAAATTTCATCTTGGTGGGGTGGTGTGGGGTAGAGTGTGGGGGAGTGAAGGAACCACAGAACCTTTCCCCCCTTCAAACCTTGCTCAAAACCCTACAGCATAAAACTGAGAAAAGCAAAGCTTCTCTGGTAGAGCCAGGAGATAAGGTCACAGATTTACAGTCTCACCCACTAGAAGACACCCATCTCCCTTGCCTCTCTCCTCAAGGAAGCCCCTGAAGCACCTCCTTAGACCTGATTCCAAAGAACACAGTCTGAAAAATAAAGGTCTAAGACCAATTCCTTTAATTTACAAATGAAGAAAATGTGGCTCAGTTCATCTGCTTTTGCCCACATATTTCAATTTCATCTCCTCTACTGGTAATTCCATAAACAAAGCTATAAGTCAAGAGTGGGTGGCCCACATTGTCATTGAAAACTGTCTTCTTAAGGTATATACCTTATAACAAAGAAACATACAGCAATGGATGTTAAGTGCTTTTCTAGACTACAACTAGTAGACTCAAACAGAGTCACTCAATACAACCTAATGTGGAGCCTGTTTGTGAATGTTTCTTCCTCTGCAGGGAAAATGGAATAGAAGCTGAAAATGAGTAAGGAGGTATTAAACCATTTTAAATTAAGGTTCCAAAGTGAACATATATTCTACTTCTAAGAATAGCTACCAAAAAAAAAAGCTACTGAAAAGAATGATAATGATATATGAAGATGTTCATCATAGTATTGTTTATAACTGTATAAGGCACATGTATAAACACAAAGTGTAGGAGAAAAGAGGCAAAAAGAACTGAAAAGGAAAGAAGAGTTACTGAAGCAATGGAATTCTGCTGATTTCTTTTTCTACCCCTCCTAAAGCTTCTTTTAAAATGAAAACAAACAAAACAAAAACACAGAATGCAAATAGCACTTACCACAGAGACTTTGCTTACTACATCTCTTGCAACTGCTAAGCCTTGAGCAAAAGTACGGGCTGCTACAAATGCACGAGTAATTTGTAGTTTCAATTTCCGAGGGACATCTCCAAAGGGCTTCAGCTGCTCCGTATACTTGCTCACACATTCCAGATACTCATCTGTAAAGTGGTACTGCGAGTTCACCAGGCGGAACATCCGCTCCAAAAGGCGAGCCCAGAAATCATTTAGCATTTCTTCCAGGTTCACATTTCCCACCACATAGTAGCGCTTCAACTCTTTGAAGAGATCTTTAAATAGTTCAGAATTTTGCATGTATAAGTGGCCATATGTCTTCACAAACATGTCATTCAAGGACTTTTCTGCATTTTCAAGTAGTTCTTTAAAGAATTCTAAAAACAAAACAACAAAAAAGAAAAAGGTTTTCAGTAATTAAATAACCAAGTCTTTTTTTCAGGTAAATTTGAAATAAAAAAATCATTAAATTTAATTGGAAAACATGCTTGGATATAGGGTAGATTTCTTTTGGTGAATGTGGCATCTCTGATCATTTGTCAATGAAAAGAAATCTATAGCACAAAATCACACAAAGAGAGGTAGAAAAATGGAATTTTAAACTAACTTATCAGGAGCCAGAAGAAAAGAAATATATGTACACACACACACACACACATACACACACACTCATTCTTCTCTCTTATTCAGTCACAAGATAAAAAGCTAGAAAAAAATCAGTACACGAAGTCTATAACATGAAGTGTCCCAGAACTTTATGCTGCAAGAATCTAAACCAATGTTAATAATGCTTCCTAATTGTAACTTGACAATAGGACAGGTGTTTTCAAATGGTGTTCTTTTATTTGAACACATATTTTTTAGTTCTCTCCTCCTTATATCCACATGACAAGTAAGAAAACTGCCTGGGAAATGCTTGAAGCCAAGAAAAATAATGAAACACACCAAGAAGCAAACACATAATTTTTCTGAAAATTAGGTGTCCCCTTGTGCCACTGGTTCAAATTGGGGTATCCAAATTGACCTTGAGTTGCTAAAAATTCATACAGTAACATCATGAGTTTTTTCTTCCGGTGAGGGTAGAGGGAGGGAAAGACAGTGGGAGAGGGGGAGGGGGAGAGAAAGGGGGAGGGAGTTGAAATGCATAACAGATTCAACCAATATAAAGACAATAGGGAAAAATAACTGAAAAAATATATAAGTATACCACATTATTTCAGACTTACATTTTGCCCACCACATGCCCACAACATATGTGTTGAAGATTTTAATCTCTTAAGTACAAATTGCAAATTAGTTTCTCCTGAAGCTTTCCTCAGGAAATTCAATGAAGAGGAGCTAACAGTGTATCTGTAACATTAATCATTCTCAAAAAATCTATGCCTGGTATAAAAATAAATAAATACCTCATGATATCAAGTTTTTAAGTAGGAAATGTAATAAATACCAAAGCAAAATATAAGGACCACATCAAATAAGAAACTGCCTCCAAGTGAACATGGAGCAGGAAACAAAATATGATGCCTCCTTCAAAGCCCGAACATTAGGGAGCTTATCAAAATGCAATAGCACTACAAACCATTCTCTGTTCATGGTGGGTGGGCAAACCAGAGGCTGAAAACTTATTACAAATAGTTTCTTAAACCTGGACTGAAAACACTGAAGCCTTTTGGAGGGAATGTGTGTGACTTTCCTCACTATCAAGAGATTCCATACCTATGCCCCTGTATCATCTCCATGTGGTTCATGAGGCTTGGAGCTAAGTTCATAGTCCTTTGGGCCCACCTTTTCAAACTGTGTGTGTTTTGTTTGTCTATTTTTTCTTTCTTTTACCACTTGCCTTTTATTTCCTGGGCTATCTTCAGAGAAAGGGAAATTGATTCCCTCTGAAGATTAAAAACTAGGCAAGTCAACTACTCCATTATCCCCATCACAAGTGTACAGCTTGGCATTTTTACCAATGTTTTCTCCCTGGAAGAAGGACAGAAAGTACAGAAGGAGCTGAAGGAACCACATGAAAAGCATTATTCAAATCAGGTATCTGGAAAGGTCTCTGATTCTCTCCAAAATCCCCAGTGGTTCTCAAGTGTGGTCTAATGATGGGCATGCATCAACATGACAAGGACATGTGTTAGAAATACAAGCTCTTCGGCCTCAGCCTAAACCTACTAGGAATCAGAAACCCTGAGTGTTAGGCCCAGCCACCTGTGACTCTGCTGCACCCTAAAGTTTGAGAACCACTGCTCTAGTCAGTGAGACTTCTCCCATTTTACCTCTCACTTGCAATGACCACCAGCTCAAGCAATGAGCTGAATGTGAAAAATTCAAGTGAGTGTTCATGTTTTAATTAGTGGAAAGTGTCTTTGTAATGAATTGGGTTTTTTAAATTTTTGGCTGCAATCATGAGTGTGATTTCTTAATGATGTTTTGGGGGCAAATTTTCTTGTGTGGAATTGTCTCTCAAGTAAATGTCAAATGCAGGTGGCACATCTCTGGAATTCAAAGTTGGGGAGTCTCAAGGTGACAAAAGAGACCATAAAAATCATCTGGTCCACTTTCCACCTCTTGCTTGAATCACCAGCATCCTTGTTAAATGGGGCTGATTTTGGGGGGACATAAAAGAAAGGACACTGAATTGTGTTATTATATGCCCAGTATGTTGCACACATAGACAGCTCTCACATAATGGAAAAATAGAATGTGGTCATTGAGATCAATGTGCAAGTTTTATGTCAACCCAGTGCTATTAATATTTTACAATCTAAACACTAGATTCCAAGGGCAACCATAAGTCCTTCCCTATACAGCTGGTCCCAGACTTACAATGGTTTGACTTACAATTGACATTATGGTGCTGCGAAAGCAATACATATTTAGTAGAAACTGTATACTTCAAATTTTGATCTTTTTCCATGATAGTGATATACAGTACAGTACAATGCTCTCTGGTAATGCTGTATAGTGACAGCAAAATGATTTTGCCCAACTTTAGGCTAATGTAAGTGTTCTGAGCACATTTGAGATATGCTAGGCCAGGCCAGGATGTTCAGTAGGTTAAGTGTATTAAAGACATTTTTGACTTAGAAGATCTTCAACTTACAATGGATTTATCAGAATATAAGTTACTCCACTGTCAGTTGAGGTGCATCATATTGTATTTATATTATATTATATTATATTAAATTATATTATTACATTACATTACATTACATTACATTATATTATACAAGGGGCCCAGTGCACGAAGATTCATGCACTGGGGGTTTAAGGGTGGGGGGGGTCCCTCAGCCCGACCTGCACCCTCTCCAATCCGGGAGTTTCTGTCTGTCTTTGCAATCATATGAGCAAATTGTCTGAGACCCCCTACTCAGTTTGGTTTGTTGCTCACAGCATAATAGAGGCTTTTTTTTTCTTTGATCCACTGGTGGAGATTTCCTGGAAGTTTTAGGATATATTCCCTATAATTTTTCCTACACACTGATTTTACTTATGTCTCTCACTTTTGCTCTCCCTCCATCCCCAACTGCAACAGTAACTTGCTCCAGGCTCACTTTGCTCTAGTGTCCATCAGAACTACGATTCCCAGCATTCGTGGTGGTCCCCGCACTCTAGGTTTTCCCTGACTGAAGGAGCCACATCCCACCAAGCTGCTGGCTCTCTTGCTCTGCTCTCTGTCTGGTGACCGAGGGAGCCATGTCCCCCCAAGCTGCCAGCTCTCCCACTCTGCTCTGTATATGCAAATCACCCGCCATCTTTATAGAGTTAATTTGCATACTCACTCCTCATTGGCTTGTGGGCATGGCTTGAGCGTAGCAGAGGGACAGTTAATTTGCATGTTTCTCTTTTATTATATAGGATTAATTATATTATATTATATTATATTATATTAATTATATTATATTAGAGACCCGGAGCACAAAAATTTGTGCACTCGGGGGGGTCACTCAGCCCTGCCTATGCCCTCTTGCAGTCTCGGACCCCTCGGAGGATGTCCACCTGCTGGCTTAGGCCTGCTCCCTGGGGGAACGGGACCAAACTGGCAGTCAGACATCTCTCTGGCAGCCCGGCAGCCCTTGGGGGATGTCCACTTACCAGCAGGGAGCAGACCTAAGCTGCAGTCTGACAGCCTTAGCGCTGCTGAGCAGACGGGAGAGGTTCCCGCCACCACCACTGTACTGGCAGCCGTCAGCCTGGCTTGTGGCTGAGCAGAGCTCCCCCTGTGGGAGCTCACTGACCACCAGGCGGCATCTCCTGCATTGAGCGTCTGCCCCCTGGTGGTCAGTGAGTGTCATAGTGACCAGTCATTCCCAGTCACTCTGCTGTTAGGCTCAGTTTGCATATTATCCTTTTATTATATAGGATAGAGGCCTGGTGCATGGGTGGGGGCCGGCTGGTTTGCCCTGAAGGGTGTCCCATTGGGGTGCCTGGCCAGCCTGGGTGAGGGGCTGATGGCTGTTTGCAGGCTGGTCAAGCCCCCCCCCCCAGTGGGGACCCTCACCCCATGGAGGTTTGGCCAGCCTGGGTGAGGGGCTGATGGCTGTTTTCAGGCTGGGCACACCCACTTTAGGGTGGGGGGGTCCCCACTGGGGTGCCTGGCCAGTCTGGGTGAGGGGTTGAAGGCCATTTTCAGGCTGGCTAACCCCCCCCCCCCCCCCCCCCCGGCGATGGAAGCTCCCATCCTCTCCTTTTTTTCTTTTTTTTTGTTCTGGGATTTATTTACCTTCTATAATTGAAACTTTGTAGCCTTGAGAGGAGCTCAGAGCCGGCCAGGGCAGGCGGGAGGGAAGCTTGGCTTCCTCCATTGCCAGGGGCAACCAAGCCTCCTGCTCGTTCCAGCTCCGTGGCCACGGCCCGCTGAAAGCATGTATCTGGGGTTTATTTACCTTCTATAACTGAAACTTTATTGCTTTGAGTGGAGCTCAGAGCTGGCCGCGGCAGGCGGGAAGCTTGGCTTCCTCCATCATTGGGGCAGCCAAGCCTCCTGCTTGCTCCAGCTCCGTGGCTGCTGGCCGCCATCTTGGTTGGGTTAATTTGCAAATAGTCGCTGATTGGCTGGTAGGCGTGACTTAAGATGTAGCGAAGGTACAGTCAATTTGCATGTTTGTCTCATTACTGTGAATTATAACATAGGCCCAGTGCATGAAATTTGTGCACGGGGGAGGGGGGGGTCCCCCTCAGCCCAGCCTGCACCTGATCACAATCCAGTACCACTGGCTCGTAACTGCTCACATGCCTGCCTGATTGCCTGATTGCCCCTAACTGCCCCTAACTGCCCCCCCCCCGCCAGCTGATCACCCCTAACCACCTCTGCCTGCTGGCCTGATTGCCCCTAACTGCCCCCCCCGCCAGCCTGATTGCCCCTAACCGCCTCTGCCTGCCAGCCTGATCGTCCCCATCTGCCCCCCCACTGGCCTGGTTGCCCCCAACTGCCCCCCCTCTGCCGGCCTGGTCATCCCTTACTGCCCCCCTTGCCGGCATGGTCGCCCCATGCAGCCTGCTAGTCAGTCATTTGGTTGTCCCTCACTAACCCCCCTGCCAGCCTGGTCACCCCACACAGCCTGCTGTTCAGTTGTTTGGTCGTTCCTCACTACCCCCCCTGCTGGACTTGTCGCCCCACACAGCCTGCTGTTTGGTCATTACTGTGATGGTGTCCCAGACAACTTGCATATTCCTCTATTATTGGTATATATTATATTATATTAATTATATTATACTATAATTGGTACACACCATTTAGTGCAGAAATGAGATGTTGAGAATTATTTTACTTGTGCTTTCATGACTCATTTAGTAATAATTCTGAATACTCACCTAAATTTCTAATGAATGGCACATACAGCCGTACTGGTTTTGAGGGTGGGGCAGAGGGACATGTCGAGCTTAGTGTTAATTTAAAACTTCAATGAAATATCAGAGTTCAAAGTGCTCCAGGTCAAAGAACCAATGAATCAATGAACATTTTATGGAAAAAAATAAAGTATTCTTAGAGTTCTTCATTCAGGTCAAGGGCCTATGAAGTATAAAAGAAATGATCTAATTAAGAGGATTGATTTCAAATTGGCATACCCTCTGTGGAACACCACCATGGACCTTACTTTGTTTCCCATGACTCAAATTCTGTCTAGAAAGTGTGTGTGTGTGTGTGTGTGTGTGTGTGTGCGCACGAGAGAGGGTGAGAGAGATATTAATTTATACTTTAAGAGATTAGCTTGGTGTTATATACATACTAAATTCTAATTCATTTAATCATTCATAAAATTAATTTCCTTTCCTTCACATTTTAAAAGACTCTTTAGTGTGGCCATATATATTACAAATATAAAGATAATTTGAGTGGACTTCATATAGAAATTCTGTAAAATTGACCTAAAAAGTTAAAGTCTGATCATCTAATCACTCCACATGGCTTTACAATGATTAAGTATGTACTGAGTGGCTATTAATGCCTCGAATCAAAGCACACAGTTTTACCATGCATCTTAACCTTCCTTTCTAATCAGACAGTAATGAAAATTTCTAGAAAGACAAATTTCCTCCATCCAATTCACCTTTACTATACTGCCACTCTCCAGAAATGGCTTTATGAGTACACCAGAAATTTTTAAAGCACCTATAAAATCCTTAATCCTTCACTTCATGGAGTAAGTTTTAAATATTCATCTGTAACACCTATGGACATCAAGAACAAAAAGCAAAAGACCCAAAGGGCTAAAACTCATTTCACCTTAGACTTATTCTTACTGACCCTGTTAAATTGGACTAGTCTACTTGTGCTTTTTGCCTCAGAGACATTTTAAGGATGGCAGAAATAATTTAAATTCTAAAACCCATACCAATTAGGTACAATATCAATCAAAGCATAATTTGCTATAAGGAAAATAAAAGCTTCTGTATCGGTTCCTCCTAACAAATAAGCAGCTCTCCGATGTTCTTGTATAATTCTTTCACATCCGGCTCCCTCATTTCTTCCTATGACATTTCCTTCTACAATGAGAACTAGAACACAAATTAGACATTCAGGTCATCAATAGCAAATTCACTAATCCTAATCGTTGCAATGCTTATCTCCACTCCCCCCATCCCCCATTCAGAATTCAGGATTAGAGTCAGATCTTAACTGCTAAAGAAAAATTGTGTAGACCTGAAACACCTAGCAATCATCCCTTCATAATCATGCCTGAAGCCAATTATAAGACACATGGTGGCTAAGAGAGAACTCAGCCAGGAGCAGTGTAAAAACCAGAGTTCCACAACGATCAGAAGCTGAGTTAATTGGAAATTAGATCTCCCTTGCAGCAACTGCTTGAATTCATGAAAAATGCTGCTCAGGGAGTCTCTTTTAAGTGATGGTATTGGTGTCTGAAAAGAGAGTCAGAAAGGAGATAGTTTACAAGCATTTGAAATACGGTGTCTGTGATCAGGGTTTATTTCCCTTTCAATTTTCAGTTTGGAGGCTTAATAATTTATGTTCTAAGGATCAAGCAACTGCTACTCCTAGGGCTCATGAATGAGCACTTAAAGTAGAGATGGAAATAAACACTGTAGCATGATACATATCTAAAGCAGCATTACATAGTAGGAAAAGCATGGGATTTCCCATTTATGAGCCATATGACCTTGACTGGACAAAAGATTTAATCTCTCTGACTCTGATGCCTCATCCATAAAATGGAGGTGTTACTAACTCAGCTCATATGGATAATGCCTGGCACACAATAGATGCTCAATAAATGGACAGTATTCATAATACATGAGGTGATACTGTCAGCTTTAGAGTTTATATCTACAATCATTTAAAAATCTCTTAAGGGTGGTTTTTAATCTTTACTGGTAGAGTCAAATATTATCCATCTGGGGGGAACATAAATTAAGCCAAAACTGCTGGAGATCAGTTAAGAAGACCCAAGGCCTTATAAAACTGGGAGCAATTTAGCTAAAGGAAATGCTTAATGGCTCTTGCTTCCAATGCTGTGCAATGTCCCAGACATCTATGAGGGTGGGAGCAAATACTGTGTGAAAAATACAGAATAGAGAAATGTCAACCTAGAGAAGAGATTTTACATTATATTAAAAGAGACAATATCAAACACATCACACACACCCATATATGGTGTCCCCCAAAATATATATACACTTTAACAGCTGATAGCTCAATTTTGAAAATGAAATGTATTTTAATAAACAATGCCTTATAATTATTCAAAGTGTGTGTATATATTTTTGGAACACTATATATATAATCAGGGCAAAGGATTAGGCAAAAGAATTAGGGAAAGGAAAATTAAGAATTAAACAGCAGGTCAATTTCCAATCCTATTCACATATTTCATTTGCATACTACCTTCTTTGCCAAAGTCAGCTCAATATAAGGGTTGAACTAAGGTATTGTAAGTATTTTCTAGCTCTTAAAAGATGATTATGCTTAATGTCAATACTAGTACCAATTTAACATGAGAAAAACTAGAGCGAAAAGGCAAAACTTTTCCATATAAAAGTTGTTTATTTAAATATCCTGTCTTTAAAAAAAAAAAAAAAGAGGAAGAACATCCTGTACTTCTGGAACTTCTATCCCCAGCCACTTGTCTTGCATCAAATAAACATCCAAAATTCTTAAAACAGGTCAAAAGGCCCTCAGTTCTGCTATTAAATGCCATCAGTTACTCTGCTGCAAACAATTGACTGCCCATTGATTAACTAACTAGAATGCATTCTAGAATTAACCTGTGACCTTCAGAGATAGGAAGCTGTTTCTATTCAATCCATTTGCTTGGTGCTATAGATTACCACCTTGTATTTACATTATTAGGAAGCTGTCTTTTACATATAAAGATTAATTTCCTCTTTACTTACTGTAAAGGCTGTATTTCGCAGCCCTGGTGTGGCATGCGAACATTAAGTTACCACATCAACAAAATTCCTGAGAAAAGCAGCCTACTTGTAAATGCTACAAATCATACTTTTCACACTGTTAAGGAAACTCAGAGTTATGCCCATCCATTCTTTTCACCCAAGATCAAGTACTTAATGAAGAACAGGTAACATAAGCATCTACAAATGTCTTGCTTTATTGGTAATGTATAAGTTTTTAACACCAACTTTCCTTTATTTGGGCATAATCTCAATCATCAAAAGTGCCTTCTAGGGTATGGAGTACTAATAGAACATGTAGTTGATTAATGTTCATCAACTGATAGAACATTAATAGATCTTTCCTAGTATGAGAAGACAACTGCCAGCTGCAGCACTTAGGGGCTTTTAACATATCATATCATTGGTGTAAAACTTTGCATAAGACAATCAATGTCTATCTTTCATGGCTCCTGTCTCTTGCTAACTTGGCTAACAGGTTCAGCTTTCACTGGACTCCATTCCATTTCTACTAAGGGTACTTTCAGTACCAGCTACCCAATTCACTATAGTACACCCATATTCCCTCACATTCAAAAGTGCCAAGAGAAAGCTGAGGGCATGTTTCAGTAAGCTAGGATGTTGAAGCAGCCATTGCAAGTGTTTTGTACACTAACCTGTATGTGGATCTATTATATGATCTCATATACAAACCTCATAATACAGTCGATCTGCTCATGATCTAATATTAAGAGAAAACCAGGACACAAAATAGCATAATGTTATCATCCCAATTTGTGTGTATGCATGTGTATTATCTACCTGCACAAATAGATGCTGTAAATACAGTGGTAATGAGTTGAGTGTTGGGAACATATCATTGGTGGGATTGCCTGTGATCCCACCAATGTAGGAACAGTCCTACATTGGGGTAATTTGTTTTCAATATATTTTTCAATTTTGTTCACTCTAATTTTTGAGTAGTATTTTATAGTCAAAAAACATATGTCCTCATGCTTTCAAAAATAACTTTATCTTTACTCTATTAATTCAACTTAATTGCTGGAGGCTTCGATGCATTTTCCATACTTTTTCCAAATTGTCTACAATGAGCATTGTGATACTTAAGGAAAAAATTCAAATATTTTTTTTAAACCAAAGCAGTTTTTACATTTTATTTTATAAAGTACAATTTTTCCTATTAAGTATTCCTTTCAAATTGTAGCAATTTAAAAAATATGGAAAGTAATGAAAAAAATATAAATCACCTCAAATCCCACCATTAAAAAGGATCAATGATGGTTCATCGAATTTTCTTCCTGTCTTTTTCCTATGAAGATATGTACTGTCACATGGTTCAGATCGTACTGTATTTATACCCTTTTCTCATATAACACTGCATGCTTAGCATTTCTTGTGTGGTTAAAAATTCTTCAGAAACATCATTTTAAACAACTGCATATTATGACACCATAGGGACAGAAAATGTAATCATCATAAGACATATAATAGGCTGATTTCCTATTTTCCTTATTATAAACACTGCTGTGATAAACATCCTTGTACATAAATCTGTATGCAGATCTTTCTTTTCTTGAGATAAATATCTAAAAGTAGAAATTACTAAATGAAAGGGTATGAACATATTCAAAACTTCTGGCACATTGCCAAATTGACCTCCAGAAAAGGTGGGCCCATGTATCACTCTCCCTATTTGAGTCGCATTTATTACAAGAGTTTCAATTGCTCTGCTAATTCTTTTAAGAGAGAGATGGGCAGGGACAATGAACAAGAAAAGCCTGACTGGCTTGGGAATCTCTCAGTCAATCAGTTGGAGTCAGTGCTAGATCAAATAAGCCCTTTTCTTTGCCTGGACAGACAGACACATGGAAAAAGGGTGGGCAGAAGTGAACAACTGTCTCAACTCCCAGGCTCAAAGTGCAATGAACCAACAAAGTAGATAAAAGCAGTTCATCCAAAGCTCTTCCATTTATTTACTTGCTTCCAAACAGATCAGCTCCTTCTTGCTGATACCATGTCTTTTTAATAAGTCAAAGTTAACAGCAGTGGCCCAAAGTGAAAGTGCACAGGGCTCCCTGGAAGCTGCACAAGCATTTTCAATCCGATGAAATAGCCAATACTAGAGCCACAATTGGTCACACTTCAGATAACAACTCAAAAGGCAGAAAACCTTTGTCAATACAGAAATGTGTGTGTTTTGTCTGAGCTCTTGATTTGATTACAGTAAGCTGGCATCGGCTCATTCTCATCAACTTTCACAGATTATAAAAAGAATTAGCAAAAATACCCAGCATTTTAGTCTCCTTCACATGGAAGGAAAAGAAAATAGAATTGTAAAGGAAAAAGTACTTGTGCTTTCCAACTAAATCAAAGAACATTAGCATGATCTAGAAAGAACATTGCATTTGCTGGAAGGCCAGAAGGCCTTATGTCTTTCTCTGTACTTTCTTAGCTACTCATCCTGTGAAATTGCCTGCTGCACTATAGCAGAAGTTTTTAAAAAGCAACAAATTTTAAAAGGATGTTTTAATGAGTGAAATCTGAGGTGAGGATTAAAAACCAATCCTTTGTATGTGTGCTATACATTTCTATGACACATTTATTTTACAACTTTTTTTAATGTGAAAATCTCCCAGGAGGTCTTAGTAAGTCAGTATGGCCATCCAAAGGACAGTGATAAAACCATGTTGCTAAAAATTAGTTAAGTTCAGGGGTCATAAAAATTCCACAAATTTCAGCTTAGCTAATGGCCATAAAACTTAGTTAGATATATTTGTCTTTTAAGGTGAGTGGCCAGCTCACTCCCAGTGATGTCATTACTTTCATGGGTATGTGAATTCTAATGCCTTCCACTCACTGAGCCTCCACACTGGTTTTCCTGGTGGCCTAATGAAGTAATGCCCATTATGAACTATGGAAAAATTTTAGTCAGTGATTAAAACACAGATTTGGCTAAATCTGAAGAGTGCTTCATGTTCTGCCTTTGTGAAATGAGAGAAAACAAGGGGGCTTTAAGGAAAGGGTGGCCACTCTGATTTACACTTGGCTCATGCAGATAGATGGAACAGACAATTATTTCTTTTATGTGCATTGTAAGCTAATTCAGAAAATTTCTACTATTATGCAAGTTAACAAGCTTCAGGCTCCCAGGAGGGTTTTCAAAGACCTGGTGAAAGTAGCGGAGAGTTCAGAAATGATAGGAGGAAAATAGAGAGTACCATGCAGACGGCTAATTAACATCTTGCAAGACCTTTCATTAAAGCAGCTGGTGTAGTCACATGTTCAGAAGATTCACAGAATTTTTAGAATTGAAAGGGTCTTAAGAGAGCATCTAGCTCAACCCCCTCATTTTATGGATTGGAAAACTGAGACCAGTTAATTGCCTCAGGTCACAGTGGGTTCACAGCAGAACCAGGCTGACAATTCAGTGTGCTCTGCCTCCAGACCAAAGTGACTACATTTGGCTTCTAAAATGACAAAGTTTTCCCAATAGACTAGCACCTGACAGTTTCCTTAACATTTATTTTAAGATGCAAAATATCTAGTAAACAATTTGATTGGGGAGTTGTTAAGCAATAATATATCTTTGTAGTTGTTATATAATTATGCCTCTTTTAAAAACAAGTCTCTCACAAAATGCGACATTTTAGGGTGGGTCTTACATTGTAGTCCCAAAACATGGATTATGCCCCACTTCTATTATTTCTATTCCCTTTGCCAAGCAATTCTTTCAAAGACCCCTGAACTGAGTATCTGATTAGCATATTCATGAGACAACTGATTCAGCTATGTTAATTAGCAGTTCTACTTTAAAAAATAAATTTAAAAATCCCAGTGCTGGCCAAAAGGGGGAGCAGCTAGCTCTGTCACCACCATTTTTAGGCTCTATGGATGGTAGTCTAGGATGGTAGATTTCTGGTATTGAATATCTAAGTCAAAATGTGAGTTAAAAGATTACTGTGTAGGAAAGAGGTGAATCTTTAAACTCAGAGGTACAGGTTTAAAATATGGGAAACCTGAGAATTTTGTTGCTGCCTAAAGAAGTATTCTTCTGTACTTCACTCAGGTCTGAAAATGCACGTGTAGGGGGGCATGCACATGTGCACATACACAATTTATAACTTAAAAACTAATTTATAGAATTATAGTCTCTTTAGGTATGCAAACAATAGAAACTTAAATGTGTAGAACAAAAACAGTGACCTTAGAGATAAGGGATATGAGATATCTGGCTCCAAAATGCCACAGCTGACTGGAGCTCATGGAGGCAGAATAATGTAAAACTGGGAAAATGGGATAATTTCTGATTAAAGAAAGTTAATTCACTAAAAGCCTCCAAGCCTTATTTTATTGAAGAGTTTATAAAAATTAATTGTTCCTGCCTTAGAAAAAGTGGTACCTCATAAACATGGCTAGAGTTTTGATGATAGAGGAAGCTGCATGGGCTCAGGGTCAACACTTTGGATTTATACTGTAATCTTGGAGATAGCAATACATGCCCTTCTGAAGTTGCTTGACCCTGCAGGTTTCCATGTATCCTTGTGCTATTTTCTTATTACTTGTCTTCAGGTTTCTTTGTGGTGCCTCACTGCCCACATCCTGGTTCTCCAGCTGCCATCTTGTTACTCTGACCTACTTCCTCTTTTCATTCACAGCAATAACCCAGGGTTTGGCTTTTATAAAGGCTTGGACAATTCTTCAACCAAAGCACCCTATCCTTGAATTTTTGAAAGTGAAGACATCCCCTATACAATTTTACTCAACATCTTTAGGCCTTGAGGATTAAAAGTCAACCAATCAATAAATGCAAAACCTACTTTAGGATTATGGTTTGTTAGATACCAGTCAGCTGAGGTTTTACTGTAAAAGTATTTAATTGTCTTAGAAAACCTAACTTGGAAGAATTATACAACATATCCCAGTTCGGTTCTGATCTTTAGAACAAACACATTTCAGCAACTACTTCAAAAAAATAATCTATGCTTACTATCTTTATTCTCAATGCTATGTTTTAAATTAAAGTCTGAAGAAACACACTGGCATTTCATAATCATTTTTGTGACCAGTTTGGAAACTGATAAAAAGTGTTAACACATTTATTGAATGTGAAGCCTGAAAGGAAAGGGCAAGAGAAACTGTTTTCTGTCCTTTTTTCAAAAACATATGTTAACACTTACTGGATGGCTTTTTAAAAACTACACATTGAAATCATACAAGTAATGCTATAAAACCATGGGGAGCGAGCAGGGGAAAGAAAGCTAAACCAGCAGGCTTATAGACAAGAGAGATCACTGTGAGCGCCACACTAATGTCTAATACGAAATGGAGTAACTTGGAGGTGGTGGCCTTGGAACCCGAAAATAGCTTTATCTGCACCCCAGCATGCTACCAATAGGCTAGCCATTTCTAAAGAGCAGGATTTTTTCCTTCTAAATTCCATCTTAATTTCTAATTTCCTTCTTAATCACCCAAGAAGTAATTTTTAATAATCAGCATCTCAAGTTTTCTAAGATGACCATCTGATTATCTTTCTAAGTTTTATCCTCAAGTAAAAGAAAATGCTTTGGTTACTGTCTTTGAATGAGAAATGTCATAGTTAAGAGAATACCATTCTTTTTAATAATCATACTAGTAATTTAGTGACCAAGAGAGACAGAGGGAGTCTAATAATGTCTTTTGCCAATAACTTTGATCTTCTTGTGATGCTAACATATTGTTAAATATAGCTTACAGTCCTGTGTGTTGAGAGGTATGGAAAAATTATTTCCATCTATCCTGGGAAAGGAGAAGATAAAATTAAGATTAAACATAACTTTGCATACAATCTGCATACAAAGTATTAGAAAAATAATGGGTACAATATATGGTATGCTACATAGAAAAAAATTAGTTCAACTACATTACAACTAAAATATGCTTTCATGGTCTAGCCTGGGAACCAAACTAACACTTATTAAATTGGTTATAAGTTTCAAATAACAAATCTGAAAACCAATATTTGAAATATAACCTGTTCTTTAACTAAGGACTGCCTTCTATATCAAATCTAATTTAGTCCAGCTTCTCACCATGGTAACGAGCCCTTTGCAGAAATACTCAAAGACATTTCACATCTTAAAAATTTGCCTTGTACTTCTTCACCACACATAATGTCAAGAAAAGCATGCATCAAAGGTACTATGTAATTAGAATGGCCTTTAAAATGAGCACAAAGAAAATCACTCCTATTAAAATTAAATCTACTTCATCATAACAATCTTCACACTGAGTGAACAGTGCCAAAGAAAAGGATCCTGAGGTGTTTTGGACCCCATATTCTAGTTTTTAAAATCCTTTATATGTAACATTGCTCCAGATATGATTGAAATGCTTCTCGATTGGCTCATATTGACTATTTCTTCACTATTAAATAAAGTGTACACGTGAGAATCCATGTTTGGCAGAGAGGATTGAAACGGGTTTGGTTGTGGCTTTACATGGATAGACTAAGCCAGAGCACCGCTAAAATGAGGCCAGGGAAGGAGATCAGCTTAATGAAGACTATAGTATGCTTGCTACCGCTGGGCTACTGCTGCATGGAAACTCAAGAACTGAGTGTTGATCCTCTCTGTGTTCTACAGAGTTTCTACGAATTTTAGTTATCTTTGGGGAACCATTTTGAAATTTAATTTGAAGTCCAGCATCTGTATAGATGCCTGCTTTTTATTAGGAAAAAAATTTTTTTAAGTGATGTGCGTCAACGACACTATTCTGTGTTCACCCAAGAAAAGAAATAAAAGCATTTAAATTAAACTACTTTAATCTATTTTTGGCTCCCTGTGACCATATTTCCATAATGCCTACCATACAGATTTTAGTGCATCCAGAAGGATTCTAGCAATAAAGCTATAGGGCTAACTTGCCCTTAGGATCCAACAAGAAGGAACATCTTGAGAGAAAACTTGAACACTGAGAGAACAGAAGAGCTCTGAAAAAGCAATTGTACAAACTTGAATATCACCTCTTAAATGTGACTTGAATAAAAAGTGTAAAAAGAGGAGGAACCAAGATGGTGGCATAGGTACACACCTGTACTTGCTGCCTCGCAAAGCTATCATTCAGAATTGAAGGTCAGATAAAGAACTTCATAGATAAGGAAAAGCTAAAGGAGTTCATCACCACCAAACCAGTATTATATGAAATGCTGAAAGGTATCCTTTAAGAAGAGGAAGAAGAAAAAGGTAAAGATAAAAATTATGAACAACAAAGTGAAAACAAATACGTATCTATCAACAAGCGAATCTAGCCCTAACCAGTTTGGCTCAGTGGATAGAGTGTCGGCCTTCAGACTGAATAGTCCCAGGTTTGATTCCGGTCAAGGGCATGTACCTTGGTTGAGGGCACATCCCCAGTAGGGGGTGTGCAGTAGGCAGATGATCGATGTTTCTCTCACATCGATGTTTCTAACTCTCTATCCCCCTCCCTTCCTCTCTGTAAAAAATCAATAAAATATATTTAAAAAAATAAAATAAACTTTAAAAAAGCAAACAAAAAAAAATAAGTGAATCTAAAAATCAAGTAAATAAAAAATCTGATGAACAGAATAAACTGGTGAATATAACAGAATCAGGGGCATAGAAAGGCCTGACAATTCTCAGGGGGAAGGGGGTTTGGGGGGTGCAGGAAGAATCTGGACAAAAATTGTACACCTATAGATGAGGACAGTGGGGGGGGTGAGGGCATGGGGGGGGGTAGGAACCAGGTGGAAGGGAGCTATGGGGGGAAAAAGAGGAACAACTGTAATAATCAGAATAATAAAGATTTATTTTTAAAAAAGTGTAAAAGAAATTGATGAACAAAGCAAATGTGAATGCTCACTGGACCAAAGTTACAATACATACCATCAAACTTCTTATAACGGGAAGCAAAGACGGATTGCAAATGATTGCACTGTTCGGTGACCACACTTTTGAACTCATCTTTACTTTGCAGGCTGTACTTCTCCTCCATCTCTTGAGAGCAGCAGGTATAACCCTGGGGACAGATCTTCAAATGATCACCTGAAAGATAAAGTGTAGGACACTCAATTTCCATCATCATTCATCAGGTTCAAGAGGGAAGAATTTGATTTAGGTACACAAATTCTGCTTCATTTTCATCTGTGAGGATGCTGCTAAGGCCTAGGCATCTTATGTATGGAGGCTTTCATTAAAACAAAAATATTCAGTCTGGCCAGTGTGGCTCAGTGGTTGAGCATCAACCTATGAACCAGGGGGTCACAATTCAATTCCTGGGTTGTGAGCTCAATCCCCAGTAGGAGGCGTGCAGGAGGCAGCCAATCAATTATTCTCTCTATATATTGATGTTTCTCTATCTCTCTCTCCTTCTCCCTCCCTCTTTGAAATCAATAAAAATATATTTTAAAAAGAGCAAAACTATTTATTACCTTCTTGGAAAAATAAAATAAAGCCACCTCCAAAAGACAAAAGAGCTTTCCAATCAGGAAGTGTGCTACATCACAGGAACACTAGTGTGGCCAGTAAACAGAGTATTATTCAGTATCAACCCATTTCTCTTTTATAATTCTTTATGATTCTATGTCTCAAATCACACAAATGAGACATAGTTTTTCTAGCTTTGGGAGTTTACACTCCAAGAGAGGGCACCATTAATGAAGAAGTATTTATAAAATGTGACAACAACCAAAAACTGAATGAATATATGAGAAATAGTTATACTTGGAGGAAGCAATAGGATAAGTGCATTTCAAGAAGTTATCAGTCAAGCAGAAACAAAGGGAATTCATGCTGGATAATTTGAGTCTATGATAAGTCAAAGGATGATATAAAGTGATCTTTAATTTTAAGATTTTTCTCATCCAGCAACTTCTGTGCAGATGTTAAATACTGTATTGACCTTATGATGCTGTGTGGCCACTCATTTTAGTACAGACTAATGGTTTCCAATAAATAATCTTTATGTAGTGAAGGAATCCTAAGGGTCAAGAGAAATGTCAAAGGTGCATCACTCTACAGCAGCTTAACTCACAAAGTACCTCCCCTTCCCCTCATCCAACTGCATTTTGCTTGTGGTTTAGCCATAAGGGGCTGGAGGACTGTGGGTGTTTTTTTAAATAGATCCCAGAGTTCACCCACACATTACTCCTCCTATCACAGGACCAAAATTGTGCTTTAAAGAAGCCATACTCTCCTTCATAATGACCAAGAGATGCAGTGCCACTGGAAAATAAATCCACTAGGTACTTTATTCACTCCAATATTAATTGGTGTGGTATAGATACCATAGTACAAATGTTTACAAGGATTCACTTTCACTGTTCTTTCTGCTATTGCTGTCCATGTTCCATATAAGACAAATGGGATCTGAAAAAAATCAAGATCTCAAGAACTCAAGAATGAGTACATTGAAGACACTTGAGCCTGCCAATGGTAAGCATGTACAATAAATAAAGGGATGAAGAATAAAGAACAAATCTTTCTAACAACACTAATAACCATGGGAATTGAACATGAGCTGGCCTTTGCTGTTTATTGGCTATGTGTGCTTAGAGCAGTGGTTCTCAACCTTGGCTGCACATTAGAATCACCTGGGAATCTTTTTAAAATCCTGATTTCTGGGCCTCATCCTCTGGAAATTCTGTTTCTTTGTTATGGGTTGAGGCCACAACATTAGTAACAAAGAAAACGGAATTTCTGGAGAATGAGGCCCAGAAATCAGGATTTTAAAAAGATTCCCAAGTGATTCTAATGTGCAGCCAAGGTTGAGAACCACTGGCCTAGAGGAAATAAGTCTTCACGTAAGATAGATACCAAAGTGGCTCAGGGTTGGAGGTAGGGTGGGGGGGGGGGTGTGAAACTACTTTGGATACAATTGAGCTGGCAATTTATTTGACTAATACTAGGATTATCAACTGCACATATACAAGCATTATATAATCGTATATACTCCTGATCATTCTTCCTTCCTGGCAATTAAAAAGTGTGGAGAGTCTTACTGCCAGACAATACGGGTATGCAGCATTAAAGGACATTTTAAGGAAGAGGGTAAGGGAAACAATCTTCAAATAACTTCTTCATCCAGAACTGCTGGAAGTTTTTTTGGCATTTTAGAAACCCTTGGTCCACAGATAATTCAAACAAGAAAGGAGGGAGGGTAGATTTTGTAGAAGAATTAAGGAGCTGTGAAGTTTTAGAATATCTTAGCTCTCATCAGTCAAAGAAGAAGGGTTGCCCTGGCGGTGTGGCTTGGTTGGTTGGAGTGTCATCCCACACACCAAAAGGTGCCAAGGCACATACCCAGGTTGTGGGTTGTATCCCAAGTCAGGGCATGGCAGGAGGCAACTGATATCTCTCTCGCTCTCTCTGTCTCTGTCTCTCTCTCTCTCTCATCCCTCCCTCCCTTTCTCTCTCTCTCTCTCAAATAATGATAAAAGTCTATTTTAAGAAAAGAAAGAAGAAAGGTTGCTAAGGCTGTTTTCTGGAAACATCTTTGTTACAACCAAAACAAAACTCCCTCCTTCACTGGCTTAATGAGTTCACAGCAGGCCTTCGGTACTAGTACATAATATCATTAACAGAGAGATATCCAGTTGTCTCCTGGTTTCAAGATTGAGGATTTCCCCCAATACAGTCTGAATACATAAAATAATATGAAGGACCCCAACTAGTTACAGTGTTTGCTGCAGCTGTACTAAATAATCAACATCACAGTCACATCCCACATAGAATTGGAATGCTCAGTATAAGGACTTAAGACACACAAGGCTATTTAAACAAATTATAATAAGGGAACAGCTACTTTTTAAGGTTATCACGGGCTAAAGTTCATCACAGGCTGATTTTCAAGCCCCTGCAAAGATTCTGTTGGGAAGTGCACTGGATTTCCAAAGTAAAACAATTCAAGAATTTGGAAAATAATATGTTCACCTAGTCTTAGCAGGGTTCACACATATAATAAAGAGTCACTTATTGGATTTTATAAAAATAGGTTTCTAAATCCAAGGAAAAGCACCCCTTTCCCCACCCCCCCAATGCATACATGCACAGACACTTGACCTGAAGCCAGCAAATTCTAAGAGACAGCAGGAAAGAATAATGTTCTACATTTAAGAAGGTGCTAGACATTGAAGGGTTTAAACTTATCCACAGGAATTTTACGTCAAGGAGACAATCTTCAAAAACAGGTAACAACAATAAAAATTTTACTGGTAACCTGCTGAAAGTACACAGCACCATTTACACTGGCACATGTAAAGAGCCCAGCAGGGCCCATGTGCCCTGCCCTTTACATATCCACCAGATGCCCTTAGCAGGACCTTATGGAGACCTGCTTATATCGGAACACTGGAATACATCGCTGTTTTGGCAATATCTAATAAAAAAATAAAAAGAGAGTCCACTTTCATTTTAGAGAGAACATTCCAGGAAAAAATTGTCTAATGGTAAAAGGCTTGCCCTGTGTAAAGGATGACAACAGGGTAAATACTTGGCTAATGCTTCTGCTGGCAAAGTTGTCTACCCCTCAGTGCAAACATGCTAACTCCAACACTCAAATTTTGCCCATACAGCCTTGAACACACCACTTACTCCGCCTGCATTTCTACTACCTGTACCCGTTAATAATGCAGATTTTTTTTCAATAGATGGAGTTACACTTATGTTGATATATATGCAATTTGATATGTATACGATTTTGTTGTATTGCTCCTTCAGATTACCACTTGTTCCAATCGATGGCACACTCACTTTCTGAGCAGCACTCAGAAATGTATGAAGAAGTGGAAAATTGGGTCTCTGAATGGTCTGCCTCAAAACAAAAGAAGTTTTATTGGGATGGTATCCACAAATTACCTGAAAGATGGGGGAAATGTGTAGCTAGCAATGGACATTACTTTGAATAAAGCACTTTTGATGTTTCTCTTGAAATTATTGTGTTTTCTTTGATTACAGTTAATAATGCAGATTAATCATTAACCAGCTAATACAGATTAACCATTAACCAGTTAATAATACAGATTAATTATTAACTGGTTAAAAATGCAGATTATTAACCAGTTAATAATACAGATTAATCATTAAACTGGCTAATAATGTGGATTAATTATTAACCAGTTAAAATGCAGATTAACTATTAACTGGTTAAAATGTGAATTAATCATTAACTGTTTAATAGTGCGGATTAACCATTAACAGGTTAATAATGTGGATTAATTATTAACCGGTTAATAGTGCGGATTTTGTGATCCAAACTTTCAGCAGCACTTTTCTTCAAAATAATGAATTAAAACTTCCCGCAAATGCTCTTTTTTTGGCACAAAATTCAACATTTTAAGCGTAAAAATATGATGTTAACACCTTCAGAAAATTTGACATATGAAGTTTTGAAGCTTGTCAATACAACAAAAGAGCATACATATCAAATCACATATATATCAACATATGTGTAACTCCATCTATTGAAAAAAATACGCATTAACCGGTATACCTAGTAAAAAGCATTACTTGAAAATGTAATTTGACATTCTTGCCAAAAGCTTTGCTGAAACACATGCAGTCCAGAACACACTTGTGAATTAAATCCCAAGATACACTTAGGCTACTGGGATTCAGTGCCATGACCAGATTCTGTTCTTGAGAAGCAGAAGGAGGGAAAGGGGGAACAGGCTTGGTGCATTTAAAAATGGAATTATAGCTCCACATTTGGTAAGAACTGGAGCAACTAATTTTTTTAAATATATTTTATTAATTTTTTACAGAGAGGGATAGGGATAGAGAGTTAGAAACATCGATGAGAGAGAAACACCGATCAGCTGCCTCCTGCACACCCCCTACTGGGGATGTGTCCGCAACCAAGGTACATGCCCTTGACCGGAATCGAACCCGGGACCCTTCAGTCCACAGTCCGACGCTCTATTCACTGAGCCAAACCGGCTAGGGCTTGAGCAACTAATTTGATTCTTAAAACAACTATTTCTATTTTAATCACCCAAAATGTTTATATTAAAAGCCAGGGCATACATTATTTGAAAGACATAATAATACAGATGTTTGAGACTGCTTCTAAAATTCTGTGCCTGAATGAGAAATGTCTTTTCTTTCTGGAAATTTCTTTTCTAAACCTGGTGATCCTGTATACTTCTCATTTAAAAAACATTTCATTTTTTTTCTTTATGCTGAGAGGGTTGAGCACAGAGGCAATGGAATCCGATATGCGACAAGTAGAGAGCCACTACAGAAATGGCACTGGGTACATGTATTTTTTAAGGGACCTAGGTGACTCTGATACATAACCTCACATAAAAATTATTACTTGAAAGGCTTAAACATTAGAGCCACAGAAGAGCAGGTAATATAGCTCAAGTGAACAGTGAGTTATGATCCACACCTAACATTTGTCTCCTATATTTTCCTAATTCAATCCCCTGCTTCTATGCCCAATGCTGTGTAGGCTCTCCATGTCTCTCTTCTACTCCCTTAAAGCTCTTCTGTTTTCCCCTCTTTTATTCTACCTTTATTGCTCTTTCTTACCCTACTCCACCTACTTCTTTTAACTGCACATAACATGAAACCAAAGGATTTTTAAAAATTTGTTGTACTTGTTGAGAGTTCCTGTTCTAATTTTAAAAGCAAATGAATTGAATGCTTTATGGTTTTCAAAGGAAGCACCTAAATAAAGTTGTTTTTAGTACACGGCTCTTGATTAGTTTTTTTTCTTTGTGGGTCAGTGGTCCTCAAAAGAAAACCAGTCCCCTAGTCCTATACTAGGAGGCTTGCATGAGATTCAATGAAGCATGCTTTTTAAAGCTTAACTCTATGGCATTAAAAAAATCACTCGAAAGAGCCATACTTTTTTTTTTAATCACACCAGCTCTATATAATTTCTCTTTAGTCAATATCAAGGCCTGAGTTTTCAAAGCTAAACAAAGATAATCACAATAAATTCCTACTCAATCCCGCTGAGTGTGTATTGGTTCTTTTCTTTTTTTTTTCAGCACTTCAAATCAATAGTTAAAGAAGTAGGCATTGAATATGTGGAATCTATTCCATCCTTTACCAGGGCTCTGTGGTGAACAATCTGTGGAACTGTGCTTTGTCATTTTATCTCATTTAACGGTCTCACCAAAGGCTGGCTCTGATGTATAAATGGGATACAGCTAATGCCCATTAATTTTTAGTTGCTCATAACCCACCTTCCCGTAAAAATCGTTGGTTGCTGTTATGTTCTCAGGCCAGCCCTCAGCTTATTTACTATCAACTTTACAATTTTAACCATAACTTACAACCATTTCTACAGCTCTCTCAGAATATTCATTTTGCAGTCCAACTAGATGCCAGGGGGAAAAAATGTCTCTCAGATTCGTACACATTTTCAGGGGATGGGTGATAAAGGAATACTTGTAGTTTTCATTAAGGTGTCAGATTTCTGAAACTGTAGGAGATAAATCTCTAGAGATTACTGTCCCAGAGTCCTAAATGGAGGAACCAAAAACCTTCATGGGATACAGTGGCAGAGAACCCAGGCTTGCCTGCACCGGCATGATTTGTAAGACACACCCCAAATGATTTCATCAATAAAGCAAGCAAATGCCTCTGGTAAATAATAGAGACACAAACTGCACCCTAAGGGTAAGAGCAGCAGGGAGGGACATCTGAAAAGAACACACTGAAAAGCACTTTGTAAACTGCAACTGTAAGAGACTATGATTTTTGCATTGGCCTTTCTTGCAGAAACTGAGTGTGCCTCACCTGGGTTTTGAAGAAAACTTAGCTCTTTAGGAGAGGTTTTTAAGAAGTTAATTTAAAAGCTTCCAAATACTTAGCACTATCTGGATCTTTCCTTCTGCAAGGCGAATGATTGCCTAGGGATGAAAAGACTGATCTGGAGAATCGGGAATCCGGGTTTGAGTCCCAGCTGTACATAATTCACTGTGGGCTCTTGGGAAAGTCACTTACCCAATGGAGCCTAAAAAGTCCTATGCAAACAAGGAAGCATTATGTAAATGTTAAAACTGCAATAGCAAAACAAAGGCAGAAATGAAGACCATCTATTATACTTTGATAAGCTACTGAGGCTCTCCATGAAGAGACAACTTGTACTGAGAGGGGCCAGGAGAGCAGCATCTTCTCTCTTCCATGTATTTCAGGAACATATCTCATTGAAGACAGATTTTAGGGTAGTAAATACAGCCAGAAAAGAAAACATGATCAATTAGTTGCTGGGTAGAATGCATAAGTGATGGTGAAATGATGACAACTAAGCCGAGACATTGATCTAAATGCCATCACAAGCAAAGCCGGGGGAGCCTAAGCAGACATGATGACAAAATATAATGTGTTATTCTGGGTGGGTACATAAAAAGACATTATAGGAAAACTAAGGAAATCAACAAACACATGCAAATGGCGAGAACAGCATTATTCATAATAGCCAAAGGTCCAACAATGAATAGATAAACAAATTTGGTACAATTGAATATTACTCAGCCATAAGAAAGAATAAAGTTCTGATACAGGTTACAACACAGCTCAATCTCAAAAACACTATGTTAAGGGAAAGAGCCAATCACAAAAGCCCACATATTATATGATTCCTTTTATTTAAAGGCCTAGCACACGTCAATGTATAGAGAAAGCAAGTGGATTATTGTTTCCTAGGGCTGAGGGGGCAGTGTGCGAGTCAGGCTAATGGGAAGTAAAGGGGGATGGTTATAGTTAAAAGGTATGAGATTTCTTTCTGAAATGATTATGTTCAAAAATTGATTTTGGTGAGGATGCACAATACACTAAAAGCCATTGTAATCAAATGGTTTAATTTGGGGGGATATGAATTATATATCAATAAAACTGTTAGTAAAAAAAACTAAGGTATGGACTTTAGTTAATACTAATGCATCAATATTGACTTATCCATTGTGACAATGTACCACACACTAATGTCAGGTGTTAATAATAGGAAAAACTGGGTGTGGGGTCTAGAAAAACTCTGCTATCCTTCCATTTTCTGTAATACTTTATCCTGGAAGAGCTAGATTATCTAAAAAAGCAGTTTTCAAAGTAAAAAGAATATGTGCGGGGACTTGGGGGGTAAGGACACATTTGTAATATCTTAATCAATAAAGGGAAAATAAATTTAAAAAAAGATATAATTCTAATATTGGGAAGCTATATTAAGCTATTAATTGAGGGGGTGATTTTCTTAATCCCTCGATTTCTACTTCACTTTTTTATTTTTATTTGTAATGAAAGTAAAACAATTCTTTGTCATTGGTCTGAAGAATTACCAAAATACAACCATGCATATTGAGTTCCCCAGTTAAGGCTTGGGAGGGGTGGGTGTGGGGTGGAGGGAGTCAATAGGATAAACCAACAACAACAAAAACTAAAGGGGATATCTATACTACTTTCAACGGTAAAGATAAATTTTAAAATAATTTAAAATTAAAAAAGAATTACCAAAATAGTTTCTGTTCACTTTCTAGATCTAAAGTCAGGTGGCCACAAAGTAAGCTAAAATGCAGGTTGTTGTAAAACTCCAGCTCCTCCAAGTTACCTAAGAACCCCAGGAGGAATATACAATGCTCAACTTCATGGGAACAAAGAAATAAAATCTCTGAAAGTTTTTAATAATATCAGGAAGGTGGGGGACCATAAACATTAATCTATCCTCCCCCTTGCAAAAAGGAGTGAAATTATTGCATATAATGTGCTATGCACACCGAAAGCCTAAAGTCATTTGACCTAAACCTTAATAGTAAGGCACATAAATTACAGTTATTATGCAAATGTATGACTTGAGATCACCTACCCATCAGTAGGAGAAATGCAGATAGTTAGCATTTTGTTAAAACCTTGCCAAAATATAGCTCTGGAGGTCTTAAGACTGTCAATTATTTTTAGGTGCACTGATTCTACAAGGTAAGATAGCGAAGGGCAATCAAAAACACATGTTTTGAAAATAAGTTTCATTATATTTTTCTAAGAATACCCTTCGTGTTAAGTGTAGTTGGAAGAGTTAGGGTTGCTACTTTAAACTCCATACTTCATTTCATTGAGCTTGCAACAGCTTTAAAATCCACTCCAAATAGAAATCAAGCTGGGCTTTATATTGATGTTTAAATAAGCAAATTATGAACCAAAGTTTATATCTGGCAATCTTAAAACCCCATCTGAATTGTACCAAACGTTTACTAAAGTAAGATATCAACCAAAATGAGTGGGTGGCCTGAAATGAACACATTGACCTACTTTACCAACACTTTAGAGCAGTTAGAGCAACTGCATCTATTTTGCACATTTTCTAACACTTCGTCCAGGTCCAGGGCTCAACAGGAGTAATACTGGTGATTAACCTAAAACTCTTCAACAAGCCTGAGGATCTAATAAATACTACCTCAGGAGTTAATGCTAATAAGAGGCTCCAGAAATGTGTTGGGGAACCATAGAGGATAGGCTATGGACAGGTAGGAAAAGATGGGGTGCTCCTGTTTTACAACTAATTGTAAATGATTTAGGTGCACATGACATGGTCGTATCAATTGAGAGATTAGCTGAAATACTAATTTATGATTTTCATTGGGCTCACACTTTAATGGAATGCCTGGGGATAAATAAATGATTCCAAATACCTCAGTTATACATTCATCTACAAATATAAAGTAGCTTAGAGAGGAAACACCATTGGCTACAACATTTTTTTTCTTTGGTGTCCAATAGTACTTCTGGAACCTGTGTACCAAGTTGTGGATCAAAACCCTGGTAGACCAAAGCACTGGTAGGACCATCTCGAAGACAGCTAATCAGACTGGGCTTGGAGCATCACAGAGATCATTGGGAGAATGCTGGCCACCAGCAGCATCTTGCCCTTTCTCAACACCACTAGTGTGCTAAAGTCTTATGATTGCCCCTGAGAGCAGTCGATCTCCTGTGGGTAACTACATAAGACCTTATGCCGGGGTCCAGCCCCAGCGGGTCCAGGGGTCCCCAAAGGTGTGGACGGAGTCGGCGAAGAAGGAATGACACGGAGACAGCGTTCAGTTGATCAGCAGCCTAGCCAGGATCTCCAGCCAAGTTCTGGTCTGGATCTCCAGCGAAGTTCTGGTCTGGATCTCCAGCGAAGTTCTGGTTAGGATCTCCAGCCAGGTTCTGTGTCCATGTTCTCTTGCTAGGTTCTCCAGGTTCTCCAGCCAGGTTCTGTAGCCATGTTCCCTCGCTAGGTTCTCCAGCCAGGTTCTGTCCAGGTTCTCCAGCCAGGTTCAGTCACCAGGTTCTAGTCAGGTTCTCTTGCCAATTTCTGTAGTCAGGTTCAGTCCAGGATCTTTTGCCATGTTCTCTCGCTAGGTTCTGAGGCCAGTTTCTGTCCAGGATCTTTTGCCATGTTCTCTCCAGCGAAGTTCTTCTGTCTCTAGAGAACGTTCTTTGTAGGTTCTGTGCCTAGGTTCTGTCTCTCTTGGTTCTGTCTTCTTAGTTCTGTTTCTTGCTGTCTTGTTACATCTGTATCTATACCAGTTGATTCAATCCTATCAATCTCTATTACAAAGGTTAGGGTGTTTCTTATCTCCATTCCAGGGAGTAAAGATTATGTAGCTTAAGCATGATTGTTCGTAGTTAAAGTGATTAATTACCCGCCTGGCACTTAGTTAAGAGGTTTTATTCCCTCCCTAACTTCAGGGGAAAATCCCTACCTGGGGAAACAACCTTTCTCAGAGACCTTGGTTAAAACACATAGTGCCAAGAAGGTGAGCAAACATTTTAAGAACAGTATGCCATATATGCCAGGTCCTTTGAAACAGCAAGGATGGACCGGCTCCCGGCAACCTTAGAGAATTAGAGAAAGAGAAAGGAGGAAGATATCCTTAGAAAAACATTTGGAGACATGTCTTTCCTCCTCCGCCCAGGGGGATGGCTTGAACACCAGGACTTCCAACGGAGAGTGATTTTCCTTATTATTTCCAAATAATCTCTAAAGAACCCTCCAGGAATCCAAGTCTCACATAAATTGCCATAGCCATTTAGGTTTCACAGCAAGATCACAAAGGGTCATGGTTTACTGCAAATGTAGAAGAAAATGTAGTGGGAGGGTGGGGGCGGGGGTAGGGGGCCTCACAGATATGAGACACTTGCTCTAATACAAATATTTATACCTTTCTTTTTATGTACATTTCATGGGTTGTGGGTCATGAAGATTTTTAACATTTTTTCATAGTTGTTTTCATCTTTGGCTAAGAAAATAAAACCCTCAAGTTTTCTTTACTCTCCCTTTCATGACATACCTCAAATTCCTTCCTCCAAGGTAGAGTATCAGAATAGGTTTTCAGTTAATCTACTTTCTAGGAAAAATATACCTAAGCATATCCATTCATCATGAATTCTTCCAAAGATATTTCTCTAAGTAGCTATCTAGAAAAGCTTTTACACTAAGGTGATAGCCAAGTCCGCTGCTTCGCATAAAGAAAAATGACTCTCTAACATCAGATTTCAAGGCACATAAACCTTTCTTTAAA